>NC_087373.1:35614260-35919247 GCF_031761385.1 Necator americanus | reverse complement strand
TTCTGTGATTGAAAAGTGCTTAGATCTACCTTTATAGAGTGCCACACTGCAACCATACCTGGAAGCAGTTCGTCATACCCTTCAAGCTGCTCTTTGTCTTGAACAGTTCAGCTCGCAGGTAGTCGAGCGACACATGAAACCCGAGGTTTGTATCGCGGATAAGTGCTATAGCAATATTTGCATCTGATTTCTTTGTATGTTTAGGTGGAAGTTCGTACATCCAAAGAGCTTCTTATGACTCCAGTTGTTGTTGCACGTAACAAACAAGAACGGGTGCTTATTGAACCATCTATTAATTCCGTGAGGTTGGTAGATTTGATTTGTTCTGATCTTAATTTTCATCTTTGGTGTTTCGCCGAAGAGTCGAGAAGTCTTTGACGTTTCTCCGAAGAATCGTGAAGAATTTTTGTTCCTTTTTTAGAAAAGAAAACATCTCTAAATTTTCTTTTCTTCACTGGTTCACAGTTCAACGGTCTTCGCTTCTTTTCCATTGTGAAACAGAATGTAAATGCATGCAGACATATGTCATTTACATTTGCGAAACGTGTAGCGCTCTTTTGAATTCTAATTCTTTCTTTGTTTTGTTCTACGTGGTTTGGTGTATCCGATTATAAAACGATTTTTAGGGTATCAATATCCATTAAGCAATCTGACGAGATTGAACGCATTCTTTGCCATAAGTTCACGCGATTCATGTGTCAGCGAGCGGACAGTTTCTTTGTTTTAAGACGTAAACCGTTGCCAGGTACTGGACTTCATTTGAACAAAAAAAGAGATGTATTATTTTGCTGCTGTTTGTTTTTGTTGGTAATAGCAGTATCTAGTGTTGCATTCAACGTCTTGTTGTCTTAAGGCTATGATATTTCATTCTTGATCACTGCATCGCACACTGAAACGATGTACAAACACAAGCTGGTAGATTTCTTACTTCATTTCATGCAAGAAATCGATAAGGTATGCGGAGCTCCTATCACAGTTTAACTTTCTTTGTTTTTTTAGTAGTGCTACTGGTGTTCTATTCAATTAGGTTTCCTGTACTTCCTTACTGTAGCATGTTACATCCAGTAGAGAAATAACTAATTTTTGTAGGACTGTTCGTTTCCCAAACCAGTACTATTAATGTACTACATTCTCTTTTTCTTTCAGGAAATTAGCGATATGAAGCTCGCTCTGAACGCACGAGCTCGTGTTTCAGCTGAAGAATTCCTGAAACGATTCAACTAAACATCGATGTGTTCTTTGCCGACCTGAGAGGATTTCTACTCTCTGCATCTCTGCATCTCCTGAATGAACGTTCCTCTGCGTGGAAGCAATTTCTGTGGCCTCATTTTGAAAATTATGCTCCTCTAGAAATGTTTAGCATATTGACGGCGTGAAAATTTTGTGATTATTATGACCTATAATCGATGCGCGGTCACGCATTTATGCCCAATTTCTATAGCAATAGGCCGGTGGCGATATGTTTATGTTTTACTGCCTTCATCTTGTTCCTCACTTCATATCAGTTAGCGCTTATATGGAATGTTTCAGGTTATACTCATGAGCGCTTAGTACCCTCTGTTATGTTCATGTAGAAAAGTAGCATTTTTCTTTGGAAGTCAAAATCTATGCTTTATTTGAATCAATGCTATGACCAACCCCATTCACCGATTCAAGAAACTATGTTAATTTATTAAAGTTGTTTTCATTTTTATTTTGTTCAAGATCTGATAGTGTTGTATAAATGTGAACAAAAATTTGATATCTTAATGGTTAAGTGGTGTGAAACCAGATGCTACTTTTTTCCCTTTATTTATTTTTCTTCCTTTTAGTTGGTGGATGAAAGTGTAGCAGTGTTTCGTTTTAGGAATGAGGTTGCTGGTTTTGTTGACCGTTTTCGTTCTTTCTCTAGCATCTGAAGACGTGACTTCTACCGAAAGGACCACATTCACCGTTGAAGGAAATGTAAGCGTATAGCTATTATTACTCGCTATTATTATTACTAGTTACTACTATTATTATTATTAGTTTCGAAGTAGACGTTTGATATTTTGCCGGATTGAAGGTTATTTTCCCGTCATCAGCGAATTCCGGCCGTAAGTGGGCAGCTAATTCGCGTGTACTTTTGAATCACGGCGAATATATTGGATTTGTTCGTGAAGACGGTTCCTTTGTTGTGGATAATGTAGCCAGCGGCAGTTACATCGTACAGGCAAGATAATAAACAGATTGATGAATATTTCAGTTCCCAAGTACTTTTTTTTTAAATGACGAGTGATAAACTGTTAAGGTGGAGAATGTGGACTTTGTATTCGAACCAATTCGTGTTGACATAACAGCAAAAGGAAAAATTCGTGCTAGGAAACTCACTGTACTTCAGGTATTTCTCTTCCTACCTATTTTTCCCCATACTTTTAGTTTCTTTTCTTTTTTTTGCATCATGAAAATTCTAAGACGAACTCTAATTTCAGCCAAATGTTGTAAATCAGCTACCATATCCTTTGAAGCTAAGCGCAAGAGAAGCAACCCGGTATTTCCGGAAACGAGAAGAATGGCGAATCACAGATATGCTGTTCAATCCGATGGTACTTATGCTAGTGGTACCACTGATCATTATGCTCATTATTCCAAAGTGAGTGTTTTGCGTTTGTTAAGATATGAACGAGAGAATATTTTCTAAGTATGTGCTAAAATGAGGAAGACTCTTTTTCAGCATAGGATAGATTTGAGCACATTTGTACAAACTTCTGTCATACTAACTATAGTCGGGTCAAAACGACATGAAGCACGGTACAGTTCCGTAAGCGGCTGCGCCCGATAACTTTGCACTGAAGCTAACGGTTGGGATCGGGTAGGACCAACTACAGCAATGATTGCTGCTAGCAGGGGTTCTCCCTCAATCCTAACCGCACCGCTTTCAAACAACAAAATTTATGAAAAAAAAGAATAGAGTTATTGGTAAAAGTTATTTGACGTGGGAGTTCTGAGTATTTATAGTTTCTTTCCTGGTCTTTTTAGCTAAAACGTGGCAGTATTTTCTCAAATAGATTTTGAATACTACAGAAAAATCCAAAATTAATCTACTTACAAAAGTTCAACTTTTAAGCGTTTACGCAAAGTTTTTATGCTGGTTCATAAAATTGAAAACAATGCCTCTTTCTTCATTTTCCCCCGATGTCTTTTGAATATTCTCTGATGTAAATTGTCCACAAAAGACTTTTTCGGAGAGTACCACCACCCTTTTCTAGATATATGATTGTTATCCCTAATATGAATATGCAACTCCAAATTCCTTTAGCAATCAGCTGTAATTCCTCAACAAGAATTTCGATTGTTGACAGATTCACTGCACGCTGTGTTTGTCCGCACGTTTATGTAGGCTTATGCCAAGTCGGCGGAGACAAGAGTCACATCAGTCAGTCACAAACTCATGACTGTGGGTATTGATTGATTATGTGAACGGGTATCTATAGTGCGTAGGTTATGACACGGTCATGGAACTACGGTGTTGCTCAGTTCAATAAAATGAGGTCAAGATATATGCTACATTCGTAGTAGATTAGGATTTTTTTTTCAAATATTTTGGATTCCTTTCTGATGGATTCTTTTAAGGATGACGGCCAATGATCCTCAATTGCAAAAAGAAATATCTGAGATGCAGATGCCAAAGGTATGTTTGACGGGAAAAATTCGTTTATTTTTGTTAGATCTTTGTTCCTTCCCTTTCTACACTTACTCCCTCCCCTTCCTCTCCTTCGCTCCTTCGTTCCCTTCTATTTTCTATTCTTCTATTCCTCCTTACGTGTTTGCTTTTTTTTTACCAGAAGGAAGTTTATTTCTAATTTTTTGATGTATTCTTGCTTAGTCTTTGTAGGAAAATATATTACCTATTTCATATCAAAATTCCTTGTTGTTTTCAGCTGGATATGCCTGATGTAAGTGAAATGATGGCGAATTTGTTTGGAGGTGGAGCTCCGAAAACGAAGAAAAAAGCGGTGACTGGTGGGCAACAAAAGAAAAAGTAAGACTTCCATGGTCTTTTTTTTAGTAACTCTATGCTTGAAAATGTCAAATTGGGTTTTTTTCAGCAGGTGAATAGGCAACAGCACTTAATGGTGTCAGTGGAACTCATTCTCTGCTCATGGATTTTATAATAAGCATGTTTTTCTTTCATTTTATTCACAGTATAGAACCTCTGCGTCATTAGCTTAAGTGCAAAAGTTGGTTTCAACATATCGATATCGTGTTTTACATGTTTACTTTGTAAATTTTAGTGACAACTGTAGATGTCACGGGTATCTGATGTTCTTTTACCGCAGTATTTTTTCTCGAACTTTACGTCTACAGGGATCGTAATGGTTCCGTATGGTTATTTTTGCGTTTAAACGCAAAATTGCACCAATTCCGAGCCGAGCCCTTGAAGATGTTGTGTTGCCCATGGCAACCGTAGCGTCAGACGTGCTATATTTTGTTATGTGCACGTAAAGTCTGTACATTTACTCGTTTACCTTCTCCTTTGGTGTTTTTACTCTTCATGCCGAATTTATTGTAATTATAAAGTGATACTTCAAACTTTAAGAATAATTTTATCTCTGGAATGTGAAAAATTGGATATGTTTTGTTTTTAAAAAATAAAGAAATGAAGAGATGACTTGGAGATCAGCTTAGGAAAAAAGCTATAGTTTTTAGGGTACCTTGCAGTTTAATCATGCAAACTTAAAGCTAGCATAAGAGACATCTTGAATCAAGTAAGTAATCAAGGGAACCTTTACATACTATTACGTTGGGTACATGCTATTAGGTTGGGTAATAAATAACTTCAGTCCTGGGACCAGCTACCTATTATTATTGCTTACACATACAATGGGTTACCCAAACAAGGGATTTTTGTTATCGTTGCGCAGACTAAGCTTCTGTTAGTCTTTAGACAGCAGTCAAGTGTTGTGCACGTTACGTTTATCATTTTTTTTTGTTCACCATGAAAATGAAGAATCAAAAAATACATTTGCGCCATGTAATGCCTCGGGAATTCGAACAAGGTGATAGAGCTGCGACCACCGCTTAAAAAATATACAGTGTGTGTGGTGAGGGAGTGATAACCGATCGGGCGGTTAGAAATTGGTTTGTCAAATTCCGTTCTGGAGATGTTCTGGAGACCTTGAAAGATGAACCGATGAAGGGTCGCCCATCAACCTTCGATGACGATATTTTGAAGTCAATATTGGAACAAAATCCACGTCAAACAACGAGAGATTTTGCAAAGAAGCTCAATAAATCGCAATTAATTTTTTTAAAATCATTTTTATGAATTTCTTCTTATTAGTTGTTTGTTTTTTATTATTTATTTGTGTACTTATATTTATTTTTATTATTTATTCTTTTTTTTACTTTTAAGAATAAATTAATGAAAAACAAAATGGAGATATTTTTGACCTAACCTATTACTCTACCCCGGACATTGTTCATTTTCTTCCTGTCTTTACCTTTATTCAAACGTTCCCACGTCTAGGAATTTCGACATAGTTCTGTGTATGTTTTATGCTGGAGTGCCTGCAAGGTTTTTAGATGGGACCTTTATCATAACCTGACTTTTTCGCTTTTTTGACGTCTTCGAGAGAAGTATTGTTGAAGTAAATATGGGGACGCTGCTAGCAAGCACCTATCGCTTATCAATGTACTAACGAATCGGCCTAAATGTAGTAAAAGTTACGTCTGAAAACTTCGTAGGCACATTGGTAGGAAATATAAATTATAAATAAATAAAATAAATATAACAAAAAATATTTTAAAGTATTTCTAGAGATTAAGTGGGAATAAAACAAAAATGGGCAAGTAGTTTTCATAGCACTGCTCAAACTGATTGGTTCACCCCCGTATAGGATACACCAAGTCCATCGACGGCCTAGCGTTAGGGGAATAAAGGACAACAGTGAGGTGTCCTTAAAAGTATGGAACTTACATTTATTCTCATCTGGAGCTTTTAGTAACGTATATCGTGTATTTGTTAATGGTAATGTACCACATGAAATAGCAATTAAAAAGACGTGGTCCGGACCTCGGGATCCGTCTACAGCACTATCACCCGCACTATGAAATTCAAATCCTAAAAGTGCTGAGTCGAGTTTCTCAGGAAAGCTGGCCTGATTGAGACGAAAATCATAAGAATGTGATACGTCTACTCTATAGCTAACGTGCTAAATTCTCTGACAACACATGCTACTCGCTCATTTTCGAATTTTTTTTCCACATAAAGTCGATCAATACTTGAAAAAAAATCCACAGAAAAGTAGGCTTGATTGAGACGTAAATGTTCGCTTGGGAATTGTTTCGTTCTGAACAATATCATCTACTTACCTTTGTTTTTTGAGACACAGCTACGTAGTAGTACGGTAATGGAAAGAAAAAACGGACGGATCCAAACGGAATCAATGAGTGAGTATATCTTCTGAAGCGATTACGTTTGAAAACGTGTGTATTAATTAGAAATGATGTTCCAATATGGAATAAATCACAAATCTTAAGTATTGCCTTAGTCATTGAAGATTTTGAATTTCTTAATTTGTTTGCTCTTCTTATTTCAAATTACTTCTTTGGATTTCTAATTTCTTTGAATATCTTTGAATTTCTTTCGAAAAATATAGTAAAAAAGCAAAAAAAATTAAGAGGAAACAAAAAATAAGTTCAAAAAGAAAGAAAAAAATAAAAACGAAATGAAGAGAAAAGATTATACGATTAGTTACTGTAATCGATTTTTCTGTATGATCGAATACACTTCACTATTAATAGAAATTCGGCAGTATTGAGGGTGAAAACTGGATTTTTCGTCAAATTCTGCTAGGTTTCCGGGGTTTTTCTGGATAAATTTCCCACCTACGTACTTCTCTGTTGCTAGTCTGTCAGCGGGTTCACCTCACACAGTTACTGAACAACCTTAAAATCTTAACCTTAGATTTACGAATGTATCCGCTCCCGGCGCAAAGATCATCTCGGATTTCCGTGTTTTGTTTTGATTTGTGACAAGAGCGCCGATGATCGTTAAATGGGATAATCCGTACGGTTTCGTTTACGGCTGTCGCACCATTTCTCTATATATGTAAAGCCTACGCCGACGATTGCGCAATGTAACCGAGCCGGCGAGAAACTCGAGAGAACAAAGGGTGGATAAACTATGAACGACCCTGGATCGCAACCGTATCTTTGTGCCTATAAAACTACAAAGTATGTAGACACTATCCTGATATTCAAAAATGACCTTTCTCAAAAATTAATCAATACAAAACCCTACGTTTGCTTCCGATGACAATCTATAAGTTCGAAAATATGTAGTATAGAAGGAGATATAAGTTTTTTTTTTCATGGTTGATGAAAGAATTGGAAAAACTTGGAAAAAGAAAAAAAATCGGATATAATCACTGGAAAACTTATTGACGTGATCTTTTCAGTTGATTTTCTCACTTAATTTTCTTTCTTTTTTTTTTATTCATACCTTTATTCACGTTCGTCTTCTCATATTCACATATTATATACATTACATTATTATATTTATCATATTTTATTTATTTTATTTGCATTTTTTTTAATATTTTATATTTATATTATGTTATTATTTCCGTGTTTTTTTTTCTCATTTTACTTTACTTTTACATTACTGTTCTAGTACTTTTTTATTGTAATAACAATGACATACATATGCTAATTGTCCGATTTTTTCCTGTAATTTCTCCCAGAAATTCCACAGACGTACATATGTCAACCTACACACCTGTCACCTAACCTTTTTTTAAGAATACTGAAATTTAGCTAAAGACAGAAAATAAAGTTTGTAAATGAAGTTTTTGTCATTTTATGTAGTTAGTTATTCGTCTACATAAATCTTTCCTTTTTGTTGCTTTGAATGAAAAAAGGAATTCAAAGAAAGATTTCTTCTTTTGAAAAAAAAAACTATTACTTACGGAAAATCTGAAGAACTAATGATTTTCGGACTAATTTTTTGCTTTCGACGTTGGTTATTAGTCTCCAAATTTACGCTGGTCCTAAAACTTTTCCACAGATTTTTTTGAAGTCCAAGAGATCAGCGATTTGCTTGTGATTATGCATATTCATTGAAGTACTCTATAAAAACACCTGTTGAGAAGACCATTAGGTCTCTTCAGATTAAACCGACTAGGCTGTTTCATTATTTGTACTTTTTATAAGATATTGGGGCGGGTGTAGCGCAGTCAGGAAGAAGTTCCGCTGTCGATCGATCGGAGATCGAATCCGCCCTGGTGCTCACCAAGCCTTTCTTCAAGCCCTCCGGAGTCGATAAATTGGTACCAGACTTGTCTGGGAGGATAAAAACACTGACGTGACACATCGGCTAGCCCCGCAAGTCATTGTGTAAGCCAGTTACACGTTCGTGAACCTCAAACGATTCTGAATTGAAGTGAACGTGGTGGCGGATCCCGAGCGGATTGATTAACCCCAGACACTTTATCCTTCATTCTTTAATTAAATCCCTAATTAGCGTCTGAGATGATGGTTAAAAATCCGCACGCAGATACTGTAAAAATAGCACATTTCGGATGTATAGCCCCTTCGATTCAGTTCAAAAATCTCTACACTGTGACAAATGGTCCGAGGGCAACGCGACGATGCGAAAGAATTCGTTTCGAATGGTGGTGGTGATTGATTACTGTAGTCGGGATGAAACGTGCCGCCACACGTAGATGACGTCATCGTTCTCGATCTCATCGCTAATTCGCTATATGTGATCAGAAGGTTACGGTGTGTCAAACAAGCACTAATGTGTTTTTTTTAAAAGCCAAATCGGCTGAGCATAGAATGAAGATATGTGTTTACAGCTTCCGAACTAAAACTTGACGCTCTTCCACCGGGAACGTGGATTTCTTCTTCTTTTCTTTTTCCCGAGAATTTCATCAAACTAAACTACGCTAATTGGGATACTTTTCAGCGTTTTTCTTTGCTGAAATTTAAAACTAAGTTGAAAAATTGAAGAAAATATTTTTTAGACGTTTTTTAGACGCATTTTTTAGACGGGAGAGAGGAGAAAAGACATGAAAATTATCAAAATTTCAAGATGAATGCGAATGCTGTGAAACTCCAGTTTTTTTTTCATTTTATTCACATTTCAATTCTTTCCAAGGATTTTCCTTTGTTCAATAGGTCTTCGTGTCATTACTTCTAATAAAATAGTACTATAATTTCATTTTAGTTTTATTATATTACTGTACTATTTATTATTACGCCGCATTATTTTCCCTTACCCATATTATTTTGTATATTTTAATATTACAAGAATTTTCTAAAATGTCTAAGTCAGAAATTCCGGAAAAAAAAATTAAATCAAATCAGAATCGAATTAATTTCTAACACAAAAAGAAAAAAAGGAAGAAAAATATGAACGAATCATTCACAAATCCTTGGTTTTCTACCTTGCAGTAACGTACTAGTCCGGAAACGTAGAACTCAGACCGAACATCTTCCAGATCATGGGTTTCCTCTCGTCTTTGTCGCAAATGCTTGGTGTTGGCAGGCGACAAGTGAACGTTATCGTAGTCGGACTCGATAATTCAGGAAAGGTACGAAGGTTTCAATCAATAAATCAATAGGCCATCAATATATTTACTCATCTTTTGCTGATATATACCAACAAAATTTCGTACAATGTAGCAGTAATGTGTCAACAGGAGTCCAGGCTTGTTACGGAATGAACTCCTTAGATATCAAGTACTCCTCAACGAGTTACAATTATCACTAATCAATCGATCATTCAGACCACAATGCTGAACTATTTGCGAACGCCGGAGACGAGAACAAGTCAAATCGCACCAACTGTTGGCTATTCGGTGACGAATTTTGTTACCGAAAATTTCAGTTTCACAGCATTCGACATGGCTGGACAAGGTGAGCATTTGAGCGTTTACTCAAAACCATAAACAAAGGGATAAAGGATCAAGTGAACGGCGTTTCCCAAATCCCTATCCGGGGATCGGCCTACGCGTTCGACTTCAACTCAGACTTCGTTTGAGGTTTATGAACACGCGTTCAGCCTTAGAATGACTCATGGCCAATTCAGGACAAGGTACCAATTTATGACCACGGAGGGATGAAAGGCGTTTGGCGGGCGATCTCGACAATTGTACATAGCCATAGCGGAACCTCTTACCGACTGCGCTACACGGCCCCATAGAATAAATAATCCCATTAACTACGAATAAGTTAGAAATTGTGAATAATCACAAAGAGTAAGTGATAGGAGGCTCGACTGCGACTGCACAGACGATGGTTGGGAACCGCGTAATGCCAACTAAGTCTTCGATCTCTTCGCGGTCAATAAATCGGTACGCGATTTATTTGAGAGGATAAAAAGTGTTGAACTGATACACCAGCTGATCCACGCAAGTTACTGTATAACCTGGACACGTGTTTGGAATCCTCAAACAATTCTGAATTCAACTTGAAACGCGTATCCTGAAGGGACTGCTGATCAACGTAGTGGTTTATCCACCTTTTTTTGTCCTATCATTACGAACTCCTGAAATAGCCGGTTTTTACCTCATTGAGAATTCCATTAGGATGACAAGTAGTGACTTTCTTCCAGAAAAAAGAGCTTATTTGCCCTGTACACTCATTTATCAAATATGTAGACTTATTTATCAAATGATTTGTAACGAATGACTAATGGTTGCGCTTAAAAGAAAGCACATCAACCTCAAACAACCAAAATCGCTAGCAAACAGTTTAAATGAGGATTTTCCAGGAAATCTATGGAAAAGTTAATAGTTAATTCCAAGGAAAATCGTTAATGCGGGAACTTGCAGCAAGCTTAAAGGCATCACTCCACGAATCTGAGGTGGTACGGATTTCAGGTGGAGTATTCGTAAACGGGATGGGAGACTATGGAGAGGGGGGTGATTCCGTCCATTCCTTCCTAATTGCCGTAAAAACGGCCCGGAAGATACGACTTCAGGCGTTCTGGCGCACTATTTTCTACAGGGAGTTCGACTGGAGCGCGCCAGCCTTGTGCGGCGCCGCATCTTCCGAGCCGTTTTTTACGGCAATTAGGAAGAAATGGACGGAATCACCCCCCTCTCTATAGTCTCCCATCCCGTATACGAATAATAAACCTGAAATCTGCACCACCTCAGATTTGTGTCTTTAATAAAGATGCTGTGTACTAAGGATAACCTTTGCCTACCTATTTACCATGTTTGCTTTTCCATGTTTCGACTTAAGGAAAAGATTGGACAGCAAACAAGGTGGAAGGAGGATTTACGTGTCACTAGTGTAAAAATGACCTCAACCCCATCATAATTTTTCGCAGAAACCCTGAAACCTCATTTCTAGTGAAAACAGACATAAAGGCTCCATAGAAACTTCGAGAAAAGAAGCAAAAATATCCGAAAAAAAAAGTCATACTCGTTTGGGCTTTCATAGGTCAGTTAATCCTAAAATTAGACCGGAAAATGCTAGCATAACTTTTTTTTTATGTCACAGCGTAGTCGTTTTCTCCCCTTCTTTTCAAAAATATGACTGCTTGTAAATCCATGCAGGTGCCATAAAAATTCGCCTAAGGACCCGCACATGGTTAAATGTCTGTGATCAGTTGTAAATAATGCGTATATTTACAATACATGCATGTTACTGAGCGATGCCATCGGCTACGTGACGGGATTTCCAGGGAAATACCGTAACCTCTGGGAGACGTACTATGCGACTTCACAGGCGGTGATCTTCGTTGTGGATAGTGCGGATCGATTACGAATGGCTGTTGCTAGGGACGAGTTGTGGATGATTCTTGATCATAAGGATGTTAGCGGTCGACAGGTAAGCGACTCGTACATGGACGAGTTTTCATCTCCAGACTATCGTCCTCTGTTTCAGATCCCCATACTTGTTCTAGCCAACAAAATGGACGCTAAGGATGCAATGACGTCGGCAGAGATATCCACCAGTTTGGGTAGGGATTTCCCACGTTTCCAGGATTTGTCAGCACGAAAACTCGTCCAAAAGCAACGAGTAAATATACTGACAGCGGATTTCTATGGGGATCTTTTTCTGTTCGCCGAAAGATCGCCAAAAACCTTCGCATTATAAACCGATGAGAGCTGATACGGTAAAAGAGGGAAGAGGAAGAAGAGAGAGAGAGGAATAAGAAGGAAAAACAGCAGTCTAAGGGAACGGGAAGCAGAGAAAAAAAGGAAAAGGAAGGCAGAAAAAAAAGAGGGAACCACAAGAACTAAATCTGAGGCAATTTGTCACCGAAATGACCACGAATATTTTCAATATTATTATTTATTATTATATTTATTGTTAATATTTTATTTAATATTTATTGGAATATTTTTGTTCAGGTCTGGACCTTATTCGTGGTCATAAATGGAATATTCATGCCACATGTGCGTTGAATGGAGCCGGAATACAACGTGCTCTGGAATGGTTATCGAAGGAGATCAAAAATTATTTGGATTCACTAAAATAGACTCCGACACACATTAATAATAAAAGAATTTATCTAATTTTGCACGTAGGCGCAGCGCAGAGAAAACAGAGATAAAGAGGCGACCGTTCAGCTGATCGCCTTTCGCCACCACAACAATTGTTTATGCTAAAAATTCTTTGGTGTGTCATCGTTTGTTCGACATCTATGTACAGTAATCCGATCAGTTGAAGGGAGAAGCGTCCAACTGTGCGTTCTAAACCCTACACATATGTAGTCTGGAGCAATAGCATCAGCCACTAAAACAAGCAGTAAATCCCATCGTGGGAAAATTTCCGATTGGATTTTTCCTTTATCACAAATGGTTATTCGATTTCCTTGGAAAAAAAATAAATTCCATTCCAGAATACATGAACTTTTTATACTTATTGGTTCATTTACGCCGTCGTCAGAAAGGGAAGAAGGAAAATATTCAATTACTACTTATTTATTTATTTATTTGAAAAATATTTTAAAACAATAAGAATATTGGAGAACACTAACAATGATGAGGTTCAAGTCCTAAAAAAAATCTTAAGTTCAGTTTTTTTCTTTTCTCTTTTTTTTTTGAAGGACACAATGAACTCTGGCTGGCTGAAAATTTTTCTCTGTTACATAAATCCACTACAGTTAGAATGGAAAAGGACTTCAAATGGGAGTTGAAATTGACCGAAGAAAAAAGTCTGAGAAGCGTGAAGCCTGAGTTAATCCGTTACATCTTCCCATTGCCTTGAATCCCCTTCTACAATCGTTATGAAAAAAAAAGAAAGAGAAAACCACTTCTCAGAAACAGTAACCAGTAGCGGAGTAGAAATCAAAATTCATACAGCAATTATTGTAAAATAAATTACTTTACTGTCATTTAAGGACGACTTTTATCGGTTTCAAAGGACTCGGCTGATAATGTCAGTCATCAATAATTGACAACGCATCGCCGCTTCGACATTCTCGATACTTTGAGATTTTTTCCATGCGGTTGAGTAAACTTTTGAAAATTTCAATAAGTTGTTGTTTAGAATTCTTTTTGAACTACTTTAAAAGCCTGTATTCGGTGGATTAGCTTTCTTTTCCATTCCTTATGACCCATCCATCCGCCTGTCTTATAATTATGAGTCATATAAACATATTCATGATCCATCCTCGCTTCTCTTTTCTTTTTATTTCCCCTGACAAACCGATTATTGATTGTCTAGGTGATCTGGTACGTTGCACTTACAAATTCTTCCAACTTGGAGCCTTCATCGCTACTAATGATGGTTTGTTTGTATTTCTAAATCATCTTTTTCTCAGAACTATGGATCAAGAAGTTTGATTCCTGAACTTGAGCCCTAAATTTGTCTTCATTGAGTTTTGTACCAGAATTCGTCGTATAGCTGTTTTTTTTAGTCTATTAATCATCTCGGATGGTAAAAAAAAAGAAAAAAAAAGCAAAAATATCATGATTGTAATGGAAAATCGAGAATAGCGCCGACGGTAAAAGGTCCCCAGTATGACTACACCGCTGATCGATGGTTCGAAATCGGCCTGGCGCCAACCAAGCTCTTTCATCCCTCCGGTTTGATAGGTAAATCGGTGCCAGATTTGTCTCTAGGGATAAAAATACTTTCAGTTAGATCGGCTAACTCGTGAGAAAAAAAAGTACGAAAAAATACAAAAAAAGGAGACCTCGAGGATTTTCTGGAATTATTCTGGATGAAACCACTGATTTTCCATTTTTACGGCTTCTATGGGTCATTGAGGGAACGCATGATAGCGGTTCTTAAGATGATTACGTCATCAGCACTCGCTAATACGGTCAATGACGTCATTCGCATATCAGAAGCTACTTGGAATTTGTTTATGTCACTTCTCCAGTTAGTTGACTTCTTAATTTCCATTCAATTATCTCTTTGATTGTTCAGAAACAATTGCTGCCTATGCTTACGTTTACGTTACGCTGCTTACGTTGCTAGGTCTGCTTCCTTACAAACCTCAAAAAATCCAGAAATCCTCAAGAAAATCTGGTGTTCCTGCGGTAGTTCCGCAGATACACTGTCATTTAGATCTATCCGTAATCCCCGCACATTACTCTAACAACAAAGCCTGAAACAGGGAAGAGCTAGGATAATTTCTGATGAGAAAAAAACATTCTGTTACATAACATCCCGACAGTATCTTCATTAAATTTAAATTACACCAACATAATTCCTACTGTATCCATTTTCGTCTTTTTTTCGCACAATGTACTGTTAACTCGACTTTTTCCTTACCATTTCCGTACCATCTCCATTATTTTTTCTCGATAGCCAGACGATGGGTTACTTGTCCCAAACGAACGCACATTGGCAATAAAACTCACAGCTTTTGATTGATTACGGTGTTTGAAGTGACCGCTGGTTAGCTGGCGTTTCGATCAAGCAGATCCTAATTCGTTGTGCCAGAATGTTGCGCCAGCGATGAGCGCAAGGACAAGGTCGTGGTTGCTCGCTTGATGGAATCTGATCGGATCAAAATCACTAGCTGGAAAATCCTTAGTTTTTTTTTATTCTTTCACCAAGAATTAATCTACTTATATTTATTTTATCACTTTTTTTAAATCAAGAAACACAAAAATAAAGGGACAACACCATTCTTTTCTGATTTCCAAGCCGCTCACAATCCGAGAAATTCTCTAACGATCATTAATGCCAGTGATACTTTGGTCCATCAAGTATTTCAGGATCAACTCTCCTTCTACTTTTTAATCAGAATTTTTTTCCTTCGAGAAAAGTTTCCAAAACAAGTAATTGTAAGAAAAATAATTATGAAGATAAATGCTTTCTTCTTCGGAAAAAAAAGAAGAGATCTCAAAGAGATCAAATGGGAGCCCCAAAACTGCTAATAATAATTATTATTCATAGAAAACTTTGCTTTGAAAGGAGAAAAACACTATCACGTGTTTCTTTTTGGTAAATTCTAGATATTTAACAACAAACGTTGAAAGATATTTTTTTCTAGAAAAAAAAGATAACGATAAGGTATGTTTACTGCTTTGTGATTATTTGATATTATCTCATATTCATTTTATAACATTTGAGGATAGGAGGGACGAAAATATTGAGATATTTCTCCAGAGTTAGGATGAAATGGTTGAATTGCACTTTTATTCTGTACATGGAAATATGTCCTAGAAATAACAATTTCAAGGAACCCAAAAGGAAACGATTCGAAATTCTCCTGAAAATGACAAAGGACGAGGAATTTTTCAATAATGAGTGGATCAACGGTGCTCATTTGCGATTGCCTAGAATACTTCTGCCTGGGCTTGCTACGGATTTCCTGAGCACCACCTGTAACCGAAATAACGATTACAGTAGTCAGAAAAATTCCCTCGAACGACCTCCGAAGGTCATAAATCAGTTACGCCAACAGCACTACCTGATCATATTCGGACTAGTCAGTCTTTTATTGTACCGCTTTACAAGCGCTGATATCGGCACGACGTTGCGGACACGAATACTACGGTAGCCGAACAAACGAACTCAGAGACCTATGGAGGCTATCGATCGTTCCGATCGTGATCTGTGTGAAGACCTATCTACAGGGGTCAACAATGTTCGCGTCGGTACGATGGTCCCCTATGGCTAAGCTGTATGGGTGAGTGCGATCGCCTTGAGGCTCGATACGGACAGCCGTGGTGACCAGGCCGTGTATTCCGTCGGCCGGTGCTGGCGACCGCAGGCAAATGGGCGTGACCTCAAAGTGTTGTAATTGCTACTGGTTTTGACATATGTCTGGTTTCTTTCGCCTTACTTTACCGCTCTTTACAACTCTTCTTCTCAGGGATCTGTTAGGAATCTCCTTTAGATAACAGCTAATCTTTGAAGAAATGTCCGTTCATAGTAAAATATTACCCTGAATAGCAGAATACCTGACGTTATTTTCCTCAGAAAGAGGCATAATTCTCCACTAGAATTTTTGAAATTTCGGCGACTTCATTTCCTTAACAATTTATTCAAAAAAAAAAAATTCGGCTTTCTTCTTATGTCAGTTCTTCTCTTATAGGTTATTCTATGCTAATTCATAAGTACAGTGATGAAGTTCTCAAAAATAGTCTTAGAAAAACAAAAATACTATAAAATACAGAAAATAATAACAGTAACAGAAACTATTTAAATAAATATACATAGGGAAATATTAAAAATGGTGCATAGTATTAGAAAGTATTAAAAATATATGTAGTATTGGAAAATACTAAAATATATAGTGTTAAAAAATCGACCAATTTTCCTGAAAAAGATAAAGGGAGTGCTTTTTCTCTGAAGAATTAGCATATAAAATTTATTTTTGGCCTTATGCTAAAGGTAAATGTTCAAAATATCTGCTTTCCACCTCGTCATTTTGGTCCTCCTTGGTCCTCCTGGGAATTTAATCCAAATAACAATTACGATAGCTACAAAACCTGACGTTGAAAAAAAATAAATAAAACAAACATAACGGCTTGCAAAAGAAAACTGCACTATTCGACTCGATAGTTCTCTGTTTACCGTCTTACTTACACAAGCCTAAGTAAAAGCATAGGAAATAGACTACCGTATCCGCTCCATGGACTTCGATTGAATGTCAATGGTCAATACCACCAGAAATTATCGTTAAGCAGTTAACCACAAATAAAAAGTGGGAAAAACTATATCACAACGTATGAAGATTTTAGATCGTGGTACAGGTCATTCGGATTTTCTTTCAAGCTCGTCAATTCTTATGTTTGATACGCTCAACCATGGATACACTGAGAAAATAATGACAACCAAAACTATTTTTAAAAAAAAAAATTAAGTTAAGGGGAGTTGCCAATAAATACTGGTAAATAAATGCTAAGGTTAATGCTATTTATTAGTAGAAACAAAATAAATTTATTAAAAAATAAAACCTTTACGCTTTTTTGAAACATGCGAATATTTTTATAAATAAAACGACAGCTCAGAACTTTTTAAACATTCACAGAAAAATTTCTAGTTCAAGATAAAAATTTAGAAAAGGGTTACACATTTTATTTTCTCTACTTACTGTAACAGTCTCAAAAAAAAACGAAACGCTGAATAGCGTCAGCTCAGTTACCGAGGGAAAACGATGCAATTTCCAGAAATTATGGACCACACTCTTATCTCTCCACGAAAGCAGAAAAAATATACGATTGAAAGATATTTTAAAATTTTCTTCTAATGATTTTTTTTTGACTTAAAGGATTTTTTTTACTTAATTGTTAAGTCGTGACAAGCCTTGCTACCGTACCTTGTAGCGTAAGTCCTTGATCCCGTTGATTTCAGTCAGATGCTCCACGAACCAGGCATCTAGCAAAAAACATCTGATCCGTGCTCTTAAGATGCATCCGAGCATACGCTCTTCAAACCTTTGCGGTCCCCGCCGTCGAGCCTGTCGGCTGCCAGCTCGCAAGCCTTTCTAGCCCCGTATAATCCTCGTATCTATTTCTTTTGTGGATGCTGATTAGCATTCGCCTGTTAATTTATGCATAAATGCGGGTAAGGAGCCAGCGCGATATTTGTCTAGGTGTATCTCGTGTCACAAGAATTTATGCACGGTCATGACCTTCTCAAACTTTTCGTTTGCAACGCGATGAACTTCACGTAACTAATCCCTTCCCACCCTACCTACCGTAACACCACACCGGACTTAATTGCTCTGCGCACACTTACGGTTTTTACGACTGTCATTAAATGTGGCTGAAATTGTTGAGACTGTGGATACGCAACAAAAGAGAGTTTTTCTCCGGGGAACTGAAAACTTGGAAGTGGACGTATTTAAAGATAAAAGACGAATCTAGCAGGGAAAAAAGAAAGTTCTTGAAAATAAGACGAATCA
This sequence comes from Necator americanus, assembly GCF_031761385.1. Classification (NCBI taxonomy): domain Eukaryota; kingdom Metazoa; phylum Nematoda; class Chromadorea; order Rhabditida; family Ancylostomatidae; genus Necator; species Necator americanus. The sequence continues at coordinate 35,900,949 of NC_087373.1, read as the reverse complement.
GTCGAAAAAAAAAACTATTTCCAAATAATTAGTTGACGCTCTGATTATTTGTTCGAAAAAAGAAATCAAGGAGTTTGCAATTTTTACAATTTCCTTGTTGTTGGAAGTTTAATTCTACTTTAAAGGGATTTAACTATTCATTCTCAAAGATGTTTTCTTTTCCTTTTCTTCTGTATTTTTTTTATTTTCTTAGTATTTTCATCTGTGAACTTACTATCTTGATTTTTTTTCCCAGAACTTGTGTTTGAGATATGAACCTGAATAGAGCAACCATTTTGTTTATTTGTGTATCTTAGCTGGAATCCATGTTCTTTTTCCACAAACTCACCACCCATCCACTTAAATCCCCTTAAATACTGTATTTAATATTGCCATTTCCTTACAATTTCTCAAAGCGGTGAAATCTTGAGTCAGTTTCTCAAATCTTCAGTTAAATCTTGGAAATGTAAAGTTTTTGCTAGTTAAAGAGAACCGGTAAAGTCACAAAGTGGTCGAGACACCTAGTGACTTTACTGGTGACAGCTAAAGGCATCCACCAAAAAGAAAAGAGCACATTCAATAAAATCATATCTTATTCATAGCTAACCAATGATAAAAGAAAAATGTGAAACCATGGGAACTACTAATACGGAGCTTAGCAGTACGGTAATTAAAAGAAAGGAAAAATTTGTCTAAAAGGTGTAAGATAAAAAAAAAAGTTGGATGTTTATAACTATGCCCAAAATGCATTTGGTCATTTTTGATCTGTAAAACAGACCAACTAAATCCTTTCGTCGTATCCATACAGCTTTTTTCTTCATATCTGCAGAATTCAACAGTTCTGATTCAATCTTAGGATTCTATCGCTGTTACAGCAGTACCACTAAGCATCCAGTTCTCCCGTAAAACGGGGAAAAAATCCTCGTCAGTACAAGCATTAATAACTATTACTATCTAATATCCATTACTATTTATACTATTACTATCTGCTGCCACTTGTTAGTTCCCAAAAAATAATTCCATTCGTTTTCAGATGTCTTCTCTGGTCAAGGCGGATGGAAGTCATCTCTGGCCACCGCGAGTGATTCCACCATTCTGGTGTTCGCAACACGAATTGACGTGAGTCCTCTAATCAGTCCCACTTCTCTAAGCCTATTATGGGACACTAAAGCAGTTAATCACACTCTTCACACATATTTACAATGTGCTGAGTGGGACGAAATGCCGTAAAATTTCATAAACATGTCATGGTTTTGCGGCATCACCTCTCTCCCTGTTCGGTCCGCGGCCACGCCCATCGTGAGTTACGGTAACCAGCGTCACCGCAGTCGTGGAACGATGGCGATGGGCGTGTCCACGGACCTATTCCGCCGGAGAAACGCTAGTGTTGCCGACCTTTCCAGTGCCGATAAGCACAACATGCTGCATCAGACTCCGTTCGACGCTTTACCTGCGCAAGGATTCTATCCGGCACGATGGCCAGCACCACCCACCACCACGGATTCGTATCCGGAACCACCGCGATGGGCCACCGAACATGTCTATCCGATGTTCCCGTTTGCGCCGACCGAGGTTGGTTCCATAATGGTACGGTAGATTCTATAGATGACTGCTCAAACAGAAAAAAGAAACCTATTCGTAAGCTTCCGCTTTAGTTTACTATTGCCTTTGGAGAAAATCTGCTTTAGCCAGAGGGAAGTCTTGTTGGAAAGGCTTAATTGTCTACTATACCGAAGAAAATGTAGTTAGCTGTGTGTAATATATTGTTAAAAGCTAAATTTAGAGTTATTATCTCCCCTTAGTAAGGAATATTTGTGGCTTTTGAATTTGAAATATGTTTTTGGATTTGTCATTTTTGATTTAATATGATTATTTTTGGATGACTGTAACTGTCGAAATTCTGTGACACCATGCAGTAATGAAATAGCGGAAAATACCTTGAAATTGAAAACTACAAAGTTCAGGAAGCATACCTTTATCATCAAATTAGAACGAACTCTCGTTATATTTGCTCCAACTTTCAACCTCCTTACTATAAGCCAATAAAAACCGGCTGGAAAAATCTAAATGCCAACAATATGTAACAACAAACGTAATGTTCTTGAGTTTTCTCCGATAATGATCAGATGTGTTCTAAATAAGATACTAATGCCTCAAGAATACGATTAAAAAAAGGTTTTTCGCGGACTCACTTATCAATTCCCTAAGACATAGCAAGGAAAATAAAGGCGATAGTAGGGCAACTAAACAGATTTTTTTCCAGGAAGCATTCGGGAGAAATATGAAAATATGATTGTTAAAATTAACCATTATTCCCTTCACTCACTACAGGCGTACCCTTCCGATCCATTCCCGTCCACGTCAATGGCTGGTCCAACGGAATACAAAGTGAATGCGTTCTATCCTAACACAATACTTGGATCCGGTTATCCGACGGACTATAACCAGGTGACGTCCCTAAATTTTGCATTGACAGATTTCTGTGAAAATTTCTCTAACAATGTCCGGGAATGAAGTTCCTGTTCCAAGCGTTTCGATTGCAATTTTCCACCAAAGGACATCCTGACCAGCGCCATCCGCATGACTGTTGACTCACTGATATGCAATGTTTGCTCTGATTTCCTATAGTTTTCAATAACGACGTTCTACATCTCCTTCAGTTCTTGCTGTACAATACGCTTTACTCGCTGCACATCGATCAATAATCGATTTTCAGGCAATACAATGGAAAATGCCGTCGATGAAACCGATAAAGCCAGTAGCGAATCCGCCTTATCGAACAGGACCAGGAACAAATAGTGAGTTGGATGTTTTTGCTGAGTAGCAACTTATAGATCTATCGATTAGTTACGGATCAAATAAAAAGGTTGGAGAAGCGATGAAGGGAGGGATCATTCATTGTTCGTCTCTGCAGTCAGATTGCAGCAATCGGAGTGCAGAGACGTGTGCGGGCCGCTCCTCGCCATCGCAAGTGCATCCGCTTACGCAGTTCCATTGGGGTTTAGATAGTTTTGACCGAATCATATTAGAGAAGAGAAAAATCTCGACTACAACAAGTTATTTGGTTGTAGAAGGAAAAATAAACCTAATTATGACATTGTACAAGCTGTGGGTAGCGCCATTTGCACTTCTTTTGCACAAATATTTGTTTGAAACAGTTATTCACTTCTCCGGAGATAATTCTACATTTATTAGATGAGATTAGAGAAAAAAACACTATCAAAAATTTGCTGAACACCAATTGTTCCCCCGTGATTTGCACAAAAACGGAAGGTGTAGAGAATATACGTATCGATCTCGGAAGCACAGCGCAGTCCCTGATGTACTAGGTTTTCATCGAATCCCTGATACAGTGCCAGTATCGTACTACGTATACTCGAACAGATTTAATCATCCCCTTTCAAATTCTCTCTTTTCTCTCATTTGATCGAATCCTCCACCATCCATTTCGTAAATGTCACGAATTTTTTTCGACATAACGAATCGTTGCTGTTGCATTTCCGCTGACCCCATCGTAACAATGTATTGCTTAATAAATTCGTGATTTACAACGTCGTCATATAATTTTTATCTGAACTAATTCTTCCGACACCTTCTCCCTCTACTTAACACATCGCTTGCGTTGTCGTCTTAACGACTTCTTGATAACGTCGGTTCGGTCGGCATCACATCAGAAAACGACACCGGGGTTATCTTATGCGAGTCGAGCGCCAGCTACCTGATGCTGCTCACCGTTGATAAGCGCTGATAAGCCAACACCCTTCGATTGGATCGATAGATATGACGTACATATAGAAACGTAGCGTTTGACCAAGAATAATCGCATAAGCCATTAGATAGAAGGGATTATAAAAATGAACGCCAAGAATGTTGGAAAAAATGGGGGAAAAAATAAAGAGGAAAAAAGAGAATGGAGAAATAAGCACTACCTTGCAAAGTCGTTCAAATCCACTGATTCATTCGAATTCAACTGCAAACTTAGGTTACTATTAGGTCCAGTACTAGTTTCTATTTTAGTCTAAAGAAATAATTAGTACTCAACCATTTAAAAAAGTACAAATCTCTACAAAAGCGTAGAAATCAAACAGTAAGGCACGTAAATATGGTATACATAGTTCAAATCATAAACAAAACAAGTTATGGAACACAAAATTTAACGCTAACAGCGAAAAGAAGGTGAAAATGTAGTTGAAGGGTTGGGGAGCACTCAACCGGGGTCTTATTTCTGGAACCTCAATCTTCTTCTTCTCTACCTACCTTTAGCTTACATTTCGTAGATCCTCCAAGAATGATGCTAAGGTTTTAGGGCCACGACTAGTTTAGATATTTACTTCGAGAAATATCAACGCCATTGAGTACTCCTTCCCCGCTCCAGGTACACCCCACCAAAAAAAAAAGATTTTACGAGATGAGAACTTACCTCCAATAAGGGGAGTTTTGAATTGTACTCAGTTCAAAGAGACGAAGTTTTAGAATCAAGGGCAGTAGTACAGTAGACGATCCACAAGTGATATGGTAACCATTGCTGAAATACGTTGATGCACAACCCTGAACCCTGCCCGGACAAAAACTTTTAAGAACTAAAAAAAGCAAGAAAAGAAACCTCGGTAAGAAAACACTAACCGAAGTACGCTAGTCATGAAATAGTTGACGTTTGACGCCAAGGGTGCATTGCGTGGGTCCCGTTACTAACAATGAAGCGCATTTTAAAGGCCTCCAAATCCTCGAAAGCAGTGTACGGTAGCGTAAGATGCAGAATAAGAATAAACATCGTTAAAACCGCCTATTACATTAAATTAAATATAGAACATTAAGATTTGTGGAAGTTGATATTGCGTATCTTCTGAAGACAAGCTTAAAGCAGCCACAAACGTACAACGCCCAGAAAAATTTAAAAGCTGGTCCTATGAAGAAAACTTGACTGCAACTCCCATTGGGGACTGTCATTTTGATATATAGACCTTTCCATCGCGCAATCTCTGGGAGCAGAGCTCTGCTTTTGCTGACACTTATTTCCAGCACTTAACTGGAAATTACCGGACTACGGTAGATTTACACTGCAAGTGTAAGTGCAAATGTAGAAAAACTACTGGGAACAATTGTGCGATTGCGCGATACGGTGGCGCAATCGCGTGGAGTCAGTTGTTGAGGACATGGAATGGGCTTTTTTCCTCCTTCGTGTTGTGCAGAGACTGTAATCCCTCGATTTTTTGTAGATTTCAAATGATTGCAGATGTACGTGTACGAACGTCGGACAAATATCGAATGGTGTATTCGGATTATCAACGACTTGAATTGGAAAAGGTACGGTACGATGGTTGTGGCACTCCTCCTGATCCGACACATGACATTCTTTTCAGGAGTTCTGCACAAGTACATTTGTGACTTCGGAACGTAAAGCTGAGTTGTCTTCGTTGTTGAATTTGACCGAACGTCAAATTAAGATTTGGTTCCAAAATCGGTAAGCGCTTACTTTTTCATCGTGGTGTTTTCCCTAATGTGTGATATTCTCGTGTGATTTCTTTGATGTGTAGGCTATGACCCGGTAAGTAGTGTTCTCATTACGCCATATCATAACTCATGTGCAGCACTTTTTTGGCCCTTTATCCGCGCCGCCGACGACGCTTTGTCTCATCAAATCCTGCAATCTGAACAATTTGCCATATAAGTGATACGTTAGAATCACATCTGTTACTGTTAGTCACTGTTTCAAGTGTTTCTGTTTGTCAGCTTTTTTTTTTGAACGAAACTGCTGTCAACCCAAATAGATTAGTCGTCAAGAATGAATCTTGGGAATTAATCACTTCTAAGAGAAATATTAGCTTTGAAATAAGGGAACAAATGGTGTTCAAATGGAAACATAACACAATACAGTACCCAGAACCCAATAATAGCCACAAAATTAGCAGTATTTTTCCCAGTTGAGCTATGCATTGTTCCTGGATTTTTTTTCCATAGTATCGTCTATTCCTAACACTGACGTTCTTTGGTTTTCTTACTAATCGAGTATTGTTGAAAGCTTAAAAAAATACGAATACGTAAGATTTGCACAGCTATTCTTAGAATCATAGTATCAATCATAAAAATATGAAACTTATAAGTAAACAAATAAACATGTGGATCATAATATAGCCATAATATGCAGTTGTCCTTTTATCAAAAGAATTTCAACAGTTATGTTGTCACACTTGATGAGTTGAAGCATAAAAATTGGGTATAGGAATCCTTATTTAGGGTCCTTTTTTAGGTTCTGGGTTTATTCTCTTATTTACGTCCTTATTTCGTAACAAATCCTTATTTAGGGCAAATAGCAATAAAATTACACTAGACCGCAACCGTAAAGGAAAAATTTTAAAAAAATCGCGTTCATTTGACAAAGAACCACATGAGATGGAGGTAGGGAATAGACGGGATCTTGTGCGATACTTGACTTATTTGGTGATCACATGGGTCATGATCTGATGTTGATCTGATCGATCGAGGAAGTTCCTCAGGAACTGATCGTGATGCGAATTGCTTTAAATTCGTTCGAAAAATTGTTGCGAACAATTCTTTGTGTCTCTTCTTAAAAGTAGTGATTAACGGTATTGTATTTGTGACAGTTTGTGCACTCAATCATTGTACTATAGTACTTTAGATTATCTAAGCACAACGTTTGTGCAAAGAGAGTTTTTTCTTTGGCTTTTGTGTTGGTTGATTCTCTATTCCATACTATTTAATTCTCGAAGTCTACTTTCGCACAAACGACCTTCATCGAATCGTATTTTGTTCACGAACAAACCATAAAAACGTCCTCCTAGCTAAGTTAAGATTCGCGACGCTCCAAAATTGCTCCACGTTTACAGTCTGATAATTGTTTGCGTAGAATGAATGCTGTCTGTATGGCTATGGGTATACGGTGTGGAATACAAGGGGAGGAGGACAACGAGGAAGAGGAGGAGGAGGAGGTAAGGACGGTCCGTTGCGGGCCGAAATTTACGACCGACCTCACGTCCGAACGCTTTCTATAAACAAACGGCGGGTTGACTGAAACGAGGCCGCCGACGTCGACGTGGTCATGTTGGCCAGAAGGCGAGAAGTCGTAAAATGCCTGCACGGACGTCTGCAATCCACAAACTGAGGCCAGATGCTGATGACGTGGGAGAAAGTGGAATGGACCCTAAGCTGACCGTTGTTGAACGAAGTTGGGGGTGAAAGCTGACGAACCTTGATAATTGCTCGGATTTTATGGGTTTTAAAAGTAGTTTCGAGAAACCACATAGGTTTCTATGTGACCACTGTAAGTTGGGACCCTCTTTTGGGACACTCTTTTCTGTCGAACTTGTGAGATCTTTTTATCGTTGAACAGCTCGATAATACCGGGAAACTTGATGATTTCGTACCGGAGCTGTATAATTGTGCAAGATTTTAAACCAGAAACCGTATGAAAGTTTATAAGGCAGGCTAATAATTGATTGTACTGTTGATTTTGTACCAATTACGCGTAGTATAAAATTCTATATGTGTTTGAATACTTTTTTTTAAATAATCTTTCCAAGCTTCCCTGCAAATTGTGTCTTTATGATTGTTGATGGTTATTGTAACGTGTCGAAATATTTCTTCTCTGCATACGTCCGCCATAATCACTTGCACTTGCAACTTTTGTACTTTTATCAGCTAATCCCGTCCGGTGTAAAAAAGATCTATTCATGCACATTGGTATACCATATTTTACCGTGGCGAATAATTTCAGACGTGCTAAGGATCGCCGTGATAAGCACAAGAAATCCTGAACGAATCGAGCTGCTAGGTTAGCCGACTCTATGTCTCGTTATATCTGGTCCAACTATATAAATACATATTTGACGTGGATTTAGGTATATATATGACGTAATTGTGAATTTTTTTTTTTGCAAAGTTTATAAATTGCCAGTTAACTTGCCAACCATGGGTTTATATTTCTGCACTTTTTTTTGCTTTCGTACATGTATATGATCTATATCGATCTATTGATTCCCATGAGTATCTTACACCTAAATTGAAATATGTGCCAAGCCATATATGTCAGCCTTTAACTATGGATTCACTTCATGTTTTTGCATATGTACATACGTATTGTGATCTGTAGCATTGATTATTGATTCGCTTACTATTGTTGCTTTTCGTATTATTTTTCGTATTATTATGTTGCACGGTATATTTGTTTACATTTATTGTTTAATTTTAACACATGCAAACTGGTAAAAACTGATTGATTATAAATACTGATCGATAAGAAGCGTTTGTATGCGGCGACAAGTGAAAATGTTTGGTTGGAGTACGACGAATACGAGTTGAAGCAGATAAATTTCTGGAACTACAAGAGTTAAAGTCAATGAGATGGTATAGATTCATTTCTAGTGGTCTACCCTGGTAAAAGATGCAGCTTTGAATATTTGTGTCCTCATGTCGACGATCCTATCACTGGATTAAGAGGATTGAGGTTGATTATGTGTACGTTCCATTTTTAATTATTCTTTTGAATGCAATTGTGTGGCTCCCATTTGTTTTATGCACTATGTATCAGTAAACAGATGTTACGTAACGATGTAATGCTCCTTTGTAATTCTTCTCAAAATGGCATGATTAGATTATTCCGGTGGGATTTAAAAATTACGGACTTTTCTTATATAATATTATTTGAAGAGGTGTACGTTTCATGGAAAGTAAATCGTGTCAAACTGTTTCTAAAACCTGAAATACCAAATGCAGTGTTATGGCTGAATAGCAAATTAGTGTTGTGTCTGGGGTCTTCCATGAATCTCCATCCAGAGAATTGCAGTTCAAAGATGGAAAAGTGGCTCTAGTTCACCAAAAGAAAGAAGTATGCCATTTTCATACGTGTTTTCTTAACATAATATATAGCAGACTCAAAGCGACATGAGGCACGGTGCAGCTGCGTAGGCGGTTGCGCTCGAAGCGGTGCGGTAGAGCGTAGCGGGTGCGGACCCATTCTATCACCGTTCAATGCTGTAGATCGCGATGGTCCCACCTCGATTCCGCGCTTCATGTCGTTTTGACCCGACTATGTATCCGAAATAGCAAATGTGATGCCATTTTAGATATATGTTAAGTAAAAGTGCGACTGGGATGCTATTTCCTTTTTTTGAACATTTTAGAACTTTTCTTCGAACTTTTACAACTGAATTATATAAATGATACAGGACCGGTCTTTTTTCAGGTATTTTTGACTCGATTTAGTTGGTTACTGAGTGGATGTCTGCAGTTTCTATAATGTCATTCTTCAAAACAGTTCTATCGTTAGAAATTAAGCCTCGTAAGACCTAAAAGCGAGCATGACTCTACCATGTTAGAAATTTTAAAGTATTTTCCAAGTATAGTATCATAGGAAGCAGCGCATTTTTACAGAAAGATGAACACAAGAAGAATAAAGACTTTAATTATGGCTGCGGTAATGATTGATGCTCGCGAGGGTCCCACTACGATCCAAACCGCTACGCTGCACCGCCCCGATTCGAGCGAAGACGGAAACGCAACTGCAAGGAGCTTCAGATCATTTCGACGCGACTATAATTAGACAAGATAGCCGATGTTATTATGTTGGTGAGTCGCTACTATACTACTTAAAAATTTCAAAACATAATTCGATGAAAATTTAGGAAAAAAACTGAAAATTATACTTAAAAAAACACCTAGTAGTGTTGTCCAGCATATGAGAAGTATTACTAGAAAGTAGATGAAGAAGAATTAAAGCGTTTTCCACTCAAAAATTCTTTAAAGCTATGATTGGCGATCCACGAAAAACAGCAAAGTCGCTCACTTTGACATGTGATTGCAAATTCTAGACTTATTATTACTTCTTTATAGCATTTCCCACCATGAAGAACACATAATCGTGCAACAAATCTCGGAAATCACTCAATGAATGCCATATTTACTTCCATATTATAACACAAACATCATATTACTATCACAGTAAAAACTCAGAACCAGAAATAAAAATGAGGAATTAGGAATTTGAAGAGTCACAGAGAGTTCGTGAGCAAAGTAAATGTCTTAAGATATTATAAATATGACTTTCTGGGCTTATATTTTACATACAAATTTGTTGTACTGTTATACGAAAGAGAATATTAAAAGAAAAAAAAGCTCATATGACCAGATTATTGGTTGTGATTCGCTTGTACATTGAGAGCAATGTTATCCGTTGGTGTAATCTAAAACTATGTACCTATGTACAAGAAAATAATATTGATGAGGAAATGGATGGAAGACCAATAAAGCAGCAATAAAAAAGTGAAATACGAATAGAAGACATATACTGCTGTAGTATCAATCCTTTCTCTCGAAAAACAATAAGTATGCACCAGCTCGATCTACCTCTTCTTCAGATACTTCCTTAAAAGGAGTAGTCATGCTAAAAAAAAACAAGGAGCAACTAAAAAAGTATGACTTACTCTAACAGAACAATCATTTAACAGAAGCCATTTCTCATCGATACCACGAGCGTAGGCAACAAAATGGCCTGATGACAGCTGGCCGTAATGATTCTGGAACATGCTTCAGTTTTGAATGAAACGAAAGTACGTAACTGCGACTGCACTGTAGAAGAAGTGAATGCAACAGGACTTGCAAAAAACTAAAAAAAAAACGAAAAGACATGGTGTTTTTTAGGATAGGAGCACTTGTAGTATTTGCAGAGTAAAAACTAAGAAAAAATACAATATGAAACTTATAACCTGAGATTTCTAACTGGCAAAGTAGATCAGATCACTAATCTGGATATAATTTTTCCACAAAGCAAAAGGTGAAAAGCTTGAAGCAGTCGGTCGTAAAGCAGTCAAATAGATTCGGTGGATATTTATCAGTTTTTTGTTTCAGTTTCAGAACTTGTAACAACATGGAAAATGCTAATGGTCTAATTTGACCACAATTATCTGAATCCAAGATTATCAAAAAGAAACAGAATTGATCTGTTAAAGAATGCCATTAAGTTTTGAACTCACCGCAATAGCAATGCACTCATATTTACTTTTTCCAACATGTCCGTCCACAAATGGTGTTGGATCGAACTGCCTTAGGGGGAAAGTAATCACTCGTTTACATTTACCCATTCTTCCTTCACCACGTAAAAACTCAAATCGCTTGAGGTGAATTATCTAAACAAGAATTTGCAGCGAAACACTACTAAAACAACCCGAGAAAAAAAGTAGGATGAACCTACCAAATATCTTGGCAACCTCCATATAGTCATCACTTTGTCTCTTTTTGTCTTCTCATTGCATGTGTCACAATGGATCAGCACATCAAGAGTCTCAGGACAGCTGAACTTTTCCAGGCAGTGTTCCAAAGAAGATGGAGCAAAGTGTCTTGACCAGGTTTCTGCCACCGATTCGTCATCTTCACAAGCCTATAGAGAAGTGGCTTAAGAATTTGATTAACATTTCGCGTAGAAAAATAAATTACTAGGAGAAAGCAGTTCAATTACAGACATTTATTACTTCTTATTAGATAAAATACTTCATTCGAAAAAGAATTCACGGTAATATTGAAAAAATACTGTTACATCACAGATAACGAAACATACCAATTCCTGCGAATGGTTATATTTGAGGTACAACGCAATAGGTAACCAATCCACAGCTATTCCACAGTTCTCAGGAATATTTGCCTAAAATTCAAAACAACTGTAATGAACTACATAGCCCAAACTCGTACACGGAACTGATTCCTGTCGTATTCTTTTCTTCTGTCCTTTTACTAAGTATTTACCGTATTTGCTTTGTATTTTGTCATTACCATATCTTTTTGGCACGCCATTCAGCGTAATAAATAAACAAATAAATAAATAAACTGATATTCTCCACAACAAAAATCTCTGCGAAATAGGGAGCGATCTATCGCCATTGAAACTATTTTTCACTATATGGTGAAGGGCATCAAAAGGAACAAGACTGTTCCTCTCACCAATGATGAATCCGGCCTTATAGCACATCCACGACAGAACCTCAACGCTGCACATTGGCCACACCATTCCCATGACTCGTCCACCAAGCAAAGAGAAAATGGATAACCGAACGAGATATTTTCAGACCTACAAGAACATACTGTCAGTTCATGCCATAACATCAACATAACGCAAGTCCTTATACAATCGTCGTGCTATTTCAAAGTTGTTCCCAAGCATTTTGTTTGTTAGGTGGTTTTTTTTCAAAATTATTGTTAGTAGGACACCACGATGCAAAATAAATTGTTGGACTTTCGGAACTGAAAAAGAGCATGCTTGGGAAAACAAAGGGTGAACCCCGTCAGATTAAACGAAAGAATACAGAGGTAACAAACATTGCATTAAGTACAATCTGTGCCCTACTCATTATTTTGTTAGCATTGAATCAAAATGATCAGTAGAGCACAGACTAGTGACCGTTGTGGTCAATGAAGGGTAACACATCCCACCAAGACCGGAACTGGCAATATTAGTACTATGCAAAAAGCAGCTTTCGACCCAACACCAATTTCCAAAAAGAACTTACGGATCGTGTGCACGATTGGAGATGGCTGGCGACGACAAGTCCATAAATCGTCGCATCTGACAATAGTAATGGTGAATAATGATATTATACTAGAAACCTTAATATATTAATAGTGAAAAACGAAAGTTTATACTTATAGTATACCGGCGACCTGAAAAAGAAATCAGAGAAATTTAGGCAAAATGAGTAGATTAGTAACCAGCAAATTATGTTTCATCAACTAATACACAAACATATACGACTCTCTATAACTCTGCTGAAGGGAAAAATTACAAAAGGAAGCGTTGCCGAAGGAAGAAAATCCCCTAAACTTCTCGAAGAAAAAGTTTCTGGAGTGGAAAATACATAGGGATATTTATAAACGTGTATAGTTAGTTGGGTAAAAATGACCTGAGAATCAGTGCAGTTGCGTAAGTGGCTGCGATTGCCGCAGTACGGATTAACGTAGGGGTTAGGATCGATGGAGGACCCCTGCTAGGATCACTCATCACGGCGGTCCAAGCGATGCTAGCGATGGTCCCGTTTCGATCCTAACGGTTACGCTACACCACGCTGCTTCGATTGCAGCCAATTATGCAACTGCACCGAGATTAAGTTCGTTTCCTCCTAACTGTAACAAGTTTTAACTGTTTGTGGTCAGTTCACTCACCTGGCTCATAACATCTTCATATAACTCTTTTCCAGTGATATTTGCTGGACATGGGACAATGAGTGGCAACCCAAACTGCGATACAACAAATCCACCCGTAGAACCGAGAAAATACGGTTCATAGTTGTATTGCTGAAAGAGCGTTATCAGAATCTAAAATGAGAAATATTCTTTTCTATACAAACCAGTTTTCTATGTATAGCCACTCTCCATTCTGGTGTATCTTCGGGTAAATGAAGCGCATATAATCGTGCACCAGATGGTACAGAGCTTAACGGTAGATTCTCATCAGTGCTAGACGGATTCTACAAAAAAAATATTATCATTTCTGCTCCAATTAACAAGTATGAATCCGGAAGATAACTGAACCTACCATAAAGTATCCCCTTTTGCTGAGACATTGAATAGTGAGTGCATCTTTATTCACTCCGCTTGCTTCCGCAACTAGTCCTTTAAATGTCGCTATGGTGCACTCTCTCGGTAGCCGGAAACCATATCGTCGTGGAACGCTACCATCACGTCGAACCACTAAAACAACATTGTTTTTTTTTTGGCCGCATCTCTTCTAAATAGGAAAATTACCAATAATTTGGTACAGTTCCACATTTTCGAAACCAATTGGAAGACTAAGTGAGGTGAATGCTTCGAACACTGAAGACGAGGATTTGCACTTGCGGCAGATTAAGCGGGATCGCAATTGGCCTAGAACGTAGAGCCACATACGTATAACACTAAATTCAATTGGCAATAACAATCTAACCTGAGAAAAGTGACGTCACCAAAGAGTTATTGTCTCGAATATAATGATTCCATGCCTAAAATATTGATCGCAAAAATCTATATTCTGGCAAGGATAATAATAAAGGATATAATCAATGATACCTTACAATACACTTGAAAGTAATAAACATCGGTAACTTCACCGTGGTATCTGTTAGTGGTTTAGACTATTCTAAAGCTCTTATAGCACTCCTCACCTTTTCTCCCTTCTGCTCATCCGTCAAGTTCTCCTCATTCGGCTCTACGTCTTCAACGGAACCAGTCTTGATTGAATCTACATCTGTCTCAGTTGTTTCACTTCCATTTTCCAGAGAACTCTCATATTCAATCCTTGCTACACATGTATGGAATCGTTCAATAAGGAAAGAGACAAATTCCTGGCAGTCGTGCTGTTCCCCATCATCAAATTGATCCGCAAATCTGACTGCATCCTAAAGGATAACTGAGTGATCGATGAGTAATGCTAAAACAGAGAAAAAGACCCGAATAGGATCGTAAAGAGTAGGAATAAGTACAGAGATGTGAAAAATCACCGTTTAAAATAATAACAGTTATAATACTTACGTTGAAACTATTCGGTGAGATATTCTTCTTCTTAGCGGCCCACATTTCCTTTAATAACTTCGAGTACTCCAATGTTGTCACGAATGATTCGTTGTTATTAGCATCACCTCTGAAAATAGTTTAGTGTAAACGAACAAGAAGCCAAAACTGCAGTAATAAATCACACGGAAATTTATTTAAAGTAGTGACCATTTTTTACCAGTAGAACTGCAAAAAAGTGCTTTTCACGATGTATATACACACATAAATACAAAGTTACGTAAAAATAAGCAAAACATTAACATTAACTGCATTGAAAAGCAGTCTTTTTGAGATCATAACAGAAACATTCTCAACATTTTGACGCTTTCTTTCTACTTTCTAGGAACACCTTGAGTGCATGAGATTGAAAGGGAAGACAAAAGATTTAGCATGATTATGGGTTTAACTGTATGTCATCCAGGATATTAGGATAACAAGGAAGAGTTCCACTGACGATATTGTTCTGTGGTGCTGATATAAAAGCAGATTAAACTCACTTCTTCAACGCACTCATGCTGTGTTCGTTGAGCAGATATTCGGTAAGAGGTGAGACTCGTGCTAGACATTGGATGGCTGCATTTCTGTAGCAAAAATTCCCCGAATTTACAAGACCAACGGCACCAGGACGACCTAAAAGTATATTCTTCTCCGAATCGCATATCTATATTTCTGCAGCGAACTAATTCACTGATACTTACCCGATGTACTAGCCAATGAAGATATTTGGGTTCCCGTTAATGAGGCTCTCAGTTCTTCTGGCCAGACACCATTTGGATCCCTCAATTCTAACAGGAACTGAAAAATGCTCATCAGCTCGTGCTTTATTCACATACTATTTCAAAATACTTCAAAGAACGTAACCAATTGTTCGAACAAAACTTTTAATTCGAAAAAGACGACAGTAGAGGGTCGTTGAAAGTACAAAATGAAAGTTTAGGAGCTCGCTCATCTGCCAAGCTTCTCTCCTTTTCAGAAACCAATGAAGCTCATCCCATTTGCGCCCAATTCTTCAGTTAGATCACCCAAAAAATTCACCAGAAAACCCAAGATTCAGGTTTTTCAAACTAAATTTGTTACCGTTAACCTAACACCTAATGCAGACCTGAGATTTAATTACTGAAGACGAGAGAACGTTATAAATATATCAGTAATCTATCTCATACTATCATTAAAAGCAAGGTTGCATTCAAGAACGATCAAAAACGGTGTTCTAAAACCCTTTCAACGAATACTCCACCGTTTTCTGCTCATAACCATTGACATAAACTTTTTTCCTCACTTTGCTAACTCGTTTTCCTTTCCCCGTCAGTTGATGCAATGTTCTCATCCCGTCGTCTAAGAGAGTGTTTCCCTCTTCGCCAACAAGCCATAGCCTGTTAAACAACAATTATACGAACAGTAAAGCGGTTTCCAGGAGCTTACTGGTACCTGGCATCTCCGTCGCCGAGTCTCAATTCACTTCTGCACAGCTGCAGCAATTCGTCCACACTACAACTTCGCGAAACCTGTGAAGAATACCGTCGTAGGAAAATGGAAATTGAAATAACGAACAAAAAAAAATCAAATTTTTACTGCATACCTGAGCACAAGCCCAAGGCGAAGTTTGTTGAATCCCGTCAATGTCCTTAAGCTTCTTTTTATCGTGCCCAAGTAAGAGTATATCCATAGGGTACAGTTCAAGACCTTCTTTTCCATCAGGAAAAAACTCCCCACTAAGTCTTTTGCGAGTGAACTGACCATCGACCTTGGAAAACATTGAAGTAGTAAATCATAAGACGAAAGAAGAAAATTGAAATCGAATAAATACGAAAGAAATGATTGACAAGAAAAGTAAATTTGATGGTAAAACCAAGAAATTACCCAAAAACACTGTGCAGTCATGTTACGCATCCATGTTTATTTCGAGAGATGAAGCAATTTCAGCAATATAGGATGCTTACCGACTGAGCGCTTCCGTGCCATCTTAGCCATGCTCGCCAGAGTGCCGGAGGTACAGCAATGTAATCCTTAGGCGTCAAATCAGCTCGAAGATTTGCAGATTCCAGCGACAAACATGCCACCTTAAAAAATTGGATACGAAGCTTTTTTCCGTCTTTTTATATTCAACAAAAAACGGAACAAACAATGAATATCATTAGAACAACTACCGGAAACACGTTCCCAACCTTTCCACTCCATCCATCGTCAGCTTTAGTTCCTTTAATAGTTGAGTTGTCCACAGGAGGTGGAGTTTTGCCTTCAGCAGCTGCTTTCGCCCATTCGTTGTGCCATACAGATGAAACAATGCTCCATTCGAGTAGTGGCAAATTTTTCGAGCGAGACTCAAAAGAGCTGGAAAATTTGTGTCCCGTTTTTGGTTTGAAAAGAACTTTCTGAAGACAAATAACTCCTGGTTATGTCGTCCTGATACTAATGTTACAGTGAGAAAATCCGCATACGTAATATAACATAATGTGGTTCCTAATCGAGCAGAGATTGGTTTTCTCTTAGTGTTGCAGAATGGGTATTTTCATACAATACGCATCTATTACGAAATAAGCGAGTTTATATTTCAGTTCATGAGGATTTCAAACATCCACAACAATCCAAAGATGCCGTTCTTCTTTGGCATGAATCATAACACAAAGTACAAACGCTAAAAAGTGAAAACGTAGCGAGTTGGAGCTAATGATTCTTTGCCTGTTTGCGCTGTTTTTATCAATTGGTGAGGCACCAATTGATAAAAACAGCGCAAACACTACAGAAATCCGAGGAAAATTATTCTGACAGAACATCATAGGGCACACCTTAGTAGCGAATGAAATAAAAAGAGAAGAAAAAACAAGAGATAACAAAAAAAATAAGAGATAAAAAGCTCACTTCACTAGTGCCAATCCTACTTTGTGAGATTCTGGACGTAGTCCTAGGCATATGTGACCTACTTCCATAGCCATAGCATAGTGTTCTTTCGCGTACTCATTCCCATTAGCCCACGTAGCAAAGTCAACGGCCGCAGCCTTTTCGCCGGCACTCTTCACGACATTTCGATCACTTGGAGGCTAGGATATATAAAAATCAGTTAAAATAAGAACTGAGTGTCATAAAACTGAATTAGAGCTCGACCGGATAATCGGAATTCATAAATCCGCAGATTTGTACGGGGTCTCTCACCACTTTCAAATCCTCGTACATTTCGTGAAGTTCAGTGTCGGAAAGTTTAGCATCACAGTCCTCATCCCACAGCTTGGCCAAAACTGCAACAGAACTTCATAGTAGAAGAAAACAGCGTAAAATGATTGGAAAAACTCACAAGAAAGTCTACTGGGGAATGGCCCACGGCACATAGCCGACAATCCGCACACTAGCTCACGGAAGTCGATCTGATTGTCACCGTTCTCGTCGAACACACGGAAAAGCCTTCAAGGAAAAGAATAGGCAGTGTTTTGAGCCCTACTGGCATGCATTCACTTACTGATCTACAAATTTGGTAGGAAAACAACCACAAAGTGCAGTATCCCAACGATCTTTAGAAAGTTTGCATACAGATCGGTCGCTTATTGTTGCAAAAACTTTTTCTAGTTCCATCACCTCTTCCACGGACACTAAATGAGTTACTTGTCAAATATTATTTTTAAAAATACAAGCGCAAGCAGCTCTATCCCGATAGAAGTTCTTTCTTGAAATTTTAGCAGAAGCCGATGATATATAATATTATTATATTGATATGAGAACCAGCGGCGCCAGAAAATGATCTAACCAACAATTTTAGAGTTTAAGGAAAGAAAAACTTACGGTGTGTAACATAAGACATCACTTCGTAAAAAGATATGTAGGAATCGCTCATTGGGATCGTAAGCAGCGGAGGTCTCAGACCCCATGAAGCGAATTCTTTGCATTCTTCTATGAAATCTGAAAGAATTCGTCAAGAATTTTGTAAGCAAATTGAGGTATGAAATGTCATGTGAATAAAGTAATATTAAAAGTAGTGTTATTTTCCAGTGGATTAACCCTTGGAAAATGAGTACGTTGAAAATCCATTCACGTGTAGAATATCGCATGAACACACGAATATGATAGTTTTTATTTTTCCCAACCTTGTTTTAGTTTTAATTATTTATTAGTTTTTACGTACCAACAGACCCTGAACGATCGAAAAATTTTAGAAAATGATTCCGGTCGTTACCCGATGATGGTAAACAAAATTTAATCGGATGACGCTTCATTAATAATTAAAAAGGAATATGTGTCAGCAGCTGGTATAAACAAAACCTACCAGTGGATTCATTTACAACTTTAGCAAGAATTTTCTACTGTTTCTATCAAAAAACATAATAAGCCTACTCGGAAATTATATGAATATGTCAGTAGATTTTCAACAAGATTTAGAGTATAAGAAAATGGATTTAAAAAACATTATTCAGCAAACATACTTTGAAAAAAACCAAAACTAACGTATAACTAGAGGGAAAACCTACGTTCCTGGACTTGTTCGATTCTACATAATCCCACAAGAGCTGTTAGAAGATTCTCGAACGACAAAGTTTCAGAATTTCTAGAACAGAATTTGAACAGCTCTTTTTGTTTTTCTTCTGGGATCCGCGCACCACCAAGAACGTGGTAGCAGAACTCCTAAAAAAATAACTCCCAAATACATCAAATCGGAGAAGAGAAAAAAGTCAAACATTCTTAATGTTGTTTTTGCGAGGAAGTAGCTCTAAGAGGATTGAAACCAACGACTAACAAATTTTAAGTACCAATTTTGCAAAAGCTAAGAAGACTTTGAAGACGTGTTATTAATGGAAAATAAACATTTGAACTATATAAAGCTACAAAACTATACAATTATAAGTTATTTGTTACCAATAACAAATTAGATTTGGACAAAAGATACAGTTCCTCAAGAAATATCGTAATAAACCGTGTAAATTTCAGCTATTTTATGCTATTGCGCAAATTCAAAGGGTTCAACTTTACTATAATGTAAAATATCTTCAGCACTGGTGATCCCTTCAAGCTGAATCGAAAAACCTCGTTACCGTAACAATTTCATGAAGTGGTAGTAAATTTTTCCTTTTTTTTAAATTCAAAAGAAATATAGTCAGAGAATGATCTTGATTTTCTGATCTAGAATGTATAGGCCAAAATACCAACATGAATTCACAAAATGTGCCTGGGTTTCACAAAATGTGCCTTAGTGTCCACGCTACGTGTAAATCTACAGTAATAGATGCGACAGTAGGAGCTGGTGCTCCGATCCCCTTCTTTTTTGGACGGTTGGCGAAGGGACGCCTTCATTTTTAGGCACTCGAAGAAGGGACCCTCATCGCCTGAGCTGCACCACATGAGCTAGACGCTCTACACCTGAGGAGGGTCCCGCCCCTCCCCATAGCAACTATGTCTACAGTCCCGAATGGCGCTGGCGAAAGTGCAGCAAATGTTCACAACGCGCACATGAAAAACCTGTACAAACGGATAAGATCGCTCATGTTCCAATTATTTCTCATGTTTCGGACAGTGCAAAAGTGGTTTATGGTCACACGTTCTCAAAAGAAAAAAACGACAATATCTACACAGCAGTTATTTCCAATTTCTCTGAATTTTATCACGGGCAGGGAGCGATAAAGGGTTTTGCGGTCAGTACACGAGGTATTATCACTACGGCCCTGCGTGTACTTCTTAAGCGACGCCGTCATTTACGGTGCCAGTCAATATTTGTGAAAGGGCGAAACTACTGCGGCGAAAAGTCCGCTATTGTTTGTCTTGTGTTAAGAAAAAAATGAGAGCGGACGTGACTAATACAACCTCGTTATCAAAAAAAGTAGAGATTATTAGGTCATAGAAACAGATACAAGGTAATAGAAGACATGAACGTACATCGAATGTGATAAATGGCTTCTTGAATCCCGAAAAAGCAGCGTGAATACGTCGATACTCCTCGTCGGACACTAAAAATTCATTTTAGGACCTCATCTCAGGCCCGGAAGTTATGCTGACTTGACATTATAAGGAAAACGTGAAAGAAAAAAGGAAACCCGACTAATACACTGAGAGAAATCAACCTTGAAAGAATACAGAAAGATGGGAAAAAAATGGAGTGAACGAACGGTCCTCTGGGACAAGAATTCGACCAGAAAGTACAAAGTAATGCACTTTCTGAATTAATGTGAATAAACTTACCATGAGCTCTTGCGTCATCTACGCTGATAATAGGGCCATTTGAAGCTGGTCCAAGTGAGTTGCCCATTTCTATCAAAACACAATAGGATACATTCGATCTCCGTGAACTAAAACAATGAAATACAATCACAAAAAGTGTGTACGACCTCAAAAAAGTCCGCTTAGTCCTCAGAAGGAAGAAAAAAAAGGGAGAAATCGTGGCCACAGTAGCTCAGACAGTCGGAAACGAATTAAACCACAAGCTGGGGGAGGCATTGATATCGCCGGATTGTGCTCAGTTGGGTGTGCATGTTTACGTAGATTATTGGAGACGCAATATTGCGACCACAGCAACAACATCACCTTTTTCTATTCTGCTGCATATTTTTGAAATTCCCTTCGACATTCCGTTTTTTCTCAGCGTTTCTGGATATCACAGAGCTAGGGTTTTGTTAAGGGTGAGTTTTGTGTTATATCTGTGAGATTTTGTGTTCTAAGAGGTTATGACGAGCAAGGTTTTTGGACTTTACCTCTGTTGTTTAGCCGTTGTTTTAATTTTATGCAATTATGACAGCAAGACGTTATTTACCATCATGATCTTTTCCTATAAGATAACTATAACACTGGGTCCCATGTAGTTACCAACGGAACAATGTGGCTGAGTTACAAGAACTTCTTTCTCAAACTGCCAATTACCCATAGTGAAAATCGTGAACATCATTACGGAAGAGCTGAACATTCGTAATTTCAGGCAATTTTTTCACTTTTGGGCAGTTCTCAAACTTCGTAGAACTTATTCCATTTTCGTAGGTACAACAGTTTTAAAAACATGCAAAGTCAATCAAGTAGTCTTCAATATGTTTTTTTTCTCCTGATTTTTGTTCACTTTTTCTGTCATGCTATTTGACTCAGCCCTTTTTTTCTTATTTCCTCTTTTTTTGTATACTGATATGAACTCGCAGCTTCTGTAATAGACGAATATTTGGGTACATTTAAAAAGATCCGTTTAGCCAAAGAAGATTTTTGATTTATTTATTTTTTGTTTCGATGATAATACTGCTCCAGCTGCGGAGTCGATCTGTATTTTCAGTTCATTTTTGAGTTAACTCAGAGACTGACCTATTGGGCTACTCGTTTGCAAATGTTTCCTCCCCATAAAATTCCGTAAATTCGAGCAAGGTCATGTGTTCATGAATGGAACACACAGGAAAGAGGATCTCAACAAAAAAAAAAATCCTAAAACTATCAAGAAAATAGTCCCTGTCAATCTGTTGGAGCCTCAAATATTAGTACGTAGTATATTGAACAGTATGGATCAGTTGAATTGGTTCCATTATAATAGCCTAGCTGGTCGCCAGTTCGGATTATGTTAATTCTATAGTGACTACGCGTTGTTGTTCATTTCCTACACAGTTACTACTTCGGGGACTCGCAAATATTTGTTGTTTTCGAAAAACAAACACGGGAAGCCTAGTATTCCAGAAAAAAATGCAAAATTACTACATTAAGTAAAGTAAGCACAACGCAGAGTTTATTATTACATGCACCGTACTAGAATACCTAGTTTTTCAGGAAAATTTTATCTGAATTTCTATGTACTTTTATTTCAGAAGTGTTCTGAAAATTCCTAAATTCTCTTTGCACGTTTTTGTTCACGTTCACCTCACGTTTCTTATTCTTCATTGATGATTTAGGTAATTTCACCTTATACCAAGGATAATGACGTTTTTCCACTTCATAAACTGCGTCACGCTAGCATATGCACCGTACTTCATCGCCTACAAGTATTCAGGTGAGCGTGACCATCACGTTTTTGTATATTTTGTTGTTCTTATATTTCCTAACATTACTTTTTGTAATTCGTTCCTTTTAAGGACTAAATGAGTACAGCTCATTTTGGCGTTGTGCTCAAGCTGGTGGTGGATATTTTTTAACACAGTTGATTAAGCTTTTATTGCTTGCTACATTTTTCCCGGCCACAGACGCTGAAGGTTTTGCCATACTCCCGGTTTGTATTGATTTCTCGTCTTTTTTTCTGAATTATGTATTTAAAAGCCGGATTTTTTTTGGTAGATGTAGTTGGGGCGGGGGAATGGGGAGCAGTCAGGCGCGCTCTTATATCCGAAGACTCTAACTTCTTTTTTCCTCTTAGTAACTTGAGCTTACATATCATAGATTCCCTAAGACTAATGCTTAGGTCTTAGAGCTCCGACCCGACTGATTTAGTTATTTACTTCCAAAAATAAGGGCGTTACTGAGTCCCCTCCCCTGTCCCCGCGACTACATTTTACCCAGATTTTTTCTTCTTCAGGAGCTTCTTAAAAGCAGCGCTGATGTTGTTGATGTAATTGGTATGCATATCGTGATGACCCATCTGCTAAATGGAAAAGGAGAGGTTTGTACTTTTCCTTTTAATCGACTTCTAGATCATTGTAATGTTGTTGCTGATAGATCCTATCAGTGTTGATCAGTTCCACCATTTTCGTTGTTTGAACGGGTTGATTCTGAAGATCTGTTTATTGTCACATGATTGTTTATTAACTGTATTGTTTATTATGTTTGGGGAGTTTACTATCTTGAATAGTAATACAGTAATGAATAGTAATGTAATACAGTTAATAAACAATAAAGTAACACTTTTCAACAAATGCTTTGCGTTTGGCAATGGTTACAGTTCTTCCTATTGTTTTCTTATAATTATTGATTATGCACGAAATAGCAATTCTGTTAGCCCAAAGAAAGCGTAGATACGATAGCCGGAGCCTGTACTCCGATCTCTTTCTATTTTGTACGAGTGGCGAAGGGACCCCCTTCACTTTTGTACGGTTGGCGAAGAGATCTTCATCACTTGAGTTGCGGCACATGAGCCAGACCCCTTTACCTGAGAAAGAACCAGCTCCTCCCCATTGCATCTGTGGAGGAAAGGAAATACTACATGAACCCGTGCTTTCACATCACGATGAAATAAAGGGCTTATCTTGGAATTGCACTGATATAAATTTGACATATGGATTAGAATTTAATAGAATTGACAAGAAGTTTCTTAGAATTCCTTTTGGAGAGAACATTAAACGTTCTCTTGTAGAAACGAGTGCACACAAACAGTTGAGTCATAGTTTTCATCTAATTTTTAATGATACTGATGTCACCACAATATTTTTTGAATGAACTGCGCTTTTAAGCATTCTGCTACTCTGTAGTTGTTAGTTTAGCATCACATTCTACTGGTTGTCTCACCTTTGAGAATAGCATTGAAAGAATACATGTCTAGGTGCGATTTCTCGCAGGTGGGCTTGGATGGGGAGCCGCACAGTCAGTGGCAAGCAGTTTCATTCTCTTCTGGGTTGGAGCCAGGTACGTTATCGGTCTTAGATCACGAGGAAACTCAAAATAATCAACATCCATAGGATGTTTTTTTTTTTTAGTTTTGGTCATTCACTCTGTAAAGGAAAACACCAGAAAGTCTACATTCTAGGGCATCTGCATTTTCCTGGCGATGGATTCAGATGGCCTTGGATTCTTCCTCTGATCTGATATTGTTTGTGGCAATGGCGGCTTTGACATGGATGGCCACTAGAGCTGCGAGCAGACATTTAGTTTTTCTGCTCTTGACTGCATGTGTATTTCACTCATTTGTTTACCAGTAAGTTCATCAACTGTTGGCCTTAAATTTGTTTGCTTTTGAATCTAGAAGGATAGTTTTGAAATTCATCCGCTTGGATTTACCTATTCCAGATTGCTTTTTGCGTTATTTGGAGTGCGTGGATGGCTAATGGTTCTGACTCGATTCATCTACTCAGCAGTTATCGCATCAGGGACATTTCTTGCCTATTCAATGGCGGGAAATGTTTCACAAAAGAGGGACTAAGCTACTTTTTCAGTCAGAGATGTACTAGAAGATTGTTAGTCCGTTGATATTGTTGTGATTGTGCTCCGTTTCTGTGACTCTACCTAATAAATTGTTAACTTTGTAGCATGGTTGCATTCCATAGAAAGGTCAGCTCCTAAATGTACTTACTTTCATTACACAAGCATTAACTATAGTCGTTAATGCTCAGGAATACCACAAAACGAAATTTTGGTATTCATATCTGAAGCCTACTGCACTTATTCAGAATGGATGCGGATATTGGCCTTATTCCGCAAGCGGTGGAGGAGTACGTGATTCCGGATGGATCCTTAGTCGGTCCAGGGGATGGTGTAGAAATTGTGCCATCCAGTGAATTCGTCACACCGTTGTCGCCAACGAAACGCTTCGGGTAGGTTTATTTTTATGGATAGACTAAATCTTTTATAATGTGTAAGATTTTTGTGGTCTTTATGTTTATCCGTCCTATCCTTCCTGCTTGCTTTCTTCCTTCCGCCTTTCTACTTCATTTTTTCCCTTTTTTCTGTAGTTCTCACTCTCCTTAAAGGATTGCTACTATGAACTACAACTATGCTACTATTATGAAGTGGCATTCGTTTTGAAAACGTTATCAACTTGTTTAAAGGCATCACCCCACGAATCTGAGGTGGTACGGATTTCAGGTGGAGTATTCTTATATGGGGTAGTAGATTATGAAGAGGGGGTGATTCCGTCCATTTCTTCCTAATTGTCATCAAAAAAAACCATCCGAAAGATCCGGCGCGTGCACAGGGCTGGCGCGCTCCAATCGAATTCGTTGTAGCGCTCGAAGCCGTATCGTCTCGGCCGTTTTTTACGGTTCTTTTTTACGGGGTTTTATTAAGAAATGGACGGAATCACCCTTCTCTCCATAATTTACGATCCTGTATACGAATAGTCCACCTGAAATCCGTACCACCTGAGATTCGTGGGGTGATGCCTTTAATAAGTTCTTTCTGTTTTCTTGGTTTCTCGCATGTTTTGTCATTAATGTGTGTAAATATTAGGTCATATGAAGTGGATGGACGTTTTTAAGCTCATCCAAGTTTTCCATATTCATTTGCTCATCCATTCCATACATTGAAGTTTGTGATACATCAATGACTAAGCTTATTGACAAAACTGTTCACGGTTACCAACACAGTAATTCTGTTTAGTCGAGTATTTAGTCGGTCGATACAGTATTATTTTGATGTAGCGCCACCATGTTCAATAGTGCATTTGAACTGCACATCTTCACTGTTCTCTGACCTACTTTGGTAATGTTCCATCGATAATTCTAGAAATTACACTGTTTTCCAAAGGAACTAATGCTATTTTTTTTACATGGAGCGCGTTGCCTGAGATCATAACTTCCGCCATCATCCACACCTGAATGCTTGAATTCTATCCCTTAACTTTTGTTTCTATTTCTATTCAATTCTTATTTCAATCGAATCATGAGCTTACGATTCAATTTTAACTAACGGGTTGCTAAAGCAAGAATAGCATGCTTACACTAAATAATACGTATCTAACAAATTTTTAATTCACTTGTCTTTGGAAATGCGATTTTGTAGACATAGAGGTAATTAAATTTAAAAAAATGAAAGAGATAATTAGATGAAAAAAAAATGAAATGAATCAGTTTTCTTCTCCTGTTGCTCATTGGGTTCCTACACACCCCATGTATGCTAACGATAAACTATTTAAGCTTCTATGCTTTTCTGTATCAACCAATAAAAAGTTTGGAATGTGTTTTATGCTGCGAAAGATGACGAGCGCAATTTTACGACGACATTTCGATCGGTTTTCGAATTTTAACCGCCATTTTTTGAACCAGAGTGATAGGAGATGCACTTTTTGTTTTGATGTGATGCGCTTTCTGAGCGGGCAACAAGCCGCGCTTTTATCGCCGTCTGTTCTTTTTCTAGTTTTGAAAAGCCGTCCGATGTTGTGGATTTGGCGCCTCTTTTCATGATGTAGGAGGTGGTCGTTCTGCTGCTGACAGTCGACTGTCAGCAGTGATTGAATTGCGTCCGCACTCATCCGTAACGACTATTTCAGTGCCAAATTTTGATATTAGTTCCGAATTGGGAACATCCATTGTCTGGAAGTATTATTTAATCCAAAATGTGAGTCTAATTTTGATTTGAGCCTTGACGCACTCTTTTAAGGGAACTGCTTTGA
This sequence comes from Necator americanus, assembly GCF_031761385.1. Taxonomy (NCBI): domain Eukaryota; kingdom Metazoa; phylum Nematoda; class Chromadorea; order Rhabditida; family Ancylostomatidae; genus Necator; species Necator americanus. Next base: position 35,874,254 of record NC_087373.1, on the reverse strand, counting down.
GCATAGATGAGAAAATTAGGCGGAAGGAGTCCGACTTTGATCGCAACTTATTGATTTGCCGGATTCTGGGGGTTCACGTGGTTTTAGTGTATTTAATTTGTAAAAACCTGGAAAGCTCCGCTAATTTCTTTTTTAATGGACTAATTTCTAATTTATCAATTCTTTGCTGTTCTGATACGGTGGAAAATTGAAAAGGAAAGATGTTTTCCAAAAAGAAAAATCATTTCAACAATTGATTCCTTTAATTTGTTTTTGCAAATATAGGTGAGCAAGTGATAACTTTCATCAATTAGGAATGTCACTGAATCATCTTTGTGTAATTTTGTGACAAGATGATTGTTCGTTGAATAGATTGGAACAATATAAATCTTGAAGAACAAAGTTCCACTTGTTTTAAGCGAGGACAGCGAAAATTCCTCCTCTGCTGCTCTAACTGTACCTCTGACTGTGCCAAACTGTCATTGGTTAACCGTTGTTTTCCTCAGGAATTCTTCCCCACTTTTTGCGCTTTTTTAAAATCCTTTTTTTTAGTTATTGCGTGTTGTAAATATTATAAACCTCTTAAGCAACTTATTCCAATGTATTTATCCATGAATGAGTGCACTTTTTGTTCAGGCGCGCGCCACTTAGGAGGTTAAATAAATTGGATTAGTTAAATGAAATACAGTATCTGAATTCTTCTGTTATGTTTCTGCTCCCATAATACCATTCTAGTCTTACTTTAGATCTTCATATTCCATATATTTATCTCTTTATTGTCTAATAGTTGCAATTACGGTTTTCAATAATTTGTCGCCTACTTATATCTCTTTTAGCGCACGCTTAGCCGAAGACGCGATGATCCCACCTGAGTCGCCCGACATGAAATTTGCTCGTGATCGCCTTGGAACACTTTTGACGTCAATTCGGCAAGGAGATGCGCCATTTCTAAATACATGTGAAAAGAAACAAATGTGAGTAATTCTAAGGTTTTGAAGATGATTTTTTTTATAGATGTAACCGCGTTTCTTTTCTGTGGAGGAATTAAAATTATTTTAGTGGCAATTACATCGTATACAGTACTGATAGCTTACTTTGCCTTTTTAGTATTGAACCAGCAGAACTTCGACGAGGTCCTGGACGTCCGAGAAAAATTCAAAATAAGGACAAACGTGGGTGGCAGCTAGGGTTTTATTATTAATTGAAGTTTTTTTTTTTGTAAAGTATAGAATATGCAGTAGAATTTGTTTTTGAGCTACCCACGGAGTAAATTCTCATTTGCTCGCGTTTTTTTTTATTTTATAATTTTGGATTACTGGATTAGTGCTTGAGGTTTCCAGCGTGCATCTTTTTTTTTTAGAAGTTGTGTTTGAATTACGTGGAAAGCCATTCAGTCTTAGAGATGGACATGCTGACTCCATGTATCAGTTGTGTAGAGCCTGGATGCGTGGTAAGGACAGCGAACCGCCAGAACCGCAGCCAGTTATAGCACCGCCTGGTGACACCTCTTTGGTTAGTGTTTATCTGCTTTCAAATAAATTGTGACGTAATCCCTATAATGCAGGATCTCCTCGTTATGCGTGACATCGTTGCACTGCCTCGAGCGCGATCACCGTATCCGGAAGAATCGGAATGGCCCGATAAGACGAATATCGATAAATTCGACTCGAAAATTGATCCTAACAATATGGCAGCATTGCGACAAGAGTATGCTAGGCACTGGAAGCAGGTCAAGGCTGGGTAAATTGTGACCTTGTCCTCCTACTACTCTTTCACAGAGTTTTCCTTTAATCCAGCTGAAATGTTCAGATGGCGTGCACACACAAGAAGACGTGCTCAAAGATACCATAGAAGCATAAGGCTTTTGGAGACAGTATACCAGATTAATCAAGAAAATACCACCTGATGCAACACCGAGACACTCTAAGACACGGTAAGCTGTGACTTCTTTCCTGGACTAATTGACCATTTGATTCATTGTCCATTCATTGAAGTTCGTCTTTTACTTTTTACACACTTTTTCTGTCCGCTTTTCTCTCGTTTTTTTCTTTGTTTTCGTTCTTCTCAATTTCACTTTTTGCATGCGTAGTGCATGATTAGTTGATTCAACAGTTGATTTTGCGCAGTCTACAAAACAGCAGCCGTCATCCTCTTCATTTTGCTCTTGCTACCTGCTAATTGGTGCTATTTTTCATCTTTGATCTTATTTTTTGTTGGAACAGTCATATTCACGTCCTTTTTTCGTAGTTCTGCTACTTAGCTGCTTGTATTATGCGAAAAACATGATTTCTGAAACATTTCGTCTAAATTGAATTTGAATACTTTGTGGGATGCTCTCAAAGGGAATAATAACCAACCGAAGTTACCTGTTTAGCCAATATCATACCTTTAATTTTGTTGGCAAAGAAAGACTTATTGATTCGCTCGTGTCGCGAGCGACCCTTAATATGATCGTCGGAGAAGTTACTTGTGGCCTTGTGGCCTAATGGATAAGGCGTCGGACTTCGGATCCGAAGATTGCAGGTTCGAGTCCTGCCAGGGTCGAAACTTTTGCATTGCCATTAATGAATGTATTTATCTCACTTTTTTTTTAAATTATAGTGATTCTTTTTAGTTTTCGAGGAAGTAATTAGAAAGTTAATTCCCAATAATTTTCGCTCCCAAAGTAACGAAGCGTTATCAAACTCTAATAATAATTCTCGACGACTTTTGCTAATACGTAGAATCTCAAACCTAGCACTCCTGAGTGGTCAGCTCGGACGATATAACTTGCTTTCAACGTGGAGTGACCGTAAACATTTGATTTTCCCCAAAATTCTGCAGACAAATATTTAGGAGTTCAAATTAAGTTTGTTGGTGACTTTTTCATTTGATGCACAGAATAAGCTTACGGCACCTCGGATACCGTAAAATGCCTAACCATGTGAGTATAGTTAAAACAGCATCTGTAGAACCACTAAATTGTCAAATTTCATGAAAGTAAGATTCAAATACGGTATCAATCGAAGAAGCACGCTTATGCTTATGCTTGCTTATGCTCTAATTTCTATTTTCGTATTTTCTACCTTAGCTAAATTGAGTATCGGACAAGGTGAGTATAATTAAGCAGTATCTAGAATCATTTCACCTTCAAATTTTATGAAAATGAGATTTAAATACGGTATCATGATCGAAAGAGCCCGTTTCTTATGCTCTAACTTCGCATTTTTCCACTTTAGCTAAGTTGGGTAACAAACCAATTTGCTCAATTACAGTAATCTCCAAGATTTTTTTTCTCCAAGTTCCATAAAACTTATCTGGAATTGTTTCTGCTTTTATTCTCAAGTAAATTCCTTATTTCATTTCAGAACTGCCCGTCCACTACGGATCTGTTGCCGACTATCACGTACATATCACTGTTCTCATCATCTCACATTTACTCACATTTCTACGATACTTGACATTTTTTCAAAAGTAATTGTTTGATTGTCTTTTACGTTACGGGATGATTGTTTTAAAGTTTAATGCTGTGTCTTATCGTGAACCATGTTTATTAATTTGTTAAGCATTATGGATTGATGTTAACGTTTTTCTCTAGGATCGTTTTCTCTTACCACCTTATATAAGGGCTAAGGGATATGCAAGCGATTTTGATAGAAACCTTCCTCAAATGTACTTGTCATCTTAAAAAATTATTTATTATTATTTGCTTTATTTTTGAATAAAACTGAAATGAATCCCTATTTGTATAATAGATATGGATATGATTGTGATTTTACATTAATTATAAAACAATTTAACAAATTAACAACAAAAAAAGTAACCTAAACAATTTAACTAACAACTATAATATACATAAACAATTTAACTAACAACTATAACTTGGTTTTTTAAAATAAAATTTGTCTAGATTACTTTATATTATTTATCTGTTTCTATTCTATATTTTAAGTTTTTCTGAAATGTTTAAATCAAGTTAGTATAGTTATGCAGCATCCGGAACCATTCTACCATTCAAATTTCATGAAACCTAGTTTTAAATACTGTATACTCAATTGAATGTGCTCGTTTTTTTATGGTCAAATTTCGTTTTTTTTTTGTTTTTTATGGTCAAGTTTCGTTTTTTCTTTTGTTCCTTATGCTCTAATTTCGTTTTTTTTTCTTATCTTAGCTAATTTGGGTTTGGTGCATCTCGTAATGTGTTTGTGTGTGTGTGTTTTTTTTTCGAGCTAGCTGGGATTTCTTTCAAAGGACGGGTCGAAAAGTCTCTATTAATCCATTATTTGTACGGTAAACATGCGTCATATTCATCGCTGAGGAGTGGCGGCTACAGATTGAGGTGAAGTTGAGTGAAGTCGAGTGACTAGCTAAGTGACGCCGTGGTGTGAAGTGTACGTATGTATGTACCTCTAAGTGCTCGACAATTAAATCCATGGTAGCAACTTGTACGAGGCCGGCGATGGAATGTTTTTGTCTCCGTTACCATACCTGGGAAATTTCTCTTCTATTATTCTTTCTATGGTAGATGGATACATGACAAAAATTATAGAAGTATATAGATTATATATTATAGAACTTATTATTTTGATTTTATTTTCTATTTATTATTTAATATTATTATAGAATATATTATTTTGCTTTAGTTCTCCCCTCCATTTGGTCAATCAATCGAATTTCAATAAATACTAACATATAGAAATTAATACATAAACAAAAAAATAAGTAGTGAAATAAAGTGATAATCATAGTAAAATAATATAATATTTGCTTTAATATCTAATATTTATACTGAACATACAATGTTGAAATAAGTGTAATAAAAAAAATTAAATAAGAAATATAGCTTCGGTAGATAAATAAATAAATAAATAAATAAGTAAAATATTATCGCTCTAACATACATATCCGGTCCTACTACTATAATATTTCGTAAAATATAATGAATATATAATAATAAAATAAATGCGATAAAAAATGAAATAAGGAATATAGATTTCAATAAATAAATATATAATATTGTCGCTAGCATCTACCCGGTCTCCATCGAACGTTCATCGTTGCAATTCGAACGAGGAAATTTGGACTCGGTCTCTAAATCTCTGCTACTTTCTTAAATTTTGGGTCTTTCATGTTATTTTACTTTTTTACCTGTTATTTTTTTATTTAAAACATTTTATTTCACGATACTATAGCTTCTTCTTTTCATTTGTGGACTTTCCCTTGGAAACGTAGCGATTTCCCCGATCTTAGGCTCCTCTTTTGCATCGTCAAGGAAACCACTACAACCTGCCTGCTACCGTTTTAAAAAGTGGAAACAGTTCCAAGCAATTTTCTTTTTACGCTACGAATCCTAAACGAGACGACATTTAATGGGGGAGTGGAAAATAGTTAGCTGTGGTTTCGTGTCTAATTAACTGCAAATGTCTGTGATGTGATGAAGAAGAGAACAAGTTCTCACAATCCGATGTGGTAGCTGCAGCAGGTGGTGGTGTATTCATGCATTAAAATCACGATCTGGTGGTAATAGCGTGGCGGTCATCATTCAAACAAAAAACCATCTTGGTGACGTTGGTGGTGGTAGTGGAGGTGGTGACGGTGGCGGCGGTGGTGCTGGTAGTGGCGGTGGTGGTGACGTTGGTGGTGGTAGTAGAGGTGATGACGGTGACGGTGGTGGTGGTGGTGGTGGTGACGGTGGTGGTGGTAGTGGAGGTGGTGATGGTGGCGGTGGTGGTGCTGGTGGTGACGGTGATGGTGCTGGTAGTGGCGGTGGTGGTAGTAGAGGTGATGACGGTGACGGTGGTGGTGGTGGTGGTGGTGACGGTGGTGGTGGTAGTGGAGGTGGTGATGGTGGCGGTGGTGGTGCTGGTGGTGACGGTGATGGTGCTGGTAGTGGCGGTGGTGGTAGTAGAGGTGATGACGGTGACGGTGGTGGTGGTGGTGGTAGTGGTGGTAGTGGTGGTGCTGGTGATGACGGTGGTGGTGGTGATGATGATGGTGACGTTGATGGTGGTAGTAGAGGTGGTGACGGTGACGATAGTGGAGGTGGTGATGGTGGCGGTGGCGGTGCTAGTGGTGGCGGTGATGGTGACGTTGATGGTGGTAGTGGAGGAAGACGGTGACGGTGGTGGTACTGGTGGTGGTGACGACGGTGGTAGTGGAGGTGGTAACTGTGGCGGTGATGGTACAGCAGAATGAACTACTATGTAGTTGCGACTACGACTACCACTACCACTACGACTATGAATTCGTGTGAAGTATAGGTATCCACCGTAGCACGGAGAAGTTCTTTATCGTGGTGGTTTTTTGTTTGAATGATGACCGCCACGCTACTACCACCATGTTTCGTGCTTTTCATGCATGAATACCGATATATTGTGGGAATGTTGTGATACGCTTGAGTTACGATCCGTGCGCGGTCGTATTGTCGTACTGTAGCGTATTGTAGCAACTTTTTTTTCTCAGCCGACCGTTACTACGTACTATGTATATCCTGGTTAAGAATCCGTTAATGTTGCATGTAGAGCTTGAGTATATAGCTATTGCTCTTCAATTTTCAAATTAAAATACTAAATAATATTTAATATTAAATGAACTGCTTAATCAAATCACGGTTGGCCGTTGGATACCGTACTAAAATTTATTGATTGAGGATGTATTGATTAAAAGGAGTTCGTACTAGGCAACATAACGCGGTCTTGAATCAGGGATGAAAAATGTCCTTTCTTCGTATGAATGAATTCAAGTAGTAATTATTACTTTGTTAGTTATTTGGTGTTATTAGTTTACTATACTAATAATTTTTATAATAGAAAATTATGGTCATCCCATGAGTAATTTGTAAATTTTGTACCTGCAAATTATTTAAGTTAATTTTAGTTAATTTTATTTTGGTATAAAAAATTCAATTTGTTTTATTTAAAATAAATAATTTTGAATTAATTTTTTTAAAATAAATTTTTGATCACTTCTACTATGTATTACTATCAGAAATAATTCCGAGCAGTTTTTAGCGGACCACAAACTTAATTTTATTTGTTAGTAGCGTAATTTTTTATATTATTTACTGTTTATTTAGTGAATATTTATTATTCATTCCATATTATATATTGTTATTAATTATTATTTGTTATTATTATATCTGTATCATATATTTTCATACGTATATTCATTTATATAATATTTATTTTTATAAATGAAGTTTTAAAAAAAAAAAATTTTTTATAATAATTTTAAAAAAAAAAAACATACTTTTATTTGATTTATTTTTTATTTGATTTTGACTTCATCACTGACTTTATAGATGACGTAAATAGTACTACTAGTAATAGTATTTACACAATATTTACATTTCTAGCAATATTTCACATCGTCGCCTCCACCGTCGTCGACCACCACTGAACCAACAACCTTGAAACAGCAGTCAATTATCGAGAAATACTTTACTCGATGAACCACACGCGTAACGTCGGTAAAAACCACAATTGATGTTGTTGGATGCGGTGGGAACTCGTTTTTTCCCCCCACCTCCGACCTTCCCTCATTCACCTCACCGCTTCAATTTACCGCTTACGGTAAGGGTGGAAGCACTTGAGAAGACGTTCATGTTCACTAGAGAACGCTAGAGAAAATAATCTGCCTGTTCGGTGTGACTGGCTGGGAGAGCGGGAGAATTTTGTTTTCTGGATTTAATACCTGCTGGAGTTCTCCGTCAACCTCTACCCCTACTTGATGGTGTTGATGGTGGTTTTTTTTTCGGCCGATGTGTGCAATCGTTCTGGCGCTCTCCTCAGTGTTCTCGTCACTGAGGCAGTGGTGCGAGCGAGCGAGCGAGCGGGCGGGCGCGCCGTCCCGTCGCTCGCCCGAACTCGAACTCTTCACTCTATTATGAGTCCATGATCGCGCGCGCGAGGAATTCTCGTCGACCACGCATCCATCAGGCGGCTTTACCGCCTTTACGTCGTTCAGGTTCAGTCCGAAACCACTTTCTGCACCACCGTGCGTGTTTCTAAATCTCTCAATCCCCTCTCGATCATTTATGGAAAACGTCAACGTTTGCTCTATGGAATTTAGGCAAAATTCTGATAAGCTCTGCTCCTTGTTCTTGGCTTTTTTCTTCTTTTTCCTTCTCATCTTTCTCCTTGTTTCCGTTGTATGCTACATCTATAACTTTTTTCAAATCGAGAAATAAACAAACAAACAAATAAATAAATAAATAAAATCCAACATTAGGTCATGTGAAACCAATGTTATGATCGAAGATACATTTGTGGAAAAAGAAGAGAAATTTGGAGAATTTCTGGAATGTCTCTCTGCAAACATGGGTATCATATACTGTTATGACCCATTTACATAGCAGCAGTGTGTTTTTTCCACTCTCAAAACGATTGGTTACGGTAAATTGGCGTTTTTCTATTGATGGTGGATCCAAAGTGCAGCTTTGAATGAGGGTCAGCAGGATCCTACACTAAAGTAAAATAAACTACATCGAAAATCACTTGTTCTCCTCTTCTCTCTTTTTTTTTTATTTTTTATCCTTATTTTTTTCCGAAGAAAAAATCCATAGGTGTGCCATAGAAAATAAACAGAAAAAAACGGAGCTCGGTAGGGTTTTATACAGCAAAGTTATCCTTAGCCCGTTGTGTAGTGGATTGACAGTTTTTTAAAGAATTATTTTTGCCTAATGCTTCAATCTTAATGTTTTTTTTTTTTGTTTTGTACGAATATTTTGGTTTTTTTAGGTTGTTTCATGCTTCATGCTTTAATCTTAATGTTTTTTCTTTTGTACGAATATGTATAGAAGATTTTTTAAAACTTTTTTCACCTATTATTTCTTTCATATACTTTCCCTTTCTCTTCACTGCAATAAATAAATAAATAATTGAATAAAAGAGGAAGCATCCGTGGATGCGATAGTAACTATGCCATCCATACATAAACATAAACATGCACAAATACATAAATAATAAAAAAAAAACCGTTATTACTGCTAATAACAAATAATTTTGTAGTGTTTTAGTAGTTGTGTGAAAGTGTTCAAGTGTTTTCTATATGATCCAAAAATAGCACAAAACAAACACAGTACACAGTAAGCTGCGTAAACGGTCCCGGTTGTACGCGTGAAATATCCACGTTGCTTTCTATAGCCCTAAAAATAATTGAGTTAACGTTCGCAGGCAATTTACTCAACGTTTTCGCCTTTTTCGCCCGACATTCCTGAGCTTTTTTTTTAATTTTTGAAAGATTAGCGTGAGGTACGCATGAGGAGGTGAAAAAATGATTTTGGATTATGTTTCTGTAAATCGTATGTATTTTTCCGTGTGTAAATCGCTAAAACCACTGCAAACACTTGGAGATATTAATGAACCCTATCAGTTTCTTTTTCTTGGACAAAGGTAAAACGATACAGTAATGTGAGACAATGATAAAACGACAATCTATCCTTGTTTCTCGGTCACAGTGCTGGTGCTACAGTTCTTCGATTTATGCTACTGTGACCTACATGGTCAAATTGATCCACATTTGCTATTTAAACCATGTCTAAAAGTGTTTATTTACTTATTTTCTTTGTTTACTTTTATTTATTTAACTGTGACGAAGAAACTTGTCTCACATTAGCGTATATTTATTTATTTTTATTTTATTTTTATTACATTTATTTTTTCGTTTTTTTCTATTTTTATCAAAAAAAAAACTGAAAGTGTGACATTATTTATAAATACTGAAAAAAAACTTATAATACTGTGACATACATGGTCAAATTGATCCATATTTGATGTTTATTTCTTGTCTAAAAGTGTTTATTTACTTATTTTCTAAATTTATTTTTATTTATTTAACTGTGAAGAAGAAACGAGGATAGATACATAGGCGCTTTATCGTTGCCTCACATTAGCTTTTATTGTTTTTATTTAATTTTTTTTTCAGAATGTTTTTTATATTTTTTTATATTTAATAATTTTTTTTTATTTTTATCCAAAAAAGTGAAAGTGTAACATTATTTATGAATACTGAAAAAACTTACGATATTGTGACCTACATCGTAAAATTGATTCATATTTGCTATTTATTCCATTTGTAAAAGTATTTATTTATTTATTTTCTATTTATTTAACTGTGACGAAGAAACAAGGATAGATAGGCGTTTTATCGTTCTTTCACATTAACGTATCGTTTTATTTTTATCCAGAAAAAAACTGAAAGTTTAACTTTTTTTTAACCTGATCTATATTTACTATTTCTTCAACATTTAACGAAATGTCAATAATTCTCAACAATTGTCTCCAATTATTGTCAAAATAATAGTTAAAATTTAATATTTATAATTTTATTATTTTAATATTAATTTAATTTTAGTAGTCAAAAAGTTGTTGACAATAGTGCTTAGCCTTTTCTAAGAAGACGGTTTATCAGCTGGGATTATCTCTTAGCATTTTTCAAGAAAAGCGTTCATCAGCCCGGTTTTTTTTTTCAGATTTTTTTCGTCGGAGGCAATTTTTTTTTCAAAAATTCCGTCTTTGAAGCGCATTTCTCTCGCGTACAACTAGTGATTATTGTCATTATTTATTGAAATCCTTTGACCAATGCTTTTTTTCGGCGCTTATTGGTGTGTTCCGTAGCTTTTGTATGAATATTTGTTCAAAGTTCGTTGCGTCGCACTGCGCCGCGCAGCAAATGCGTATGCTTCATATTTGCACAAGCTCGAACTCGAACCCCCCTTCGGACGAACGAGGTATCCATCAGAGATAAGTGGTCAGGTTTCTGGAAGCATTCCGCGAGGGAACCACCACCACGGAACCACACCTCCTACATATCAGGGTCAGATGCGATTCGATTCGACGCCGTGCGATGCGATGCGAATTTGTGTTCACCTACGTACGTAGAGGTGTTTATTCGATAATAATCCATCTTCGCTCGCTCGCTCGCCCTTCAACTCGGATTTCTCTCATCCGTTTCTGATTTCTCACCTTCTTCCACGAGGATCGGATGAAAATCCGCGGATGCGGATTTTCATCCGAGCCTCGTGGAAGAAGGAAAATTTTCACGCTTCACGTGTCAAATGGACAGGACATGCGCATTTGATTTTTCCGATGACCCGTGGAAATGCATTAGAAACGAGCTCCAACAGCTGAGCGATGAAGCGTTTCTCCTGGATGTGAGGAGTTGAAGGTTAGGTTCGGTGTTCGGTTAGGATCCGATGCGTATATTCTTATGTGCTTAAGGTTTATTGAATCACTTTTTTTTCTTAAAAACTGTGGAATCTCATTTTTCGTGCACTACACCTTGTTTACTTCTTTATTTATTCAATTATTTACTTATCTATTCAGATGTACAGAAAAAAATGTACATGATAGAAATAGTATTATATATTATAAAATATTATATAATATTATTATTTATATTATAAAAAATTTCTATTTTTTATTTAGTATTTTATTATTTTATTATTTATATTATTTATATTATTATTTTTATTATTTATTTTATTTAGTATTTTTTTATACTTTACTAATTATAATATTTTAGAAAATCTATAGATGTACATAGATATTTTATATTATTATATTATTATGATTATATATCATATTATTTATTATTTATTTACTCTTTTATTTATATATTATATTATTATGATGTTTTATATTTATATTATTGCATATTATACCTGTTTATATTATTAAATATTATTAATAATGATATTTTAGATGATTTTTAAATATTATTTCAAAATAGAACAGCTCCTCCGAATCAACATTAGGTCTTGAATTTGTTCATTCATTGGAAAAAAATACATCTAAATTTTAAAAAAAATTTAAATGATTAAAAATCTTAAAATTAAAATCTATCCATCGGAAAAAGTAATATTATTATTAATTAAATTATTAAAAATCTGATTAGAAATGTTTTTTTCATAGTCAACGCATGATCTGCTGTTTCTCAGCTATATAATCTAATTCTAATCCCCTCTCTGTTTGGAAGTGAGGAAAATTTTGAGAAGAAAAATTACCTGTCTTAGGATTTTACACTACTTTTCGAATGGATGGAAAATTTTCGAAATTTCCTCTTTCCTCCTCGTCAATTTGTTCTTTTTTCTTTAAAAAAAAATTAAAATTTCACATTGGTTTTCGAATCGACGGGAAATTTTCTAACCATTCTCTCTTCCTCTAATTCATTTGTTTCCTTCCTTCCTTCTCTTTTCCTCTTTCTTTCTCTCTTCCTCTTTCGCAAATTCTAAATTCATCCACTCACATAATGCACAGAAAATTGGATAATCACATGAAATTGTTGTGTTTCAAGGTCTGTCGGGTTTTTCCGTCCCAGAGCGGTGCCAATTCTAACGCGCCCCCCGCCCTCTTCGTCCTCACCTTGTGTCGTTTTTGCTCCATCGTCGAATATTATCGCTGCTGGCGAGCGATAATGATCTACACTGATCAACGTCGTCGTCGGATTTACGTCCTTATTCGTTTTGGCAAATCTGTGTTGCTCGTAAACTATCGTCTTAACGGTTATAGAGCGAGTTTCAGCCGTTTTGTGTGGTATGTGGTTGCTGCTAATCCGCAATCCGCTCCAATCCGATGACGACCTTCGTTCTTCGTTGGTCGTTACGTTACGCGCACTACGTTACGCGTTCTTAGCCTTCACGTTAGCTCAAAACGTACCTCACGTTTCTCTGAACACGTCGTTTAGTTTCGCCTTACTGATCTTATTCACTTTTTTCCATTCTCTCTTTTTTTCAAGAAAAAATACACATCATTGTATTTTTAAATAAGAAGAGAGTAAAACAGCTACAGTATGAAGGATACTCTCCGAGACTCTTCTTCTTGTTTTTTTTATGTTTTCACAATTTTTTTTCCTCGTACAATAATGCATGAACGGACTTAACAAAGTCATTTTCTATTACTTCGACCGTTCTATTACCTAATCAGAATCTCATTTAAACTTTATAAAGCAAAATTGGTTCTTCGAAAAGTGAAATTTTTTCTTGTGTATTTTTTACACACTCGTAATCGGTTGTTCAGACTGTTCTTCTGCTTTAAAAAAACGTAAGAAATCCTTAATATATCACGAAAAAATAAGAAATCCAGAAAATAAAAACAATTGTCGAATGAAAGATGCGAAGAACATTTTTTCTCAAGTTCAAAACCCTCTGATAGGACACCGATTACCAGGATTTGGGACCCGAATTGGAAAATAAATTCTGAATATTTTGCTAATGCATTAATTCGAGTTAATTCATCAATTAATTTTAATGAGCCATTCGAGATTTTTAATGAGATTTTGTGTGCAGTAAAAAAAAATATCGAACCTTTTTATTGTACCTCATGGGATGTAATGCCAGGAAAAAAAGAAGAAGCTGAAAAATCTTTGTTATGAATAGAAATATATTCGAAATTTTCCTATGTGTCATAAATCCATATTCTAAAGAGATAAATGATTTTTAATTTACTAATAATAACATGATTTAATAATATATAATAATATAAATAATAATAATAAAATTATAAAAAAAAATTATAATAATATGTATTTTAATAATATGATTTTTGTGATCGTTTGAAGCTGGTTACCACTAAGAACTAACGCTCAAGAAGATCACAAAAATAAATCGATATTTAGCTTTTTTCCATCATATTTTCTCACGATGAACTGAAATTGGAGAAGGTTTCCGGGGGAACGTTGTGCGGAATGCAATGGAATAATTGGCATTGGGATAATTTACATTAATATTAAATGAATAATATTATTATATCTTATATTAATAGTAGAATAATTCCATAATTATAATTTTTGAATAATAATTCACACAAAAATATCGGCGAATAGGCGCTTCTCTAACGAAAAGTCCGTATTTAATGTGCATTACGATTTTATTGCGGAACTGAACCCACATATAGACGTCGTGGTGGGTTACGGTCGATCGCGCCGGAGACCGAGCGATACCCTCTCCTTGATGCTTGTCCTAATTTACTTCTTATATGGTCTTTTGATGGAAGAAAATCATTAGGTTCCATCGCTATTAGCCGACGAACAAGAGCGTCGCGAACGGTTTTTCGGTCGGCGTCGCGCAGCGGGCGGCGCGTAGAGCAAGAATTGTGATGCGTTCGGCTGTTCGCTGCCCACACCACTAACGACGTCAAGGTCATTCCTTAGGAGTTTTTTTTTCTCCCCAGGATAGGGGAGTGGTGGTAAAAAGGCAAATCCAGCAAGATACAGTACTACCGTGTACCTGCTTCTATCATTATCTGCTAGTATAACATCTATCTACAACAACATCGATGTTGAGGTGCGTGTGTGTACCACTTCAAGTGAAGAGTTCTGTTTACTGTAGTATTAACAGCTACAGTATTCCGTGCCACAAACCAGTAAAGTAGTAATGAATCTAATTTTAATAATTAATACTCTAATATTTTCATTCGATACTTTTTCTGTAAAATAACATACAAATAAAATAAAAATAACAGTAAATAATAAATAATAGAACGATAAAATAATATTCATAACTACTAACAGCACTCATCTCTAAATTTTAAAATTTTTCATTTTTATAATTTTTTTTCTACAAAAAGTAAAGTAGTAATGAATCTAATTCTCATAGTTAGTACAAGTGGGGTGGGTGTAGTGTAGCGGCTAGAGGTTCCGCTCCCTGCTCGGAGGTTCGAAGCCGCCCTAGTGCTCACCATGCCCTTCATCTCCCGGGCTAGCCCTTGAAAGTCATTGTATAGGTCGGTTACAACCCCTCCTTAACCCTAAACGATTCTGAATTGAAGTGAACGTGGTGGCGCACCCTAATCGGATTGATCCACGCCAGGCACTTTATCCTTCTAAGGGATTTTTAGGGATTGTTTTCGTATGAATAAGATGTAGTGTTTCCATTATCCCTCTCTGATTACTTTGCTGACTATAACTGAATTTTATTAGAAAATAATTTTCCGAATGCGGCAGCGGCGATAAACCTTCAATTTCATCGTTTGGCGCTGAGATCGACCACCATTGATCCATAAAAGCATGAACCGATCGATAATCGTGATGGTCATTGCGAACATTTTGACCGCACACTCTCATCTGTATATCTGAGATTTCTGTGATCTTGGGAAATTAACTGTGTAAGCCAACGCATGTTCTCAGTCATAGGAAAGGAAGAAAAATGAAAAGAGAATGAGGGTTCGAAAATTTTCCCTGTGAAAACTATTGGTTCTCTGGAACTGTTCAAAATCCCGATAAATGTGGGCGTGAAAGAATTTTCCGTGCGGATGATGTTCCTTTTAAAAGGCAGGTAACAATTAGATTTGTATAAATGGGCTCATAAATATAACTAACCACATTAATATAACTAATTGTGGAAAAACATGAAAATAAAACAATAAATGATAATAAATGATAAAACAGTAAAATAATATACATGACAAGTAATAGGACTCATCTGTAAATTATAATAATTTCAATTATAATAATTTGAGATTTCTATGACCTTCAGGAATTGACGAAGCGGTCATACTGTAAGTAACAGAAGTAAGCTGGATGTTCGTAGGTACATAGGGGGAAACTGAAAATTTCCCAGAAAACTATTAGCTTCTAAATAAATATGAGCGATAAATATGAGGTATACATGAGTGTAGAAATACTTCCGCAGTGATCTTCTTAAAAATTGTAATAAAAATTATAACAAAAAAATAGTTTGAAAATGACTGAAAATGATCTAGCCCATCTTTTTTGTTGCATGTACTCATTCCTACTGGATTTTTTCTTCTCAAGTTTTCATTTTTTTTTTCTTTTGCAACGGTATAGATTGTTTGCAAGTTGTTTTTTTTTTCCTAGATTATATTCAACTAATTATTTCTAGATCATATAGTGTAGGTTTTTTTCAAAAAGAAAATCAAATTCAACTAATTATTCGATCTTTTCCAGATCCTTGTCACTTTAGGCTACTTTTAACGGGGAAATCACTTTTTTCTGTAGAATTTAAAGATTTCAAACGATCACCTTAGAGGTAGCGCGACAGCCAGGAACGTCAGGATTTAGTTCAATGTACGCGCAAGCGTAATGAACCGTCCACCAACCGTTCTCCTTGGTCGTTAAAGTGGTGGCGGTTAGATCTATCCTCGTCGATGACGATGACGATCCGAAGAAAAAAAAAGAACACCGCCCGGCCGACTTCATTATTGGCTGGTTTTTCGATAAACCAATCATAGTATCTATTTCTGGACTTTTATACATTTTCGAAGAAAGAAATTTTATTGCATTGAGGCGAGGATGAACAGGTTTAGTGTGGTTGAACAACGTTGTTCTGCTAACTAGCCAGTGGAATGAACGAGAAAAAGGTGGGGGCGTGGCGGGAAAATGCTGTTATTGGTCCGTTTTTTCTGGTCTGCAAGGATAGCTTTAAAGCCGTTGATTGCTCAGAAAAACATTTCTTTTATGGCGAACGTTTTCAAGATTTTGCTGTAATGTGAATTTTTAGAGGATTTTATTTCTTAGAAGACAAAGACTCCACTGTCAGTTGTTAGTCATTAATAAATTCCCAAATATTCTGCTGAAATAATCTAGCTAGAGGACCCTAGTCTAATAAATTTCACATTAGAAGAGAAAAAAATTTCTAAAAATTGATGAAATTCAATCGAATAAGTTCTACGTTAGTGAGAAAAAACCTTTGAAAATTCGTAGTCAAAAAATAAAAATAAACTTTCATGGATAAAATAAAAAACTAAAAATTAATTCAATAAAAATTAAAAATTATTGGATGATCTGCCATCTGTAGGGAAACTCGTCCAAAATAATATCACTGGGTAGGAAACCGGTGTTCTCAGGGAAAGTCGCATTAAAAATTATTACCGTAACTTTGCTAAATTCTATTTCCGCCGTTCCCGTCAGAGTTTTTTTTGGCTTTTTTTAAATTTTAGAACTTTTTCTTAAGTTATTTAGTTCAGTCCTTTATTCTTCTTCTTTCTACTTGATTGTGATTGGGGGAAAAATTTCTGATTTTCGGGAAATGATCAGGGAATTTGCTACTTTTAATGCCGTTGTTCTAATTTTGATAGGAACGCCAGTACCGGAATGTAGCAATGGTACGGTAATAATTTTTATGCTACTTTCCCTATGGACACCAATTAATTGGCCAATTAAATTGTTTAGAACGAGTTCGCTTACGAATGTTAGCTCAACCATTAATTTTTTTGATTTTATTTTATTAATTTTAATTTTTTTTGGTTATTCATAACTTATTTTTTCAGCACGAGATTGGACATTGCCATGATTTTTCGGTTCTGGGAACTTTCTTTCTTCACTTTCTCTCCCCGAGCTGTTTGTTTCTACATCTTTTTTTTCAAATTTGTTACTTTTCAAACTTTGCTCCTATATAATTCTTTATTTTTCACTTTTTAAAACTATTTCCCTTAGAAAATATTGTTTCTTAGCTGCCGGAGGAAAAAATCGACATCGCCGGCGCTAGCGCAATTAACCGTATCGTATAAGTGTAAACACGTCCCATAGGTAAAACCTTGGCGTGAGATGAGCGATTGATTGATGACCTTCACCATCACCGTCCATCCGTCCGTCCTCGTCGAGTTCGTTCGTCCGTGAAAACCACCTTTTTTTTAGTACGTCGCCGTAGCCGTAGCCGCTTTTCAGCGGCCGCTTCGTCTTGCCATTGTTTTCTTTCGTCGCTGTGTTATTGTAAAATTTTCTCATCGATCAATAGCTATGCTTTGTTTACAGCGAGCAAACAAATCAACCCAGACGATTCGTTAGTTCGATTGCAGCCGTTGCTGCTGCTTCCTGTGGTGGTGGTGTTCATTTTGCAGGATTTCAGCAGCTGAGAGCACCAAAAACCGGAAACGCTGGTCGTCCGGCGCTGATGCGTTGTCCGAAGCGTCAATACGCATATGATTAGGATTTGTTTAATTCGATAAACATTCAGCACCATTCCCTGAAAATCAATATCGAGTTTTTCTGGATAAATGGAAAAGTTCCTGGCGTTTATCAATCCACTGAGCACCCGTCAACGCGTTCACCTAAATTCAGGATCGTTTGTGGTTTAGGAACGTGTTACTGGCCCATATAATGACTTGCGGGGCTATCCGATACCCTGGAGAGACGAAAGGCCTGGTTGGCCGCGGGGAGATCTCGAACCATCGATCTATAACTCTAAAAACTGTAGTGGCAGGCGAACTTCCTACCAACTTCACTACACCCACCGCTCGAGCTCACTCGTGATTTTTAAAAAGTGCACCAAAAATATCCACACCTACGCGTAGCCGCCGTAATTGCGGACGCCGTCGCCGACGTTTTGCACACCACGAACGATTTACGTGTACGCGTTTTGCGTGCGGATCGAGTTTCAGTTTCAGCGTAATGTTCGTAATTTCCGCTTTGCAGCAGTTTTTTTTTTCGTCGTCTGCGCAAACCCTTGAGAAATGTCGCCTTGGCGACGGCGGCGAAGGCGGCGGTGGTGGCGGCACCGGATAGCCGTGACCGGTCGCCGTTGAGAGATTGCTTCAAGTAGATTTAATCTCTTGAACGAGTGCGATTTCACTGACGTTTTGATGAGAGTACGAGTCGGACGAACTCGTCTCTCTTTAATTGTGGGTAGAGTTTTTTTTTTCTGAAATTTAAT
Organism: Necator americanus; assembly: GCF_031761385.1. Classification (NCBI taxonomy): domain Eukaryota; kingdom Metazoa; phylum Nematoda; class Chromadorea; order Rhabditida; family Ancylostomatidae; genus Necator; species Necator americanus. The sequence continues at coordinate 35,855,689 of NC_087373.1, read as the reverse complement.
TGCTGCACTTTCTCTTCGCTACTATCTCATACTTGTATTCTGCTGTGAAGCCGATCGTCTGCTGAATGATTTTTCTCTCAAAAATCGTCGCGTATTATTATTATTATTATTATTATTATTATTATTATTATTATTATTATTATTATTATTATTATTATTATTATTATTACTATTATTATTCGCCCTATTTATAGTTTATTTTCTTGTCGACGTACCCACTCCTTCCAATATTTCATCTTCTTCCACTATAATTTTCAGCAATAGAACAGTTCCCAATTTTTTTACTGCTAAATGTTAACAAATTTTAATATTGTATTTTAAATATGTATATTTAATATTGTCACCTGGTGTGATTTGATATTACATCTAGTTCAAAATGACCATGAAATCAACTCCGTAATTAACCGTAAAAAATTGTAGTTCATTATTAATATTATGATTACTATTACTATTATTATTGTTATCATTATTATTACATAGTACCATAAATTATTATTATTGTTACTATTATTATTATTGTTATTATTATTATTATTATTATTATTATTATTATTATTATTATTATTATTATTATTATTATTATTATTATTATTATTATTACATAATACCGCATGTTTTTACCCAGATTGACCTCTCCTCCCTACTGATGGGTCTCAGGGGAGGCAGATCTAAAATGATTCGTCCAGAAAGAAGCGGAAGGATCGATTTTTTTTTACTTTCAACCTCAATCTTTTCCTCATAATATTATTCTATTTAATTTTTAAAGTGTTGTTCCACACTGACGTTTTTCAGGATGTCTATTTCAGGATGTAGGTGCTAGGAAATGTTTACATTCTGTGTTTACTTCTAGAATGTACTATAAATACGATATTATTATTTAATGCTGCTGTAACTATACAATAGTTTATGGGGGTGAACAAAGTTTGGGAGCGATTGCATTACATTTGGGTTACTGTATCATTAGCGTGTCATTAGCGCTTAAACAAAAATGGCTTTTTTCGTAGAAAAAAAAAGAATTTTTCCTTTAAATACTGTAACTGTACAGTAACTTGTACGAATGAACTATATTTGAGAGCTGATTATGTAAATGGGTTACTGTATCAACGTATTGTTAGCGAATACACTGTTTTTTTCTTCGTAAAAAGATTTTTTCCTTTGAATACCGTAACTGTACAGTAATTCGTGGGAATGAACAATATTTGAGAGTAATTTATTTAACTGGGTTACTGTATTAACGCTTAATAAATGGCTTTTTTCGTAGAAAAAAAAAACAAAGAACTTTTCCTTTAAATACTATAACTGTACAGTAACTTGTACATTCTTGTACTTGTAATTCAGTTAATTAAATTGCTCTCAAATTTTTATACTAAATAATAATAATAATATTTATTTATTGTATTGTTGCGTATTGTTAACGAATACACGGCTTTTTTTTGTAAAAAGAATTGTTCCTTTGAATACCGTAGCTGTGCAGTAATTCGTGGGAATGAACAATGTTAGAGAGCTATTTATATAGTTGGGTTACTGTATCAGCAGCGTTTTAATAGCGTAGCGAACGAAGAGATGTGCCTTTTTCTCCATTTTTTTTCTCGCTTAATCGGATGAAGTGGTTTTACGGCTAATATCAGCACTGCCCGCTCGCCCACGCTCTATTCATGGATGATTCACGGATGGGTGGGAAGGTGTGAGTGAGCGCTTCAGCATACACGCATGTTCTCTGCATGTTTGCGTATTTTTAACGGTGCGAAACATTTCGAGACAAGCAGATGAGTCATTGCTTTACTTGGAACGTCAATTCAGTTCAATTTTTAATCTTTATTGCTTTTTTTAAATCTTCTTTTTTCTTTAAATTTTTTTAAAAAATCTTTTTTCAATTTTTAATCTGTTTTTTACGGATCTTATTCATATATCCTCGTATCTTTTCTAATTACTTGTACCGATTACTGTAAACACATATTTGTCCTCTCTTACAGGACCATGTGTCCGAGATAATCTTTGATAAAAAATTATTTACTCATTTGCTTACTCATTTACCGTTTTATTTGTTTTACTGTCTACATATCTACATGTTTGTTCATTATTTATTTACCTACATACTAGCCCTTTATTTTTTTTTGTTTATAGATGCACTTGTTTACTTATTTTTCATTCAGTTACCTATTATTTATTTGTATTCATGATTTATTTGCCTATTTGTCATCGTGTTTTACTTTATATTGTAAAATATTGTGCTCGTTTATTTTTCTTAATTTTTTTATAATGTCGACTTATTTACTGACATATTTACCTTATTTATTTGTCTTATTTGTTTATTTATAAACTAAAGGTGCTTCACGGAATTATATAAACAATTTAAAAAACAGCAAGGAGATAAATAATTGTTTTCAAAAGCTATATAGTGCGTCATTTTTGTGAGTAAATATTAAATATTATTCCTAAAAAAATTCTGAAGTCGCAAAGTTTTTTTTTCAGTGTTTTTTTATTTTGTCTCATTAAAGAATAATGGAATTTTATGATCGAAAAATAAAAATTGACGACTGTAACGTATTCATAACGAAATTTTATGTTTAAGTTCTATAGCCTTTAGTTTTATTAATTTTTCTAAAAATATTTCTTCTTTTTTCTTTCCTTTTTCTTTGTCTTTTCCTAAGAAAAAGCTCTAATTATGTAGCATGGAGAAAGAAACATTAAGAACTGAAACAGTCAGCTACATACGAATTTTGAAAGGAGATTAATTGATTGATTGGATACTAAGTAGTTTTGACTTGAAAAATGTGATATGAATAAATGAAAAAAAAATCTACCAAAGGAGATCGTCGCATTCTTTCTTTACTTACATAACTCACATGAAAATTCTACCATAAAATATATTATTACGAAAATAAAGGGAATTAATAATAGAAATAAGAAAAGAATCAATCTAAGAAGTAGAAATATGGATATTTTAAGTTGTTTGACTCACCAATTTTAAGTGACTGTAAGCAATTAAGGAAATTAATTAAAATAAAATTAATTTTTGTACAGATATGTTAAAAAAATAATGCTATTGTTAATGGTATAATTAATAGATATGATATAATATTTGTATTATTTTATGCAGAATATGTAAAAGTAGAATTATATTTTAAATTGTTTGACTCGCCGATTTTGAGTGATTGTAAGTAATTAACAAAATCCCTTGAAATAAAATTAATTAATGCATTTAATAAAATCTAGAATAGCATTAGAAATAGAATTGAAAACAAAAAAAATAAAAAAAGTAATTGAAAATAAAATAAAAGATAGTGTTGAAAATGTATTTTTTAACAATTACACTCACGAATTTCAAATTTTTCATTAGCACAAAAAATAAATATAAATGCATACGTTTCCTTTCACTTCGTTTTTTCTCTTCTTCATCTTTTTTTCTCCTTTTTTTTCTCAAGAAACCTCGTTAGATCTAAAACTGGTACTCTGTAAGAAAAAGAGGACGTATTTAGGGATTTAAGTCGTCCACCGTACAATCGCTCGGCTAAAGTTGTACTTTTTCAGACGGTAGGATTTTCTTGGATTCGAGTAAGATTCTATGTATTTGCGCGTGAAAAACATGTTATTTTCGGGAGCGCTGCGTGGTAGTACGCGGAAAATTCCTGTTATTTATTTTTAGTTATTCTGGTTTTAATCGTTATTATTATTTTTTCTTATTCTTTTGTTTTTCCTCATCCATATCTAAGCAGAGCAGAGAAGGAAGATAAAATGAATAACTACAGAAAACTTCTCGTAACTTTTCCTACACATTTGTTTATTTATTGTTTATTTCTATTTATCTATTATTTGTTATTCACTCACTTTTTTATTTTCTTATTTTATTTTGTTCATTGATTTACTTGTTCCATTTATCCATTTACACTTATCTGTGTGTTTATCTTCTATATTAGGGAAGCGAGAACTGTTCCCTTTTTGTTGCGATGCGGTTCTTCGAGAACCGATTATGTTTATTTATTCATCTATAGTTATTACACTTTATTTATTTTATACCTTATTTATTTTATTTTTCTTGTCCATTTTTTTCTTTTACACTTATCTCTGCATTTGTGAAGCGAGAACTGTTCCCTTATTGTTGCGCTACTGTTTTAGGGCAAGTGGAGAAAATAATCCCAGCTTATCCCGATCGTTATTACTTCAAAAAAGTGCAAAAAAAATTAGATTGCAAAAGTAGCATTTTAAAAGTGTGGAGAGGTTTTTTTTCGTCAAAGCTTTTGCTTGTGTCTCATCCATTTATAGTGCCTATTTAATTCTTCCCCCCCCCCCCCCCATCCTCTTTTTTCCCCTGTTCATAAATTTTTACGATTATGACACCATTATAGCACCGTTTGGATTTTCCGTCGTATACACAAACCGACAAATCAATCACGGTGATTCCGCGTTGTCCTTTTTTGTTTACCCTCCTATTTCCTCCTCACCCGTCACCCGGCACTTGGTCTCTATCAGTGATTGTTCGGCTTCGGCTTTAATGGTGGATTATACAAGGTATTTAAGGCTCCTCGACACACGTTCCCTTTATGGTTCGGCTACGGTATCCCGTTCAAGTATTTTTGCTGAAAAAAATTCAAGAAGCAGTGAATGAGCTTCGTTTGTATCGCGCCATTTCTAATTTATCTGAATTTATTCGAAATTTCGCTGCCTTACTCGGGTCAGAACGATCTGAAGCTCAGCGGAGCGGTTTCGGAAGCGGCGCTGCGGCCTTGGCGGCGGTAGCGAACGACTAGGACTGCAGCGATGAATGGGGCCCACAAAGGTCCCATCGATTGATTTCAACAGCTCGTCCCATCGCGCCTTTCGTTGCTCGCAGTCCTTTTCGCAATTGAACCGAGTTTGCATCGACTACATCCTTTTTGTCCACAAATTCTCTTTTTCTTTTTTTTCTTGTTCGATTTGTCCTCATTTTTTCTCACTATCACTTATTCTCCGAGATTTTCTCGTGGACAACCATTATTGCTATTTCCATCCACCATTCAGATAAGAAAATCTTGATAACATCAGAAATCGACTGAATCGCACATCCGTTGTTCGAATATTCGCGTCATTCAATTTTTTTTTTTTTTATTTTGTTTGACTAATCGCTGCTTCAAATGGGTTAGGGGTTACGGTACATATCCTACGGTAAGACCTGGTTCACTCCACAAGATTTGGTCGCAGAATTGCGTCACTGCAGAGTTACAAAATTTTCTCCTCATAGCTTTCCCAGCTTCTCCCCAAATCAAGTACATTCTGCCTTCTTTTTCCTTCTTTTTCATCGACTAAGACTTGTCCACCTTCTTAAGGACTTAATTTTTGTTTCTTTTTGCGACAAAATTTTTTCACAGTCAGATAATTGGCTGGTTACTGTAAATTTTCGTAAAATCTCTGATACCGAGATTTTCCGCGTTTAGCAAATAAAATTTCCTCGAATTCACACCCATCCGAATGTCTCGTGTGATCGTTTTGCAATCATTGCGCCGATGCCGCAACTGAAATGACAGGCGTCGCCAGTATTTTGACATTTCGTTGATTGCTCCCGCACGAGTGCACATAAATATTCGTCTTAAGACCCGATGTCAAAGTGACAAACAAAGAAAAGTTTCGTGACAAATAAAAGTTTCAAAAAAGATTTCTGTGTGTGTGTGAGTGTGTAATTACACAATTTTCTTCTTACGTTCGCGACGTTTACCGGCTACCGACACATCGAAAGAATTCGAAAACATTTGAGAAATTTGAAAAAAACTTGAGTTTTCGGGGGGTCTGTGATGATCTCGGGGATCCGTGAATCAACCGTGTCAGACCAGATCTTAGTTGTAAAAGAGAAAGAGAGGAAAAATTAGGATTACTTACGGAAATTTTCGTGCTCTACGTGCCTTTTGTGCCGAAAAAGAACTGAATTTCAGGAGGTGCAGAGTATTCAGAGAATTTAAATCCAACTTTAAAATTTTTTAAAATTTTTAAATTTAAATTTTAATTTAATTCAATTTTTAATAAATTTTTATAATTATAATTTAAATTTCATTTAGAAAAAAATTTAGGAAGAATGTTGGTGTGGAAAAAAGTTAGAGCTTAGCTTCTTTACCGTTCATTTTTTGTCTTTTTTTGTCTAGCAATTTAACGATTTATGCGTTTTACGAACTCCGAAAAAAAAAATTTATGTAGCAATATAGTAATAATAGAAAATAAAAAATAAAAAGGTAAATAGAATAGCAAAAAACAAAAAAAGCAAAAATAAATAGCTACACATGCATATAGATACAAAACATGATTAAGTGAATAATAAATAAATAATGGAAATAATCACAAAGTAAGGTGATAAAAAGTAAAAAAAAAAGCAATACTAGCATAAATAATAACTTATAATAATAAATACCACATTTTCTATATGGTTAATATATCACATTTTATGTAATGAGTTGAAGCATAATTATCCGAGGTTTTTAGCAGGGATTTTTACCACGAAAGATTGCATTTCACTCCTTATTTTTATTTTTTTAATGAAAATATTCTTTACACTGTCTTGTTCGTAAATTTCAAGAGACGCAGAGCATTACCAAATTTTAAAATTTAGGAAGAATATTAATGTATGAAAAATTTGGAGTTTAGGTCTCGTCCGTTTATTTTCTGTCTAGCAGTTTGGCAGACTTATGATTTGTAGAAAACAAATTCTATATAATGAAATAAAAATGATTAAAAAAATAAAAAATAATTAAAAGGTAAATAAAACAGTGGCAAATAAATAAATAAATAATATAAATATGTAATGCAAATAATCATGAAGTAAGATAAATAATAAAGAATAATTTTAAAAAATGAAGCACAAATAACAACATATAGTAATAAATATCACAAAGTTTATGTGGTACGCGGTTTTCAGCAGGGATTTTTACCACGAAAGATTGCGTTTCTCTCCTTATTTTTATTTTTATGAAAATATTCTTCACCGTCTTCTTCGTAAAGATGAGTGTCGAAAATTATATTCATATTCGTCATATTCTACGCTTTACAACATCGGAAAAGGACGGGAGGCGGGCGCCCAAAGTCATTTCGCGATCTCAGCGATCAGCAGCAACGAGGGAAGAATTAGTGGAAGACAATGCTAGGAATGTTTTCCCCTAAATCTGAAGAGCAGATCTTGCAAAATTAGCTTGAAGGAGAAGCCAGGGAGAGGATGAGCATTGAATTTCCACGATCAGGCACTTCTAGGAGCCGTTGATGAAGATGAGATCATACCAACCTGGATGTTGGCCGAAATCTTTAATGCCGACCATTCTGCAATTGTCCGCCGTTTCAAAATGGGGGTTCGCCCTAATAAAGGACTTTGGAAAAGATTTCAAAGTCCTTTATCAGGGCGAACCCCCATTGCTAGATCGTCGTGCTTATATATGGAGCGATTCCAGAAGAAAATGTCGAGAATTTTCTAATAAAGCTTAGATGGGTCCCTCAAGAACACTCTGGCAACAACGAACCATATAATTTCCCATCAGGATAATGTGCTTTCACATGTTGAACGGGGTGAACACAAAACATTAAATCCATCGCCAATAAAAGCCGGGGACTGCTTCCTCATACGCCATATTCTCCCACAGGGGCGCCAACAGATTCCCATATTGATCGTCCGTTGAAAAACTGGCTGGCAAATAAAGTTTATGACCTGGTTATGAATTGGTGATGGTCGATGTCAGAGCGTGGATCGCACCTCCAAGAGACCCCGTGACTATTCTTTCCCCATGGGATTGACCGACTCCCAAGCAAATGGAAAGCAGCGATTGATATTGATGGTGACTACGCTCCAGAATAATCATATGAACATGTTTTTGTTGGATTTGTATATTTCTCCACTATAAATAGGAAGGAAAATAAATACATTGGGACAGGTGTAGCGCAGTCGGTAAGAAACTCCTCTGGCGGCACGTTCGATCGAAGGTTCGAATCCGCCCAAGCGCTCTCCAAGCCTTTCATCCTTCCGGGGTCGATAAATTGGTGCCAGACTTGTCTGGGAAGATAAAAACACTGACGTGACACATTGGCTAGCCCTGCAAGTCATTGTTTAGGCCAGTTACACGTTCGTGAACCTCAAACGTTTCTAAATTGTGCTGGTCCCAAGCGGATTGATTAACGCCAGACACTTTATCCTTTATCCCTCCATTAAGGGCATCACCCCACGAATCTGGGATGGTGCGGGTTTCAGGTGGGTTATGCCTACACGGTCGGTTATAGTCGTACATTATGTAGAGGAAGATGATTCCGTCCATTTCTTCCTAATTGCCTCCAAAAAAAAACGGCCCGGAAGATTCGCCGCGTGCACAAGGTTGGTGCGCTCGAATCGAACTCGTTGCAGAGAATAGCGCCCCGGAACGCTCAAAGCCGGATCTTCCGGCCCTTTTTTTACGGCAATTAGGAAGAAGTGGACAGAATCACCCACCTCATCATAATCTACGATCCCCTATAGGCATAACCCCCCACTTGAAACTCGCTGCACCTCAGATTCGTGGGGTGATCCCTTTAAAAAACGCGGGTAATTACGCAATAATAGTAATAATAGAAAGGGCAGAGAATAGTTCATGGGACCCTAATAGAAGAAGCAAAGAACAGTTTATGGGACCCTAATAGAAGGAGCAAAGAACAGTTCATGGGACCTTGTGTAGGACAAAAATTTCAGCTTAGCTAACCCAGTTATGTGATGTTTACATGGTTATCTAGGAGCGAGTATCTGGACATACTGGATCGCAGCTGCTCAAAAATCCCTTCCCGTTAGCTACTAGTTTTTAAGGGACCAGAACCTGCTGCTGCTGCTGGTATCCGTGTTTTGCGACATACCACACGTATACGCGCACACATCAACAGTCCTTCTTCTCTACTAAGCTGCTTATTTGACTAAGATCTCGACGAGTTGTTGTGATGTGCGCGTCACATTCACAACGATTCTCTGTTGTCTCTCGGCTTACTATGCTATTTCCGGGCAACTCTGACTTGTTATGAATTGGGCTAATCACTATGACGTTGGTCCACGACAATGTTTCTTCTAACCGCACCCACCGCGCACATACACGCACAGACACGATGGTACTGTAAATTACCGTACTTCTTCAATATTTCGTGAACTTTTTTCCCACTGCTATGATGTTGTTTACTGTTTATTAGTTTACTTTACTGTTTACTTTTATTTGTTTACCATTATTTTTAGTGTTTTCATTTCACATTCATTAGATATGGAGTCTTCGTAATTTCTCTTTACAATCATTGAAAAATTAAAGTTGTTTTCTTCTGAAAAACAGCACCGCAAAACAAAAACAAGAAGCAATTCTCGTTTCCCTATCCCCGTTCGTTTTTCCCCTCCAGGAAAATCACAAATTTCAAACTGGTTCAAATAAAAAGTGGTTGCATCTTCTCCTTAGCAAATATAAAAGAACTTTACCATCAGCAAATGGGCGGTCCCGATGTGATGGTGAAGAAAAATGTGCAAAACTTTGCTCATATTTTAGTAGCGCAACAATTTTCATTTATTATTTATTTATTTATTTATATTGATTTTTAATATTTTATTTTTATATATATTTTATTTATTACCGCATTATTGTTTTTGTATTAAATATCGTTTTTTGTAGTACCTATACCCCAATGTTTTCATTAGAAAGATTCTTCAGTTATAATTTTTCTAACCACACCTTGCTTTGAGATGAAGAACAAAAATTACAGTTCTACAGTTCTCAATTTTAACCATACAAGTTTGATACCGATTTATCGATCCCGGAAGGATGACAGGGTTGGTTGGCACCAGGGCGGCTTTGAACCATCGCCGGTGCCACAGCGGACCTTTAACGAAGTTTGTGAATGACTGAAAATAAGCAGATTGGGGGATTATTGCCGATGTCAAGTGGATCTGCCTTTTTGTTCAACAACACACCTTTGCTGGACTTTCATCGTTTAGAAACCCGTCATTGAAACCCTCGCGCGCCGCCCCCGCCAGCGATTCATCGAAAATCCATTCGGTCGCCCCGACAGGGAATTCACTTCCATTCGACGAATCGCAGGCGGGGGCGGAGCGCAAGGATGGCACGTTGGAATAGAGGACGTCGTATGTAACCGCATTCCGAAGCCGTCTGTTTACATGGATTTTCTGATGCAGGGAGAAATGAGCAGAAACACCCCTGTATAATCTACAACCCGATATAGGCATACTCCAACGGAAATCCAACCAATCCAGATTCCTGGGGTGATGCCTTTAAGCCCTGCTCGTAAAGAGTTAGGCCTTCAGGAGCAATTCAAAGACAAACCCAATGCTTCCGCGGATTTGTCTCCATGGAAGGAAGAGGGTGTTCATAGGATTTCCGCTTCTTTCTCCTGAAATTGGACAAAGTGTTTATTACATCCGTACATCAGGAGGTTATTTGGAGCATTTTGCATACCCCATGTATGTATCTCTGAAACGCACCACATTTTACCTCTGAACCCCCCTTCCCTCAATCATCCAACCAAATCGCGTCCGTGAATGATATCACATAAGGATAAAGGATAAAGTGACCAATCCGCTTGGGATCCGCCCCCACGTTCAGTTCAATTCAAAATCGTTTGAGGTTTACGAACGTGTAACTGGCCTATACAATGACTTGCGGTGGCTAGCCGATATGTCAAGACAGTGCTTTTATTCTCCCAGACAAGTCTGGTACCAATTTATCAACTCCGGAGGGATGAAAGGCTTGGTGAGTGCTATGGCGGATTCGAACCTCCGATCGAAAAGGAAGGAAGCGGAACCTGTTACCGCTACACTACACCCGCCCTGATTGATATTACATAATTAATGACAATACTCACCGGTTTGTTTGGAATGCGAAAGCCCAAACATTGTGGATCGAGAACGCATCGATATCAAAGAGGAGCAGGATCAGTAGAATGAGTTTCATCGTAGTTTCTTTTCCTTTTTCGGCACACAAAGACATTATTCACAACGCTTTTATGTATTCTGATTCTGATCCAGAGCCATCCAGCCATTAGATGATTTAGGCTATTCTGCTGATGTCAAATGTTCCATTATCAGAATCGTTCCGCACATTTTTTTGGACGTGTGCAGATCCACGTGTCCAAAAAATTCAAAAACACCGTTTGTGTTCTCGAATGTATTGCGCTAATGTTATATTGTACGACACCTTTAGGAAAATTAGGAAAATGGAAAGGAAAGAAAAATGCGCTAAACACATAGCGTTGTGCTCGAACGAACATTTCTACTGTTGTAATTGCCAGAAAAAAAATCACACAGCTTCCGTGATTGTGAACTTTTTTCTTTTTGGTTTTCGAGCAAAATATCTATCCTGCTCGGCTAAGAATAATCTTGACTTATTGTTCTCAAAAATTCAAGGAATAAGTTTTTAGAGTGGACAACTTATCCGTTGAATTTTCGAAGATCTACAAGTTGTTGAAAAATCTGTCCTTTCAAAAAAATCTTTCAGAAAATAATCTTGGAAAAAAAAAGAATCTTTTCTTCGGTTTTCTGTAGGTGCCGTGATTTTCTTGCAAAATTTCAATTTGCAATTTATCTGTGTGACTTTGACGTAAACGAACACGACACAGCTTCTTCCTGACATTTCCCCGCGCGCGATAAGCGATATCACTGGGATTTTTTTCACGAGAACTTGATAACGGATAGATTATCGGGAATATTAATCCTCGTTCTAGCGTTCGGCAAATCTCCAAACCCGCTGCTCTTATCCCTTAATTTTTTATTTTTCACCTTTTTTTCACCCACGCTGATCGAAATTGAATACACTGTTGTCCGAAGGATTCGAAGCAACGTAAGAAATAATCAAAAATAAAAGTACAATGGAAAATGATGTAGTAAAAAATAATACGTACTAATAATAATAAATAATACAAAGTAAAGAGACAAATCCTTGAAAAAAAAAGTGAAACCGAATCGAAAATATTTATTATTTTAATTGTAGTTTATTATAATATAATTTAATATTATTTTATTACTATTTATATTACTGTTATTATTATTTTATTATTATAATACATTTTATTATAATATTTTCTTCAAAAATACTAAGACAATATCAAAAAGCACAACAGAAATCGATCAATAGTCTGCCACCTGGCCATTTCGCTCGCAGACGCGTGCGGCGCGTATGCGCTTGTGTCCTGTGGCCGTGGTCCGTTATAAGGTGCCTCGTAGGCGGTTATAGGTTCACCCGAAGCGGTTCTCACGTGGTCTTTTTGGATTATTAAGGGGAATTGAGCACTCCTATCCCTAATTACTCGTTGAGAAGATCTGATCCTGAGAATTTCGTGATATACTGTTTTTTGTCTAATTACACTAACAAACATTCTTTGTTAATGTCAATTATCGATTGATTAAAAAGTTGTGTCAACTTCTAGTATTACCTGATCCTCCTTTTTTTTTGCGAATTTTCTCCAGTTGAAAAACCACATCTATTTCTTGCCGTCGGAACGATCAATGATCAAATGATCGCTGGAAATTTCGCATTCATTTACTATGATTTAATCAATAAGATCAAGATGAATTCTTCTGAATAACTGGTAGTTACAACCAACGATCCACTGAACTCTGTTTGTCTTTGTGTTCGAATGAAGATTTTCGTCGTCGTCGTGTTTGCTTAGAGGAGACGATTTCATGTAAATCTCCCTCTCCCTCTTCCGCCGCCGATACGGTACGGTCAGAGAGAATTTCGTAGTTCGTTTCAATGTTTCAGCATCTTCAACTCACTCATTCACTTTACGATATGATACTCAGCCGAAAAAAATGGATGAGTTTTGAGTTTTTTTCCTTGAACGAAACTGTACTTCACTGTATTTCCACTATATTGCTATTTATATTCTTTATCTGCTTATTTCAGAGTATTCCGGTTTTTTTCCTCCTTTTCATTTTTCTCCTCTTTACCTTTTCCATGTGTATCTTCAGAGAAATTTCCTCTTCTCGAATATGTCTTGCGAGTCTAGAGGTCTGGAAAAATACTTCTAAAATAGAATAAATATGTCGATAATAAAACATCCGTATTAATCCCAAATCGAGCTCACTACTCCTATTCGTCCCGGCTACAGTAACCTATCGTTTTTTGAATGAATAGTTTCCTGTACTAGATGAAAAGTGTGCTGCACTGTATACGGTACTGCTACTGTAAGAAATAGAAACTTCACTTTCATTCTTGTTTTGCTAGATGAATCCTGAAATCTGTACGGGCGTAGCGTAGTGGTAAGACGTCGCAATTTGGCATTCGCAGTCGATGGTTCGACACCGCCGACGGGCAACTAGCGACTGCAACCTTTTAGGGTCAGCAAATTCCTACCAAAAGGTCTGGAAGGATACTGAACACTGACTTGGCCCACTTCTCCTCTGCAGTTGAGTTCTTAAGGCGCATACACTTTTATAAACCTCTGCAGTTTTGCTTATAATCAGGTTGAGGCGAAATTCTGACGCTTTCGCCCTGTGAACGCACACATCTGCGCTTTGTCTACGGTGACTTTCATCTCCTAGACCGGTAGAGCATCTAAAAAGGCAAAATAATTAAAATAGAGGATAAAATTGAAAAACGGATCGTTTCGCCTCCACCTAGAACGGTAAGTTGTAAGTTGAACGCATCGGCTGGTAGTCCACGATCGATCGATGGTTCGAAACCCACAGGAGCCAACCAATCTTTTCCTTTCATCCCTCCGTGGTCGATGAATTAGATGTCATACTTGCCTCCAAGGACAGTGCACATCGGAACACGTTCTATATTCAAAACACAATGTGTATCAAATAATAAATAATAAATAATAATAATAATAAATAATAATATAAACTATAATTCTACAAGCCGGACCCACTATTCATAAACCTCAAATGATTCTTAATTGAGGTCAAACTCATCGACGCGTCACAAACACTTAAAAAGACTATAAATTCTAGAAAAATCTCCAAAAAAAAAGAATAAAACTGCAAATAAATTATGAAATCGGGTGAAAATCCAAAAATTTCTTCAAACAGGTAAAAAAGATGGATATTTATTTGAGAAAATCCTACAGCTATATTCAAATCTGCACCAGTTCTATTCAGTTCAATCCGATTAGGACGTGTCTTTATTCTCTCAAAGTTTTTTTTTTTTAAGATTTTGAATTAAAGCTGAATTTCTGGAGCTTTTTGGTGGGATTCAGATCGATCGATCCACAAAAAGCGCTTTTCTCGTTTCCATCACCTGGAATTCCTCAATTTGTGGATGCTTCTTGTGATAAAAGTGAGAAAATCGCTGACATAGCCATTGTTTTTGACATCGGGAGTTGAGGGGGCGTCGATCGAGTCCAGGGAAGGTCTCGATTAACGCGATTTCGAGTTTTCTTGGCGTCGCATAAATCGAGAAAAGATCACTGGCGGCCGGCACCAAAGGTTAGCGTGAATGCGTTGAGGTACGAGGAGGAGGAGGTGGAGACGGCGGGGGGAGAAAGAGTAACTCCTTCCCCTCCGAGTGAATAAAAATTCAGAGCGCAACCGATTCTCATATGTTTACATATGAGGTCGAACATGTGCGCGCGCGCATGTGGGTGAGGTGAGGTGCTGCCTGCGTCATTCGGCAGGCAGCTCCTCGAGTCGAGGGCTCCGCTGCGCGCGAGCTACGGTCGTCGTTCGGTCGGTCGGTGGTCGGTGGTCGGTGATCGATGGGTCCCAGTCCCGGTCCCGGTGCCGCGCCCGGTCCTCAAGTGATTAACACGAGAACACGTCCGGTCCGCTCGATATTTTTCCAAATTCGCCTTCAAATTTCCAAATTTATTGATTTTTCTATCCGTTTTTTCTAAAGTTTCTAATTAGACTTTTGTTTTTAATTATTCTTTTTTAATTCTTTTTTTTTGATTAGAGTCTTTAGATTTTCAAGTTAACTGATCTTTCCAATAAGTCTTTAAATTTTTAAATAATAACTAATTCTTTCAAGCTAACTTTGAATACCCAAGTGAAAATTAATCTCTTTCCTAAACGTCTTTAAATTTTTAAATAAACTAATTTTTTAGACTTATCTTTAAGTCTCTGAATCAATTAATCTCTTTCAATCCATTCTTGAATTTTCAAATTTGGTTTTTTTTTTCATTTCTTCTTACACTCTATTTTTGCTTGTGAAATTTTTATTTTATTTTTGAATTTAATTGGAATTTTCGAATCCTCGGCGCCAATAGAACACCACCATTCTCCTTACGTTATCCACAAATTAATTATTTGCTACAGGGAAATTATTTTTGAAGCTATTTTTTCCTTCAAAAATGCATAAAAAAGGGGTAACACGTAATTTTAGTGTGTTGTACACAACAATAGAAATTGTAATAATGGCAAAAATAATAATAATAATAATAATAATAATAATAATAATAATAATAATAATAATAATAATAATAATAATAATAATAATAATAATAATAGAATAATTATGGTAGTAGATGACGTATTTATGCTTATCTGGTGTGAGAAAGGCTTGAAATTTCTATA
Organism: Necator americanus; assembly: GCF_031761385.1. Taxonomy (NCBI): domain Eukaryota; kingdom Metazoa; phylum Nematoda; class Chromadorea; order Rhabditida; family Ancylostomatidae; genus Necator; species Necator americanus. The sequence continues at coordinate 35,840,223 of NC_087373.1, read as the reverse complement.
GATTATTTTTTTAAAATATTTTTAAAGTTAATGCTCATATAATCGTTGCGGTGTCGTTGGAAAGGTCATATAACATTGTAATAATGCGATCCAACAACCACATCAAATTGTCCCTAATAGTTATTGATTTTTCCTTTGTATGTCACCTGTTACTCAAACTATATAGGTATGTAATCGTATTGTTGACTGTAAATGTTCATTGATCGCAATCGATCTGACAGTTCTCTGCATTTACGAAAAAAAGAAAAAAATTTCTGTGAGAATAACAAGAATATGGTTAGTTTAACAGGGACAGTGGTACTGTACGGGAACGACACTTGCTCGGGGATTTTTCTCGGTGAAAAATCCAAAATTCCTTCAAATTAGACCTTCCTCGAAAAAGAAAAGGGAGGAATTAGAAAAGGTGCGGTTCTAGCGGATTTTCTTAACTAAATGAAAATAAAATTTGATTTGATAATTTAATAGTAATGTTAAATAATTTAAAAGTTAGTATTTCGAATTTTGTTGAAAAATAAGAAATTCAAAGCGAACAAAACCTAATTTTCCATTTTTCTAGGTGACTTTGGTGAAAAAACTTAGCTGTCATATTTTTCTGTCCATGTCTATCCGTGATCTCGTTCACCGTCATACTGTAAATATTTCTGTTCATTTAATGAAGTTCAACCATTTTTTCATCCAGAAAATTCGAAAAAAAAGATGGAAACATCTATGGTGTGTATCTGTATAATATTTTGTTGTTTCTATTTATTTTACTTATTTCCACCAGTTATTTAGAAATTATAGAAACAATAAACGGTTAAATATAAAATGAACATAATATAGAATAAAAAATTAATAATTAAAAGTAAAGCCTTTATTTCTATCTATATCCATATATTTATGCATAGTTTATACGTAGTTATTTATTTTTATACTTATTTTTTATTTGATTGCACTCTTTTTTACTTTATTTTTACCTTTTCACCATTTTTTATTTTATTCGTTTTATTACTAACTTGTGATATTTACATAGATTATATTTATTTTGTTTATTAACAACAATAATTGATCAATTTTATCTAAAATCAAATAATCATAGTTTATTCAATTGAAAAATTGAAGGCACATGGTTAATTGAGGCTATTCTCGTAGGAAAGATTCATCCTAACGCGAATTTTTTTTTCGTTATGTTCTCATCCGAGGTCAAGGACATCCTTCGAGGAGTTCGCTAATTCATAGACGTCGACATCGACCACCTATTATTCCATAAAACAATGCATCTTCGGTTATGTGTGGGCGTGTCGGTGCGGTCGCATGACCTCATCACCTCATTACCTCTCGACGCTCACAAACGTCGTGACCCTGAAATTCCTGCTGTGGTGATATTATCGCATCATTTCTACTTCGTTCCTAGGTTTTTTTTCTACCATTTCCGCAATTTTAACGATGTTAGGTTATTTATTATTTTATTGCTTTAATTATTTTATGAGGAATTCCCTATTACATTTATTTATAATGTCTGCCGTATCGCATCATTTCTGCTTCTTTCCTAAATTTTTTTCCCACCATTTGCTTAATTTTAAGTGGTATTAGATTATTAGATTAATTCTAGAGGAATTCCCTTCTGCATTTATATATAATTTTTATTTATTTATTTTTTAATTTTTTGATAATTTTTTATTTTTCTTCGTCACATGTATTGCGAAATTTTTGTAATGCTGCTTAAATACCTCCGGGACTAAATGAAATTGCTCCAAAAACTTTCCTACTTTTCCTTCTTTACAGTCAGTGCTCAGTGCTCTTTTTTCCTTCCTATTTATCTGGAAAATTCTCAATTTTCCACATGTGATTTCCGTACGAATAGGATAAATACCAGAAAGCGGCAGGTGCGGGATGTTTATGTCCACCATTTGAATTCTCAAGGATTATTTTATAAAACTCTTGACATTCTAGCACTTTCCTTATATTGATTTGAAATTCGGAACCCATTCATATTAATCTGATAGAGATAGTAAAGGAAAATCGCCAGTTCCCATTCTCTTTTCTTTCCTGGGAGTGAGTGTAGTGTAGTCGGTAGGAGGTTCGACTGCGACTGCACAATCGATAGCTCGAAACCGCTCCAGTGCCAACTAAACGCTCTATCTTTTCGGCGTCGACACATTGATTCCAGAGCTGTCGGGGAGGATAAAAACGCTGACTTGACACATTGGGTCCCATCCACATTCCTTGTAGGGCTGCACACGTTCATAAACCTTCCTGAAAAATCCTGAAATGAGGTCAAAAACGTAGGTGCATCCCCATAGAGGTTCACAAACGTTGTCTGTTTAATTCTTTATGTTTTATATTTTGTTGAGTAAGGGCTTTTTCTGTAGGAAAAAAGTTGGGAGGAAAAAAAACTACCAGAAGAGTAACTTCGAGGAAAAAACACCTACATAGGGATCGAACCAGAGAAAAAAGAAAATAAGAAGAAGGAGAAAATTGTCGTGAACAAGTTTTTTCTATCGTTCGTAAAACCTTTAATACCGAAAAAAGAAAGCAAGATGTTAGGCTAAGAAAATTTCAGAGTATCGATTAGGTCTGAAACTCGGCCTCCTTCCTCTTACGGGCGGAAATCCAGTCCTAGGATTTAATGAGAGATCACAGAGAGACTAAATTCAGTATTTTCCCCAAAATCGTGAGGGATCAGAGGGAGATTAGTAGGAGTTAACGTTAAGTTCAGTGAAAGATCTACCATATTTATTTGTTTATTTATTTATATTATTTATTTATATTCATATTTGTTTATTTATTTGTATATTTTATTTATATTCATATTTATTTGTTTATTTATTTATTTAAATTTGTAGGTTAGATAAAAAGAACGAGAAAAGGGACTCCACTATTTGAAAGAGGGAGAATAGAAAAATCTGTGGGGGAAAAAATCCGTTATTTTTCTGGAAATATTTATTTAACATTGTAGAAAACTGTGTAAAACCGGTGACGAAGAGGAATGAAAAAATTATCAGGGAATTTTTTTTTTGTAAAAAATTAGGCAAAACAATGTAAATAATAGCAATGTAAATAATAATAATAATAATAATAATAATAATAATAATAATAATAATAATAATAATAATAATGTAATAGGGAGTTTCTTTGAAAACACTTGAGCCTTAACTCGAGGAAAACTTCCTGAAATGTGATCTACAGTAGTCAAACCTCGAGTTTGTTTGCTAACTTTGACAAGACAAGACGCTCGGTTGCGTTCCGAAGCGTTAGCACGTAAGCGGATACCGATCTTATGTTGAATCAGAGTTTTTTTCTTTGCGTTCCGTTTCATTGTTCCGCAATCGTCAACGTCGGCGGCGAGTCACACGTCGTCCGGTGCGATGCGATTGTTCATCCGGAACAATACCGTGATGGGTGATGATTTCTTAAATACAGCTGTTTGCTGTATAGAAATCGCGTTAGCACCGTTGTTTTCGTGTCAGTTCCGTTTTTTTTTTCGTTTTCTTTTTCGATTCCTGAGTGCTCTCCAGTTGAACTCACTGGATAATCATCATCAGCGCTGAGTGCACTGCTCTCTCCAGATTCTCCAGAAAAAAAAAACTATTAAATAACCAGTCAATGAGCATGCACTATGATTCAGTGAATAGGAACCACATCCATCCATCCATCCATCCATCCATTCATTCATTCATTCATCCATTCATTCATCCATTCATTCATCCATCCATCCATCCATTCATCCATCCATTCATCCATCCATCCATTCATCCATCCATCCATCCATCCATCCATCCATCCATCCATCCATCCATCCATCCATCCATCCATCCATCCATCCATCCATCCATTCATCCATCCATCCATCCATCCATCCATCCATCCAGCCAGCCATCCATCCATCCATCCATCCATCCATTCATCCGTCACCGTTGATCAATCGGTACTCATATTTGACTCGGTGTGCTCACGTAAGCAAAGCACCTTACTTTTTTTTTTCTTGCTATTTGCTCCACTCATTAAATCCATGAAAAAAAAAACAAACACACAGAAAAACTTATCAAGTCTTCCAGTTCCACCTGAAATATTTGAGTAGGATACAGAAACGAAAATACAGTAACGAGGAAAATGTAGGGGAAAGTTATCATCTGAATCTGTAAGAAAAATAAATCCGTATCTGCTAATCATGGAAATTAAACCTCATGGTGATTCACAAAAAATCGTATACGCAATTATTTGCACACAAAAATCCACAAATCCGCTGTACAACAAAAACACGAAGAAAAAAAAACCTTGTCGTATTCGTAGTTACTCTGGAAATATTTTAAGGTGTACTGTACAGTAACAAAAATGTAGCGGAAAAACATGAACCTAATTTTTGTGTGTTACGAAAATTAAGTTCCCAAGAGAAATCTTTTTTTTTTGGATTTGAAAGAGTGTTCAATGTTTTTTAACGCTAACGTTTTTTCTTCAGATTTATTCTGTTCCTTTTTTGTTTGTTTTTAGATTGTTTTTTCTTTTAAAATCCTAAACGCATTCACGAAAACGAAATCACCTTAAGTTGTTATGAAAATGTGTCAAAGTGGTTTATTTTTGATACTTCTTTATTCATTACTTGGTTTCCTACGTATATTTTGTTATATTATATATTTATGAATTACTATTTACTAATTTTATTATTTATTATATTATATGTATATCTGTATGTCTGAAATTTTTATTTCTCTATCTTTCCGCTGATTTCTTTCGTTTTTTTTCAGAGCTCAATATATTTTTTCTCTTCGTCGTACTTTTTTGAATGTTTTTTTTCTCGGGTAGATGAAGGAGATGAGGAAATTATGACAACTGGGAATAGAAAAGAAAAATAACTTCGTGGTGACGTGACTGGCGCTCCTCCTCTCTTCCCCATCTCCTTCCTGAACTTTTGCCTTTCTCGGTGCAGTTTACTTCTCCGCTTGCGCTGACAACGGTATCAACTACGTAAAAAACTCGATGCCGTAATGCAGATAAGACCATTCGTCTCCAAAACACTTTCATTTCACTGAAAAAATATTCTTTCGGCTTCATTTCACCCTTGATTTTGATTATGTTTTACCATTGATCGTAAAAATTTAGTAATTAGACAGTAACTATTTGAAATTCACAAGTTTTTATAGATTTTATTCATTTTATTCCTTATTTATTATTTATCACTCACTACTATTTACTTATTCTTTATTTATTTTATTCCTTATACACCTTAGGATGATTCTTCATTCAATTGTATACGATTATTTCGTTTAATCTGCCTTTAATTCTTTCTTTTAAATTGAATTTGTCGTTTTTTTAAGTTGATTTTTTAGCAGAATTTTTTTAGAATTTACTTTTTTCAATTTATTTTATTTTAGATCATTTAATTTTTCCAAACTGAATGTATTATTTCACTGAACTTGTTATTAGAACGCTTCAGCCGGGAAAAAAGTGGTGTTCTGTATCTGTATGTGTGTGCCGTAAATCTTATTTTTAACTAATATTTTGTATAAAATTTATTTTCTTTAAATTTATTTTATTATGAATTCTATTTTTTGTTCTCTAAACTGGATTGATTATTTCGTAAATTGTTGAGAGCCTTCGGCCGGGGAAAAACGTGGCTTTCTGAATCTGTGTGTGCCGTAAATCTTAGAACAATCTTAGAATTTTTCCGTGAACCGTGCATGGACGAATTCAATTAGGAATCGAAAAACTTGTACTGAGAAATAATTTATTCATGAAAGAGGCGGTTTTCCTTCGATGTTTGAATTCTGTTGTTGACAGCGTTTGTGGAAACTTGTTTCTGGAGAAGAAATCTTTGAGGGGAAATCTTTCTGGTTTACTGGAAGGATAGGACCAGGGGGGTTTTTTTTTTCGCCGTGTGAAGGAGATTAGTTGTTTCCTCCCCACACAACGATTCTTATTCCCTTAGTCCAGATCTAATCGATCCTAGAATGACGATCTAATCGATCCTAAAATGATTGGAGAGACAGCAGCAGAACACGCGGGGCTGAGAGTTCAAGTGATGTGACCTTCGATGATCCGAACACAGATCTTTCGTCGGGTCCATAGTTGTTCAACCTTACATAGACTTAAAAACATGTAAAATTTATTTATTTATTTCCCATTTCCATGTGTTTCGCTCCACATTTATTTTCCTGAAATTCCTTTTCTTCGAATTGCAACTGGAACATTATTGAATCTATTTTTTGCTTCTTATCACTAGTTTTAACACATTTATTTGGAAAATTATTATAAATTCTATAATAAAATTATTATAATTCTATAAAAGTATTAACAGATGTGACATTAGATTAGTTTTGTTCTCGAAGTTTCCATCTTATAAAAAGTAACAAGAAAAAATGCTCAATGCTTTTAAAGTTTTTTTTGTTAAGTTTGATTTTGAAAAAAGAAAAATACAATAAAATCTTTTTTCCGGAAGGAAATTTCCATTGTTTTTCAACGTGGTCTCCATAGAGCTCTGTAAGCTTTATTCCCTAATCCTTAATTAGTCCTTACGATCCTCATGAAAACCGTTTAATTCCGACTCGACGAGTTTTTTTCTTTTTGCTATTTAATCGTAAAATGGAGCTAAATCCTCTAAAAATAGGTTAAGGATGGTGTATTTAACTTCTCTGCAATAATAATAATAATAATAATAATAATAATAATAATAATAATAATAATAATAATAATAATAATAATAATGACATTATGAATAATTCTGAAAATTTTAGGAAAAAAATTAATAATCGGTATTCTTCTACGATCTACCACTGGAACTGATCTACTCTTACTCTGGAATCTGAAAAATTTGTAATCTGGAAAATTTCGTTAAAAACGATCTCGTTCACGTGATTAATCGATTCGAGAAAAAAGTGGTTTCTCTCCGTTGTTACCTGCTCCTCCTCTTTTCCGGCTCAAGTGCCCGAAGTCGCCCAACGTCACATATTACCACTTATCTGTTAAGAGTTTCCAGCTCCGCTTCATCGTGTTCATTTCGTTTCCGGATTGCTCGGAGCTGAGACCAGATGAAAAAAATCCGCTCGTTTTTCCTAGCACGTATCTCTACCAGATTCTCATGTTTGCTAGTACTTTTACCGTATCCTCAGCCTAGAGCCAGGGAGGGAGAGAGACTGAGTGAGGGAGAAGTGGGAAAAAAACGCTCATTCCACTATAAATCCACTTGTCCCCGTTCTGCACTTGTGGTGAAGCGCGGAACGGGACAGGATGGGACCGCGCGAGGATGGAAGTGCCGGGAACAGCTGCAGCATGATCAGGTGACTCAGCCGCTCTCGGGATCCCTGGGTTCCTCCTCGGGGCTTTTCTACTCATTCGAATTTCAATTTTTCCCGCGTATGTGTTCGATTCAAACCCCGGGGCCGGCCAGGAATTTAGTCGACTGCTCGATTCGTGGATTTTTCCCCCATGTCTACACTAACCGTTGGTGGGAGGAGGGGGGGACATTCCCATTAACAAACGGGTCAACCGCTCTTGCTGCACATTGGGGTTTTTTCCTCCTCCTCCTCCTCCTCGGAAATTCGAAACCCTTGAACTACTTTGAACCTCGTCGTCGTCGTCGTCGTCGTCGCTGTTGTGTCCTTGTTTCAGTGGACATTTTACATAAAGTTCTTAACCGTTGTTGCACGAACGCAACGCATGTGTACACGTTCCTTCACCGTCTTTATTTGATCAACGTGATCGGTCAAATGCGTAAACGTCGTTAAGTTCTCATATTCGATTTGTTCCATTCGTCAAATTACTTGTTGTTTATCGCTAGTGTTGTTTACGTTGTTCATTTGAAGGTCGTACAAAATTGTAGTCAATGAGCTAGTGAGTCATCTACGCATGACCGTGTCACATGTGACCTCAGTGATTGAGGTGATTTTTGTTTTTTTTTTCGGTGTGTAGAGGCAAAAAATCCCTCATATCCAGTGGATTACGCGCGTCCCCTACACACAGAGTAGTGGAGATCGGTCGGTGGAGACACGAAATTTACGTCCGCTCCGACGTCCCGACGTCCCATCCCCAATGACCATTCCCATAGAATTCCAAGTGTTTTACGTACGTTCAAATCAAAACGATTTTTTTTTTGCCTTCCGTGGTGGATAATCGCTCAAATTTGACTACCATTCGTATAGCGCAATTAACGGAATCGCCGGCACCAATCTTTTCACCGATCATGCTACGATCACATGTGATCGTAAAAATTCTCATTGCTTTCTGTTTTCTATGCGTTCCATTGAATTTATCCGTTGATTTTAATGCATAAATAAAAATTAGTTGAATTGAATATAAATAATTATTTACACATATTTTTTATTATTTTTATTCATTATTTTTTTTCTGGAAACCCAAATGCGAATTTTTTTGCTCGGATGCAAATAGGTGGTTCAAGTATTTACTATTTATTTATTTATTTATTTATTTATTTACTTATTCGTTTGTTTATTTATTAAGTACATATTAGGCACTTGCTTATCGAAAATATTACAAGAAATCAATCAATAAAAAAAAGATGGAAGTTTATTATAGTAGTTATTATATTTTAATTATTCTACACTATTTCTTATAAATTATTTATTCTATATTATTGAATTATTGCGTATTTAATTTAGTTTTATTTATTTTATCCATATTTTTTGTTTTATCTGTATTTTAATTTTATTTATTGTTTATCCATTATTTATTGTATTGTATTATTTATATTTTTATTTATTTATTTTATTGCGTTATTGCACATTTGTGAAGATTTACACGAAGCACTCAATGGCAACTTTATCTGCCGCTTTGATCAACCGTGTACACATGCGAGAACTGGTCCTCGTCCGAACTCTGGAGTTTTGACTGGTTCAAATATGCAAGCACAACTGCTTCTAGCACGGACACAGTTAGCTCCTCTTGAGACCATCGATAAATTTGCAGTTGGTCTAAATGAAAGATTGCCCAACCACTGAGAAGAAGAACATTTTGGGGCTCATCTCTCGAGGAGTTTTCTCCTTTTCTTTTCTTTTTCTTTTCTTTTCGGTCTTCACTTCATCTCCAAACAACTCAGTTTCATGTCTTCGGGAAAAAATTCAAAACTTACAGTCGCAAGATTTAAATCTGAATAAAATTATTCGGTATGCAGGAGTATTTCGTGTTCTTAATTATGTATTTGTGAGAGCATCCAACTTTCCTTCCTAAGTCTGGATCGGTTTCGGAGTACAAGATTTTATTTATTGAACGATGCCACAATGTTACAACATGCCGTTGCATGCTTCCTCTCCATCTGCTCACATCAGTGGACTTCGCAGCGGTTCGCATCCATTCGTTTCTCCAAACTCCGATACAAACGAGTTTCTCCATTTTAGTTTTTGTCGACCAACTTGTCACTTCCGAATCCATGATCGCCATTCGGTCTTCATCATCCTTGTTTATCGGTTCTCTTTTGCAACACTGCACATTTTTTTGCCCGCGTCCTTTTTTCAATCGCCCTAACCCTGATATCTGGGAGTTTTGCAGTGTTTTCCAACCACTTACTCGTACGATCGTTTTGCTGAGATTTCAATCAGCAAAATACACATTTTTTACTGACTCAGGCGGGTAGAGGTCCGTTGTACACATACGGTTGATGGTTCGAAACCGCCCTAATGTAAACCAAGCCTTTCATCCCTCCGCTGTCGCTGTCGATAAATTGGTACCAGGCTTGTCTGGGAGGATAAAAGGACACTGACTTGATCATCGGCTGGCCCCCGCAAGTCATTGTATAAGCCAACACGCATTCCAAAACCTTAACGATTACGAATTCCAGTAAAATGCATTGCCGCATCCCGAGTGGATTGATACGGTAGTGACTTTATCGTTTTTATTCGTACGATACGATGCATGAGATGAGTTACACCAAGCATTCTTCTCACCATTCTTCTTCTTCGAATTCTTAGATGGCCCATCTTCACTGGACGTGCGGGCCCCAGCATCTCTTCCACTCGTTTCGTTCCCTCGCCGTTGTCATCCAAGATGTTCTCAAGTTTCGTGAGTGACGTTGACGAGGTTCGTGAATAGAATTCTCACCATTTGCCGTTCGGATATCTGTATCTGAGTACTAGATAAAAGGATAAAGTGCACGGCGACTCCCAAATCCCTATGGGGATACGCCTACGCGTTCGACTTCAACTCAGACTTCGTCTGAGGTTTATGAACGCGCGTGGAGCCTATACAATAACTTGTGGGACCCAGCTGATGTGTCAGGTCAGTGTTTTTATCCTCCCAGACAAGTCTGGTACCAATTTATCCGACCTCGACGGAGGGATGAAAGGCTTGGTGAGCACTAGGGCGGATTCGAACCTCCGATCGATCGTGCAGACAGCGGAACCTCTTACCGACTCCGCCGCTACACCGAAGCGAGTCCTCGATATCAGGGCGAAATCATAGATGGAACTGATCGCTGCTCTTTCTATCCTTTCTTTCTTCCTTCCTTCTTTTCGCCATGTCTTTATTTTATTTGTTTTTTATTTTGCGCCAAAAATGAAAAGATAACTACTCTCTCTTTTTATTAACTAATAGGATTTATACGTAATAGTTGAAGGAGAAAAGAAAAAACTCTTATCTCAGCGAAGAAGTCACCATTTCGGCGCCATACCCTCAAAATACGACCACGTGCAGTCACGTACACGTCGCCTGCGCGTTGAGACGTGAGACCGGGTAGAGCTGGCCGCTGATAACAGCAGTTAACGCCACTTTAACGCGCGTTGTGTGTGATGCGATCATGATGATGATGGGATTCTTTCCCCGGAAAAACTGTTCAGGATGGTGCGACCATCATGATGAACCTGTTTGTGTGTGTGTTGTTGTTGTCGTGTTGTTTCTTCGTTTCTAACGTAAACGACTAAAAAGAAACGTACGTGAGTGGGAAAAAGTTGGTCTCGACAAGAAAAGTGGAGACCTTGTCGTCGTGCGTAAATTCGAAGGCGCAATGCTCTTCTTTTTCCGATATGGAACGTTGTAACGCTAAATTTATGCCATTAGTGGATTGAATTTTGTTTTTTTTTTTCCTTTTTGACGGTTCTGGTATCCAGGAAATGTCCATTTGCGGCTTTTCTGCGGTACAACCTGCTCCATCACATCCTTTCCATTTTTTTTTGTTACATTTAAAGGACTCGCATTCCCCTTATCCTCCGAGAGTTCACGATTTGTTTATAATATCTTGTGTCTCGTGAAGTCCACATTGGAAACATGCTACCATTTCAAATCAAAACATACACACACACCTTAATTGTCTTATTAAAATTTTGTCTTCAACATCATCACTGCACATCTTCACATCTTTAAAGTCTACTTATTGTTCTCTGAAGGTTTCTGCTCTCTAAGAAAACAAATAAATAAAAAATAACAAATAAATAAATAATGACAAAACAGCTCATATTTCCGTAGATATATTCGTTCCTATCACAAACTATACACTTAGTATAAGTTTGAAGAGAACTTAACTAAGCTTGAAGAAAAGAAATGACGAACCTGCACAGGAGATTTCGCGCCGGGACCCCGCCGCGCACCAATCATGCAGCTGTAAACCGCGGAGGCGGGGCGCGTTGCAGATTCGCGCACAATGTTTCACTTCCGCATCATATGGCTTCACATCCACACGTTCGCAACTAGGTTTTGCATGCAATTCTTTGAATCGTGTAGATTACAATGATATCATCACGTTTAATATATAAAATCACAAATTTGGGCAAAGTTTTGTGCTTTTGACTAATTTTAATAATTCTAATTTTAACTTTTAATAATTTTAATATTTCTAATTTTAACTAATTTTAATTTTTGTACTAGATTTCTTTGGTGGATACAAACAAAAAAACTCTGTTATTGTCGGACGTAAAATACATTTCACCATAAAATAAATAAGTTAATTAATTAATTAATCAATAATAATAATAATAATAATAATAAATACTCTGCTGGTAGTTGTGCGTGAATTGAAGTAGCAAGTATGAGTTTCTTTCCCTTAACCTAATTTTCTACTGTTTACAAAAGATTTCTTCGGTTCTTCTTTTTCGATTCGATGCCTGAAAGTCTGGAAAAATACAATATCAATTCTTGGAAATTACTCTGGAAAAATAGGAAAAATCATTGCAATTCATATACCTGGCTGAACTGTCAGCTATGTATTCGTGGGCTTTAGGCGAATAAGACTTAACACCTCCGTTTTTTCCGTTTTTTCTCCCGTCATATTCTCCTTCTTTTTCCCCGGTGCTTAAAAGTTTCTCGATCCAGATCGGGCAGTCGTCAAGTCGTCATTTCTGTTCTATGGACGAGAGGAAGGATCGGGAAAAAAGTAATGGATTACATTTTGTGTTTGCGAACGCTTTGAGAGATGAAAAATGAGAGGAATGATGGAGTTTCTTTTGTTTTGCTCGTTTATTCGATCTCTTGAATAAACAGTTTTTTTTTCTCTCTCTCTCAGGAAAATTATAGCTGTTCTTTTCTTCATTGCTGGCTTCATACCTCTCATCGCCCTCTACGTTTTTCTTTCACTCATTCCTCTAACGTTGAACGTAATTAATCACATGCTGTTTGAGTGATGGTGTGTTCTGAGGATCTCATTCTCATCGCTGCTGCTGCTGGTTCCCGTACAGGAAGAAGAAATGATCGGTTGTTAACGACCGACGAATTAGTTGTAACATTAAAAATGTTCAATGTGAAACTAGTTCTGCTATTGCTTGAAGAATTCTTTCGGAAGAACACTGTTATAAGTAGCGCTAAACGATGGTTATTCGTAGGAATGTTGGGGAACTTTCGCAAAAACCACCGAGTGAAACCAGTGTTTTCTCATTTTTCAAGAGCAATTCTTGCAGCACTTTCTTTCTATCGTTTCAGATATATGAGTGTTATGATGATTGATTAATTGATTTATAACATTTCTACATATTCATTTTGATTCTACTATTAATTTCATTTTATTTTAACTCATTTTACTCATTTAATTTTTTAATGGAAGTAGATATTATTATTATTGTTTTATTATTATTATTATTATTATTATTATTACTTTTATTATTCTTATTATTTTATCCTTTTCCTAAGTTTACGCTGAAACATTTTGAGAAATTATAATTACGAGCAAAAATCGTATTTTTCTAAGAAATACTCGTTATTACTATTAATAGTAGTAGAAATATTAGTGTTGGTATTAGTATTAGTATTTTATAAATATTTTTTAATATATAATACTACTTTACTATTTTTTCATTTTATTTCGGATTTCAAAAAAGGCAGAATTTCCAGAGCATAGCAATAGAAAAAAATCTTCTATTTTCTACTGCTGTTTCTTTGTAATTTTTTATTTTTTTGGTAAACAACTAAATAATAAGTAATTTAATAAACAGAAAACAATAACAAAACAATAATACTAAACCCGGTAATTAAATACAAAAAACTGGACATTGATCCTGACAGCTAACGAGTCGACGAGGTGCTAAGAAAGAATAAGAAAACTTTTGCTCATTTCTACGCAAGAACAGCTGCCTAATTTGCGCTTAGCTAACTTATTTTTCCTTTTTTTTTCATTACCATTTATTTGTATTTTTCTTGTAAAGCAAAGTACGTAACCATTATTACGTTATTTCACTTCGTTATTAAAAAGTAAATATTATTATTTGACTTTTGGTAGCACGCCGTCACAGTCAACACCCCGTTCATTCCTCTGTTCGCTCCGCTCGGAACTGATAAGAATGTCTCTGCCACTGTCCTGTCCGTGTGTGCCACATGCACTCATCCAGCGCTCTCCCATCCGTCCTCCATCGGACAACATTCCTGCTTCTCACGTGATGAATCACTTCAACTGATAACCGTCGACAGTTGTTCATAATTACCTTAATATAACAACAAAAAAAGTGATATGCAACAAAAAAGTTACATACCGTTCGTTAGCTGCAAAGTTCTTCGCTCGACAAACAGCACCACGTTCTCTCCACAGCAGCTCTCCGCTGCGCCGCGCTCACGAGTTTTCTAACTCCCAAAGCTTTCTGATTTTCTCGTTTTTTTACCCTTATTTTTCGTTTTTAATAGTACCTTTATGGTTAACAGACTTAATATTAGTATTTAATTTAATTGAGGAAAATTGTGAAAATTTCTGCGCATCAAATCGAATCACCAGATCATTAATTCACTAAATTCTTAATTATTTCTTGTGGATGCAGAGCAATCAACAAGTTTTTAGCTCTTCTTAAGAAAAATACAAATAAATTATGGGGATTAGTTGCCTGATTACCGACGTTCGGGGGGGGGGGGGGGGCATTTTTGAAGAACATAGAACTTTTGTAGGATTCGTAACGTAACTGAGTACAATCCTGGGTACCAGATTTATTGTTAGTATTTAATTATACGCAACTTATATATATCACTTATTTAATTTAATTTCCCTTTAATTTAATTTATAAAAACGTAAACTATTAAGTTTTCTTTTTTCTCTCTTTTTCCTCCTTTCTTTTCTTTTCTTTTTCTTAAGCGTTCTGTATAATTTGTTCTATATCTTCCTACCAGATATGGATACCTGTTTAATTCAATTTTCTTTTAGCTTAAGTAATGTAAAATTAGGCTCTCTTTTTTCCTCCTTTTCTTCTTTTCTTTTCTTTTTTCTTAAACAATCTGTTTGCCTAGTTTTATATCCTCCTATCCGATAGAGATACGTATTTAATTTAATTTTCCTTTAAGGAAAATAATGTAAAAATAATGTTAAATAATGTAAAATTAAGTCTTCCTTTTTCCCGTTCTTTTCCTCCTTTCTTTTCTTTTCTTTTTCTTAAAGAATCTCTATACTTTGTTTTATGTGTTCCTACTTTATATAGAATCCATTATTGCCGACGTACCGTGACAACACAGATGTCAGTCTCAAAATGTTCAACTAATCCAGACGTGTTTCGCACTTTTTTCTTGCTTAGCACTCTCCTACTTGAATATCGTTGAGGAGTCTTTTCAAGAAATTATTCATTTTATTTTTATCCTATATTTTTTGAATTTTTTCTATATTTTTTTTCTATATTTTTTTTGAATTTTCAAATGCTTTTGATCGAGTGACCTAACGAGTTTCTAATAATTTAATAGAGTTTTCAGTTCTAATCTTTGTAAGTATCGTTATATATGTTATATTGAGCTATTTTACCTATCTAATTATTTGGGAAATGCCAAAAAAAGCACAAGCCTTATTATTTCATTATTCATTTCCTTTTTCGTTTCTTTTTTCTACCTTCTTTGGTTTCTCACCAACAGTTTTTTTTTTGAGAATTTTCTACAGCATATTTCACCTGAAGGAAATTAATTCATGCATTTAACTGTTTTTTTTTTCGTGCTCCTTTTAATTTTCGACTGGGTTCCTTTCATTATTTCTCGACGTTTTGACACGTCTTCCCATTCATCTCCGCATTCATTGCTATCCTCTTTTATTATTTTCTCTTTTTAACGCTACTTTCTTATCTAGCCCTTCTTCACTTTTTATTACTACCACTTTTTTCTCGATGGGTGTGTTTCGGTTTCCATAGATGGCGGATCTCAGGAATTTGTTGATTTGTTTCATTTCATCCCGTTCATCTATTCATTTCACCGTTTCTTTTTCGTTCACTCGTGATTCATCGATTCATTCTCTTTCATAAGTGAAAAATTCACGCAAAACAGAAATTTACTCATTATTTATTATTTACTTTTACTCTTCATTTATTTTTTTTCTTAATTACAGAAATTCCACTACCCCTTTAACAAATCACTGTCAATTTCCAAATATTCTACTTTTCTCTTTTTTTTTTAGAAAAAAACTTCTTTGTGTATCATTTGTGTTCGATCGTAGAGCTAATTTTTCACATTTCGTAGCTGAAACTGAAACAAGGAGGGAGAAAAAGTGGAAAAGTCTTCCGTTGCCTATCAAATCGAACTCTGATCCCATTCCCTCCTATGTATAGGTAGGCGGGCGGTGAGCGCAAATAGCTGTGATTTTATTCCTTGATATATGCATGTCGTTCGCAATTCACAACTTATGACGCAATAAATTAGCGTTGTCGTCGTATTCGAAGGAAACATTACTGGGATGTTTCGATTAAAACTTTCATCAACGCGTATGTAATTTCCACTAATTCCCTACGTATTCTACTGTCTGGGGCTGTCTGTGGACGAGTTTTCGCTAATTATAGTACTGCTGAATCCTGAGTATATATGTATGAGAATAACCTCATAAATCTGTACCTCCCCTCATTTCACTCAGTGTGTTTCCTTTCATTTCCCCTGGTGTCTCATTTTTTCGTTTCCTTTCACCACAGCTCGCACTTTTCGTTGATCACCGTGTTTTCGAGAAAAATGTATGGATTTTTCTTGGAATTCCTTCTTTTTTTCTCAGGCAACCCTGGAACATTGCGATGAATATTTTGCACTTTTCAAACGGTCGACGACAGTCTCATCGACAGAGTGTGCTTGATTTGGATAAATGTGCATTTGATTTGAGTTCTTCAACGCATAAAGGTGAATTTTTTTTAACCTAAATTAAAAATTAAAAAAATCAACTTTAAATTTAAAAGTAAAACATAAAGGAATTTTCGAATTGAATAAAGAATTAGAAACGCAA
This sequence comes from Necator americanus, assembly GCF_031761385.1. NCBI lineage: Eukaryota > Metazoa > Nematoda > Chromadorea > Rhabditida > Ancylostomatidae > Necator > Necator americanus. The sequence continues at coordinate 35,823,662 of NC_087373.1, read as the reverse complement.
AATTTCATGTATGTTTCATTGTACAAATTTGGTAAACTTTGCACTACGGTTTGCGAAGTTTTCCTAGTCGAATCAGGCAAATTTTCGCAGGAAAAAATAATGGCTAATAATTACGACAAATTTTAAAAATATGCAATGTTGAGCTTATGGTAAATTGTAAATTTCGCTAATTGTCGTTCTCTGCTCAAAAAAAAAGTTTAACGGTTAGGATTACTAGTACTGCATTAGCCAGAAAAGCATTTCTTTCATTTTTATCCACTTTTTTTTTATTTCCCATATTATTTTTCCACTTATTTTCCTGTGAAAACTCTCAGCAACAGAAAAATGATGATAAAAATTCTAGCGGATGAAAAAATGGAATAACGAGCTTATAAGGGAAATTACGAGCTTTTTTCGTTGTAATTTTTTAATTCATTATTTTTACGGTAGAAAAAACATTAATACGGCTAAAAAAATGATTGATTCGACACTAAAAGCTTAAGAACAGACAGTAATTTTAATTGGGATCCCGAAAAACAAGAATTTTTCATTATCTCTACGTAGTACTAACAATAAAATTTTTTAAATTATAATTATTTGTTACTATAAAAATATAATATAGTAACTTTGTATTCAGAATCGGTCATTTCGCTTGATTCCTCTTTGGGAAGTTTACCGTCAAGTTCGTCGTTGGTTTCAAGCTATGAAATCACATCGTACAATTCACGATGTCTTCGTAATCTAAAAAGGAGCGGTATACGGTAAGAGGAAACACATTACTGTATGTATGTGCAGTTTCTACAGCACTGCAGATCAACAATTACAATCAATACGCCACGTGTTTTCGTAGAATCACTCCCGAAGATGTCTATCAGCTTCGACGTGAACTACAAGCTGATTACGCGGCACAACGTACCGTTGCCGAGCGTAAACGTTGCTTACGTGAAGCTTGCGCTACGTTGTTGGAGTTACGAAGCGAACTATTGGAGGAACCGAAACGAGGTGATTACTTGGATATGGCAAAAATTCAAAGTTTCATGAACAGGCTATCAATTAGCAATTCCGTAGTGATCTAGACCCATGACGACTCATGAGACATTATTACCTATTATATCACCTTCACCTTGATCACCTTGACTCCCGTTGGTCTTCGAACCGATCGAGCGGGCGCCAGTAATTCTTCCATTTGTCCCGATCGCGTGCCAGAGTAGCCCAGTGGTAGAAGACGAAGAGCATCATAATTTTCTTTGAAGGACTTCGTGAAGAAATCCGACCATCAGGTCGGCGGTCTTCCTGCAGTGCGCTTAATACCGCGGGGAACCCAGTCGCTCACGACTCTGGTCCAACGGTTGTCGTTGAAGCGCATCACGTGTCCGGCCCACCTTATTTTACTTTCCTTGGCAAACGCGGCGGCCTCTCTGATCTTCGATCGTTGACGTAGGAGAGAACTTCGAATCCCGTCCCTCACTTGCGTGAAACGGGATACTCCTAGCATCACTCTCTCAATTGCGCGTTCAATGACTAAATATTATATATGATATATATATATATATATAATATGATGTACGGTATATAATATTATTATATACCGTACATCATATTAGGTCTACCGGAAAGTTCTGTCCGTTTTGAAATGAAACAAAATACAATTTTTTAAATTCTGTCAATAAACTTTATTGAATAATATAACTGCCATTATTAAAAACGACCTGTTGCCAGCGTGAGGACAGTTTGTATATCTCATTCTCAAAAAATGTTTCATACTTTGATGCAAAAATCGAACCACTGCTTATTTGACATTCTAATTTTTTTTTTGCCCTTAAAAATTTTGTAACGACAAAAACAACTGATAGTCGGAGTAGGCTAAGCTCGGGGCATATGGTGGATGCGTCACAATTTCCCAGCCTAGTTCTGCAATCCTTTGACGAGTCCCCAATGCAGCATGTGGCCTGGTATTATCATAATGCAGTCATGATGATTATCACGAATCTTTTCACGATCACGATTTCGAAGGGTTGTACCTATACAGGGTTGTACATTAATGAGAAGAGGGTGATTCCGTCCATTTTTTCCTAATTGTCTTTAAAAACGGCCCGGAAAATTTGGCACGTGCACAAGGCAGGCGCGCTTCAATCGAACTCGTTGTAGAAAATAGCGCCCCGGAACGCTCGAAGCCGCATCTTCCGGGCCGTTTTTTACGGCAATTAGAAAGAAATATACGGAATCACCTTCCTCCTGATAACTTAAGGCCCCGTGTAGGCATAACCCACCTGGAACCCGCACCACCCCAGATTCGTGGGATGACGTCTTTAAATTATCCAGTTGCTGACAATACTTCTCCTAATTAAGATTTTCGTTCGGTTTTAAGATCTCATAATGTGTTGGTCCCCAAATGTCCCACCATATACACAACATTCTTTTATTCAGAATCAAATTTGCTCTAGACAGGTGGAAGGGCTAGGTTTTCCGGATTCACAACAAGCCCTTTTCCTTGCTATGTGTTCGTAGGTAATCCACTTCTCATCCCCAGTTATCATCCGGTTCCAGAAGGGCTCGATTTTGTTCCGAGCAAGCAGAGATGTGCACATGACGCCTCGATCATCCAAATTCTTCTGACTTAAAGGCAGCTAACCACGAATCTGAGGTGATGCGAATTTGAGGTGGAGCATCCGTATACGGGTTCGTAGGTTATGGAGACGGGGGTAGTTCCGCTCATCTCTCCCCGCATCACTGCAAACAGCCGCCTCCAGTATGCTGTTTTGTACGACGCCATCCACTGCAACGCTCCACCCTTTGCGCCGCCTCCGCCCTGCGATTCGTCGAAAATCAATTCGGACTGCCCCGATAGGCTGTAAGGGACGCTACGCGTGCAATGGTGGCGTGGTTTTTTTTTTGACACGTGAATAACATCTTCTTCAAAAACTATAACAACTTTCCATTCATTTCAACTCACAACTGAAAGCTCTCCCCTCGTAAAGAAATAAAAAGAAGACGTAGATCTTTGCTCGACTCTGTTCATGGATGAAATCCGTAGAGTTTGCACCGTCCTTGTATCCCGGTCCAATTCGTTCTTCGTCCGACATTATGGCCCTAGTTAAAGCGGTTTTTATTTGAGTATTTGAGTTTGCTGAGCTGAATTAAGCCTTTCTACGATCTCTGACGATAACGTGAATGACGACGAAACTTGTTGTAAGAGAAGCGGACAGAAGTTCCCGGTAGACCTAATATATTTTATTACTATATACTATTATTCTAATGCATTATATATGCTATATTATTGTTTATATTACTATTATCTATTGTTGCGACTAAACTGAACACGAAAAACTCTCCAGATGATGAATCGATGGCATTTTTCGTCTTCGAATATCAAGCATTCCTGTGCTGGATCTATACGACAATCCGATTCGCCGGTTTCACCAGCGAAATGGAACGACATTTTCGAGATATGAAGGTACGGCGGGGTACTGTAGTGGCACAGTTGTGCACTACGAACTCAGTTCATTTCCCATATTTCTCTGATATTTTCAGGAGAATCATCGTATTCTCCTATCGGCACTACCGCCACGTGGTGAACCGTTCTTACTGGCCGTACTGCGTTTCTCACAGATGTGTATCGAATATTCAGCAATGTGTGATGATGAAGCACTGCAATGGTGTCGACTTGCTTACGCTCGAAGTATGTTCAGACCAGATCCTTTTCTCTTTTTTTTTTCTTCTTTTCCTCTCTCTCTACACATAAATCTCTCTCGCTTGCACATCTTAGTTGCGTTTTTCTTTTCTACATACGAACAAGACCAGTTCTACAGCTGGAAAGATGACCTTTGCAGTGATTTAAAGGTATCACTCCACGAATCTGAGAAGGTATGGATTTCAGGTGAGGTATTCATATACGGCATAGTAGATTATGGAGTGGGAGTTATTCCGTCCATTTCTTGCTAATTGCCGTAAAAAACGGCCCGGAAGATACGGCTTCGAGCGTTCCGGCGCGCTACAACGAGTCTACAACGAGTTCGATTGGAGCGCGCCAGCCTTCCGCACGCGCGGCATCTTCCGGGCTGTTTTTTTTTACGGCAATTAGGAAGAAATGGACAGAATCACCCCCCTCTCCATAATCTACTATGCCGTATATAAAAAAATCCCTGAAATCCGTACCACCTCATATCGTGGGTGATGCCTTTAAGGAAATAATATTGAATAGCAGGTTTATGAAAAGAAGTCCTATATGGTTTCCTTTCCATCGTATTTAACCTACTAAAGGCAAATATGCTGGATACGGATTATGATGTTTCTGGATTGCAAAGATACTGTAACCACAAAAAAAATGCACCCCATCGGATAGAAATTTGAATAGGGCAGTACTCTTCGTTGTTGTTGTTGGATTATTCTTACATCGAGCTTCACTATGAATGATGAGGTCCTACCGAGAATCACTGTTCCATGATCGCTTCCTCGATTAGTGTGGTTCGGAGGATTAATTATTATACCTTAGACATATCGCGAAAGAAGTCTTCGTCTTCAAATACAATTCGCAGCACATCGTCATTGAGTTCTTCGTCCTCATCATCGGATGTCGACGAAATTCTTGCTAGGTGAGTTCGTTAGCCGAATACTAGCCGGTCCCTAATCCTTGATTTCCATAAATCTTCCCATTCCAGAAGAGACTCGGAACGAATCGCCAGTATGCTACAAGATTTACGCAATAATATCTCTGAAATTGAACTTGGAATGGCACTTAGTATTGGCGGTAGTACCGGAGAGAAACTTATTCATTAACAACAGTTTTTCGTATGTAAAATCACTTCTCTAAGGTGCTAGAGATTTTGTTTGTTTATGTACAGTTTTTAACCTAGTCTCTTAATTATTGCCCATATGTTTCGGGTTGAATATACTAATGATTGATTGTTTTTTAAAATGCATTTATTTGTTAAAGAACATATATTGTGACAGCATTAGCAACACAAACGCGATTAGTGTTCTAGGTCATCGATTACAGTACGACACTTAAAACAATACAAATGCATGGTTGTTTTCCCCATTGCATACAGGAAAAACATCAATAACAATGTGAAATTACTAAGAATAAAATGGCATTCACTGTCCTGCTGTACAAAGGATAATTTGAACTCGGAAAAACAAAACTTTACTAAGAAATAAATTCAAACAAATTGGTATATTTAACAAAAACGTCTAGCTTTCAAAGCGTAACATCCAGTTGCACAGAAATATACTCTATTTTACGATCCTTTAACAATGTATGGTATTAAATTGTAGGGAAACACAGCAGTGAAGGCTGCTTAAAGGTGATATCTCAACTATTTTCATTTAAATACCACCTTTCAGGATCATCTACATCATGAACGAAACACCAGCAGTCACATAAATTGCTTATCGTTTAGAAAAAAATCATCTTAAGACCAAAAACTTCCCCTAACAAGTTCATTTCTAAATTATTACTTTTCCTTTATTTTCAAAAACAAAAACCAAAGAGTTTCCCCCTCAAAAAAAAGAACAGATTTAAATAGCAAGGTTTTGTACGTGGTTCTAATCCAAATAACTAGCCGCAGTGATTCAAATCACCTGCGAATCGCTTACCAATTTGTTTGTAATGTCAAAAACAACAAAAAAAAGAGGCGATAATAACAATTCACTGATGAAATCCTAGTCCGAGACCTCGCCCCATATGTGTTGTTTCGCGGGCTATTTCGTATTGTCTGTCCAAATCTCGCATCATTCTTTTCTGTTTTTCACTTTCCTCTTGAAGTCTTTTGCTGTCCGCCTGAAAAGAAGACCATATAAAACGAAACCCTAGAAATAAATCTGTGGAAATGTTGGGCCTAAAGTGATGAGAACAAATTTGGCAATGAATTCCAAACATGACCTAAAAAAGACCATTTACAAACAACTAAAGAGAAAGAAATGTAGAAATACTCAAGGTTGCCTTCTTACAAATTTAAGAACATATAATATGAGAATTTTTTTTTTTTTTTTTTTTTTTTCTACTTTTTTTAATTTCTTTTTTAACAAAAAACATTCAACAAAAAAAATTTAATATATTTTCTTTTTTTTTAATTTATTTTTATTTAAACAAATTTATATACATTAGCGGGGGCCCCCCCCCCCGGGGGGGCGGGGGGGGGGGGGGTGGGGGGGGGGGGGGGGGGGGGGGGGGGGGGGGGGGGTCTTCCCAGAGGGCCGGGGGCCGGGGGGGGGGGGTCCTAATTCTAAGTATATAATACTACAAAAACACAACGAAAGGAAACAAAAAACTCATCGAATTTGGATCTACATTCGCAGCATTCTTGATGCCCATAAGTTTCAAAAATTTGTTTGCTTGATCCCCACCAACACCACTTGCAGTAATTGCGCTGGACCATAAGCCAGCATTCTTTGTCAGATTCGACGGTGCTGCCGTAGCAACAGTAGCGCTCACTTCACCGCCTCCACTGCTTCCCTAAACATCAAATTTCTTGCTGCAGAAAGAAGCGAAGTTCGAATTGTCAATTGACTTCTCCGCCAGATGCTGAAGTTGGTTTCGATCCCCATAGCAGCTTCTTCTGTTTAGCAACTTCTTCAGCAGTAGGCCGAATATCCCATGTCGAGCGGTCCTCTCTGAATCAACTTATTTATGAGCAAGAATAAGATTTATAAAATTGACTTGTACTTCTCTCTCTTGTCATCTCTTCCTTTCCATCCTCCTTCTCTATCTCTGCCGCCATTCCTGCCTTGCCCACCACGTCGATAACCGCCTCCCCCTCGGTAGTCCCTCCGTGGACCACCATAGTCTCGCCGATCGTCTTTCTAAAATCCAGCACTCGACGTCGTGCGGAGTGATCCGTCGTGGCTGCACCATCCACCACTGGTGCAACTGAGACCAAACCACAACATTATTTTCTAGAAGTGCACCGCCTGCGCCGCAAGTGTCTTTAGTAAGTAAATAAAAGAAAAGAAAACATAACAATTCCTTCCAGGTGACACGAGCTAGAAAAGTATCTTGTCATAGAAAAAACCGCAAAAAAAATGCATTTAAAAGTTTAGACTTGTCATATTATAGATAACTTGCAGAAAAAAAAATTAAAAAGAGGACCAGTGAAAGGAGATACCCTCTGAAATCTATCTCTTTCGTCGCGATCACGGTTGCGATAGTCGTCCCGCCGCCTGTTGTCGAAACGACCTCCTTGTCGGTTGTCTCTATCCCTTTCCATATTTCTGTCTTCATAATCATCTCTACGCGGTCTTCTGAACATAAAGAAATCATCAGGACTGAAATCTTCAAAAAAATATCAAAAAACCTGGGGCAGAATTAAGGTTTACGCAACTGATATGCAACACTTTTCTATCTATTAGGATTAAAGACAGATATTACTACAGAACAGTTTTCGTCAATTTCAATTATTAAGGAACCATCTAAAAGTATCAAAACACTTGGTCATTCATTATGATTGTAACTGCTCAGTAAAAAAAAAGACAGCAAATGCATCGTCACGAAAACTTCACCATATTTCAACGGCTATGATGGAGTTAGCACCATTAATGCATTTTAAATCCCCACAATGATAAATTTGGCCACTTGGAGATCCCAAGAGTTGCGTTTGACTTTGTGTTTGTGCAAAAGAAAAAGCCAGCCCACTCTCCATATGTCTGAGAAACCAAAATTTCTATCCGTCCACTACTCCGCCTTTATCTCTACGCTAAGGTGTAGCTGTTGTGTTGAGCTCGCCATGGTGAGGCGCTTGAGATAAATAATTAATGACTTTGATTTTCCAGGCTCTGGCGAAGGCGATAGTGGCGAAACGCTACCTGTTAATAAAAATCAACACCAGTCGTGGTTACAGCTCAAGCAAATCAATATAAAAACTATGTCTACACCTTTTTGGCAGTTCTGTGAAAAATTGCATTGTGTTGATTTTGCCTCTCAAGCATACATTACAGTATTTACTGTAGCAGCCGATCCATGCCACAAGCATTTGGAAGGAGAAAAACAAGAGCTTCGTCAATGTTACGAAGTTGGTCGCCATGGAAAAGCATGCAGGCGCAGAGCAAAGATTTTTAGACAATTCAGAACAATGGTTTTAAAAAGTAAACCACAGTACAACCACAGTTGAGCTGGGTGCGAAATAGAGGTAATCAAAACTGTAAAATAAACTAGTGGTAATACACTCACTTGCTCGGAAATTCACTATCATGGGATTTCCGTCGATAATCATCTGATCTGTCTCTTCGGTCGTCATCCCTCGGTCTGTCTACTCGATCATCGTGTCGGTGGTCATCCACTCTGGACTTTTCCCTTCTCTCTTCCGTTCTATGCTTATCACGTTTTTCATCCTGGCGATCCCTCCGTTCATCTGTCACCTTCCTTTCAATTCTGTCATCGAATCGTTCAGGTTTGCTCTTCTTTTCCTTTGGTTCAGGGACATCACCGCAACTGATATCATCGTTCTGGTCCATTTTTTCTCTCCTCTTCTCTTTAGGTTCCGCTGATCCAGATGCTGCTATGTAATCATCTCGTGGTGATATACATTTCTTCTCAGCATTGTCAGACGTATCCATTTTATCTGAGAACTTCTCCAACGTTTCCGGGTCGTTTGTCGACTTCCGAGATTTTTGACCACTCAGATCAGTCGGTTCACTACAACGATCTTTCGTTTTTTCGACAGCTTCGTCGTCTGACGACTCGAACTTGATCTGAAAAAGGAAGCATACCGAAACGAGTACCATCTAGTTCTCGCAATGTACAAAAAGAAAAGGAACATTCATATTCAGTTGTTTGAAATTTTAATTAGAAGGAAAAGTTGGGAGATTTCTAGTTAAAAGCATAAACAACTTCAAAAGTCCGTTATTCAGAACACTTGCTATTATCGAATATAAATTTAGAGAGTTCAAAAAATACACGCTGAACTGAATTCTATAAAAGCCAGTGAACGACAAACATTACGATGTTGGGATCTCTCCACGAATACATAGGGGTAGGGTTATATCTCACGGATATGAGCTTCACTGCGCTCAATAATCACTATTAATCCAGAAGAACACGTGAGAAACACCCTTGACTACACCCGTGTCCCCAACGATGCAACTTATTACATGCTGCACAATGGTGCAATGAGCGGCGCGTCTACAACTAGGTGTAGGTTGAGGCGATATGCTGCTCACTTAGGGTAAAATGTAGTTTGGGGGAGGGAAGAGGGCACTCAGTGGCGCCCTTATTTCTCGATGTAAATATTTGAATCAATTGGGCCCCAAGGCCTAAGCGTTAGTTTTAGAGGACCTATGACGTATAAGCTAAAGTTACTAAGAGAAAAAAATAAGTTAGAGCGTCGAGAAATAAGGGCGCCACTGAGTGCCCCTCCTCCCAACCACATTTTCCCCCTCACTTAGTTATACTAATTGAATGACAGCATTGCCCGCGTTGCATCCTAAGGGAACCGATGCAACTACGGCTGTTTCCTACATCGTTTTTCTCGATTACTAGTTGGAATTGGGCGTGATCAAACACATTTCATAGCTGTGAAATACAACCATACCTCTACCTATTCTTGGAGAGGTCCCAAAACTGTGAATTTAGTGACATACTGCTTTTAGAAGATACTCAGGGGTAAAACATGGCTGGGCGGGCCACTCACTGGCGTCCTTATTTCCCAACGTTCTAACTTACTTTTTCTCTTAATAACTTTAGTTTACAGTTTAGATCCTCTAACACTAATGCTTAGACATTAGGACCAGGATTGAAGTGATTATTTACTTCGAGAAATAAGGGCGCCACTGAGTGGCCTCAAAACTACATTTTACCCGATACTCAGTGTCTACATATCCAGATTTGTGGGGATCGCAGCGTGGAAAATCTTATGCAGTTTCTCTTTAAAAAAAAAAAAAACGAAAACGCAAACAACGCAATACCACTCAGGAGCACACAAAAACAAACAGCAAAACAGCATCGGACAAACAACTGCTCCTGGTGGATTTGCTTCGAGAGAAATGAGGAAAGAAGAAGAACTCACATGAGGCATTCCACGGCGCACTCTGGTCGCAATCTCGTGAAGCAAAATCGATCCTCGGCGCGGAGGCTGATCTGGAGCGCAGCATTCTCAGTGGAGCAGTATATCCGAAATAAAAAGAACAACACTCGGAAGAAACCATTATATCACCAACATCAACTTTTAGATGTTTTTATCTTAACTAAACAACTTTACATAACCAACATTATTATCAAGATGTTTTAAGAAAAGTAACATGAATGGCTGAACATTCTAAAACAAAACAAAACAAAACAGCGCTAAAAGCGCTGCACGAAACTATTTGCCTAGTGATGGATGTAGCGAGAATGGTGTGTCAAGCAAAGTTGATCGTGTTCACAGGATGCTGCTAAGGATGAGGTAAAGAAACTACTCCTACGGCGGAATTTTAGGTTACTTTAACATTTGTAAACATCCTTAGTATATGTACACCAGAAATATGATGCAGTGTCTAACTTCCATTTCGTACCCTTTCCATTCATCGTATTGGAAATAGCACTTTTTTGATGTTAAATATGAAGTTTTCCGCCTCAGTAGCATGTAACACAACCAAACTCGCGTTCATCGCTCCAAACACCTACACGATCATCCGGCAAGTAACGACTAAACCAATTGCAAGAGCATGGGATTTAGAAAAGACCGTCAGAATCAATATTGAACGACAGAAAGTTCTCGTCGCTGAAAATCTCAGGGACAGAAAATTACAAGAACTATTCATAAAATCATAAACAACAAGTAGAAATCACAACAACAAACAAAACTTGTACATAACTACAGCATTTGCTCTGTAAAATTGTTTTGCACAGTTTCACCCCTAACATCTAATTACTAATAAACTGCAGGAACCAAATGATACTCGCGAAAAAAAAAATGTAGTAACCCTACAAAAACCAATTTTATCTCATCCATTAGATTGGTTCCAGCAACGACGATTTTAATGATGATGTAAGTGCACCTGCCAACGCTTGACGATTAGTTTTTCTGGGTTCCAATATTGCGAGCTACCAACTGCCTTTTCCCTTTCAATTACTCTGCAAAAAGATTGAATTGTTCAGATTTGTAAATAAGAGAGACAGGTGGAAGCAATTATCAATTTTCTGTTTTCGGAGCAATCAGTAACCGGAGAACTCTGCTCTAGATAGACGCTCTAGAAGATCTGTTATAGATTTTGGTGCTGCATAGTAAACAGCGGAAACATAGCGATGTTATTTTTTGCAGTATACATAAACTACTTCGGTTGCTTAAAACCAAAGCTGATTGGAAACACCCAGAATAAATAAAATCACTTCGGAGAATCACATGGAAACTCTATATTTGGTAATAGAGCAAATCTTATCCTGATGTTCGCAATAACAAGCAACGTGGAAAAATATTCAAGGAAAAGAAAAAGAGAAATCTACCGGCAACATCTTTACAATACAAAATTTGGTATCGCCGCGGTTCTTTCACACTTCGCCTAGTCACTGAAGAACGAATGACCAAGACTCGATTCGTCACTGTCACTGTCCTGAAATGTCAAAAACATTTACAGTTCAACGATTTTTAACAAAACGCTGAAGTCTATGTGGTTCCTAAATAAACTCCATGCCTCAAAGTATCAATAAAATAAATTTTGTACGAAATACTAAAACCGACCTCTTTTATGTAGTCGACAGGGTGGAAATCCGGCGCTGCCCCATTTCCATTATTCTTCGCTGAATATTGCGATGTTTTGGCAGTTGTACGATCCTGTACTGGACGTGGGTACGTCTGCGTACTGTCGGGTGTTGCGTAGATATTCTAGATTAAGATATTAAGATACATATATCCGTACTAGTCATCAAATAGGACTCCAAAGTGAGATGTAAAGTTTGAAAAAGAAAAAAAGACTTTTTTGAGTCATTCATTGGAATTTCTTATTGGGAAAGGGCAAGCACAACATCTCACAATGATCCAATTTGAAAATTCACCAAGTGGCATGGAGTGAAACTGCAGTCTATTTTAAGGGCATCACCCCACGAATCTGGGGTGGTACGGGATTCAGGTGGGTTATCCCTATACGGGGTCGTGGATTGTGGGGAAGAGGGTGGTTCCGTCCATTTCTTCCTTATTGCCGTTAAAAAAACGTCCCGGAAGATGCACATGCAAAAAACGTGCACAAGATTGGCGCGCTCCAATAGAACTCGTTGTAGAAAATAGCGCCCCGGAGCGCCTTAAGTCGCATCTTCCGAGCCGTTTTTTACGGCCGTTAGGATGCAATGAGCCCATCCATTTCTGCAATCCCGTATAGTCTTTGACCATCGGAAATCCATATTACGTCAGATTCGTTCGGTGATGCCTTTAAGCGCAGAAAGAGCAAATTAAGGCCTGAGCTGCGCTTGTTACATACATAGCCGACCAGACGGCTGAATTACGTAGGTGATCGAATGGAATGAAATCCGAGGTGACGAAATATTTTATATTTTATCTTTTTCTTTTGACTTTTTTTTCCATTGATCCTCATCAAACTGTTCAAGAATCGCAATGTTGATGCATGAATAACAAGTGTAATTAGATATCTTTGCTGATAACAGAAGATAAAAACACTGACATGCATTTGTACTTGGTGTGATCAATCGAAATCAACATTTTCCTCAAACTCTAGAAAAAAGACAGTTAGAGAGTGTGCGGTATATTTAGGTTTTCGTTATGTCGGTCATGGAGATCATGGTGTGCGTTGTCCGGTAGACTGTTGGCATGGAAAAGTGGCAGGTTAGCTACGCTGCAACGAAGGTCTCAATACAATGAGCACTATGGGAGAAAGGGAGGGAACTAACACCATGGTTGGGACTTTATTATGGACTGAATAGAACGCATCGACACAGGTGCAAAACATCAGCAAAAAATGCTCCATTAGCTATAGGAACCATAAAATGCCCAGCAGTTCGAATAATGATAACAATATGATTTAGTACGCGGCCTTTTTGGTACTCACCTTAACGCCTCCTCCACGCGCGTGTTGCGACATCGGTATCCCATGCATCACTTCGAAATTGTCGAAATTTTCTGCAGACGCAGCGTTGAATTGACACTCAGCATACGCATTCGACCCAATTTGTGAATTTTGTTCATAATCACTAGGTTCTTCAAATTTGATCATTCCGTCACATTCACCACCGGCAGCTGTTCTGACAATCGGTGGCTCACGCTGCGGCTGATAGACTTGCTGCCTTAGCACTGGTGGGTACATCTGTCCATTTTCATAGCCAAAATCAACGGATTCTGTTTTGTATACTGTACTATTCTGGTAGTTAGCAATTGCTGGTGACTGTACTTGAGTAGTATGCATGTTATTCGATGGTTCACGTTGGTAAACGTTTGTTACGAAGAATTCATTCACATCTCCAATCTCAGCCGTGTCCATACTTCCTAAAAAAAAATTACAACATTTAAGTATTCGCTATGTGTGTTTCCAATATGCTGGTGTTATAGCCGGGTCAAAACGCGAACTACAGTGATCAGTGGTGTTAGCAAAGGTTGATCCTTGATCATTAGCCGCTACGGCCCACCATGCCGCTTTGACCCAACTGTACACACTTATCGATAATTTCGCCGCGTCATTTATATCATTTTCGAATAGAGTGGTGCTCTATTTCGACTTCAAGACTCACCTTGATTCACTGACTGTGGTTCCATAACCTGAACTTCCGGGCTCATCATTTGTGTCACTCCACAAGTCACTTGGGCTGGCACTGTGCCATCAACATTACTGTATCTAAAAAAAGTCTGTTTAAAATACGTTAAGGTATTGAATAGATGACAATGGGAACGTTAACGAGCACAAGGTGGTTCGTAGAAAGACCTTAAATGTCGGCAAATATTTACAATCGTTAAGGAGGCAAACGAGGGCTGGTGTAGTGTACCGGTTAAAGGTTTCGCTTCCTGCCAGTTACACGTTCGTAAACCTCTTAAAGATTCTGAATTGAAGTGAACGTGGGGGCGCATCTCAAGCGGATTGATTAACGCCAGACACTTTATCCACTTTAGGGAGGCAAACATAACTAAAATCTCATTTAGCAACTTGTCATCATGATTACTTGAAACTATAAGTCTAAGAGTGCTTATTTGAGCTTTCATTCACTCATGCATTTCCACACTCCATCCCCGAACTGAGTAAAAATTCAGAACTAGTCACGTACCCAACCGATGCCTCATAACCGTTGACTCCCACATAGCCGGAATTAATAGGTGTGGGCGCAGCAGGTTCGGTCCAATTCTGATGATTTGGAGAAGCGAATATGTTTAGCGGTACATCGGATACTGGTCCTATATTATGTGAAGAGGATGAGTGGGATGCCGTAGTATGACGAGAGGTGTGTGAAGTCTGAAAAACAAAATTAAACATACATTTCAGAAGAGTATTTCATGAATTTCCTAACAAACATAGTGCTGAAATCCAAAGTTTAAGAGCGTAAAAAAAGACTAGATTAAACAATGGTTCTCTTGTTGATATAAAAGTGGAATTCAAACAGCTGAAAAGGGATACGAACTTCGTTGAGGAATTTCATCACTGTCACTGTCATGTTGTCACTTTTCCCATATTTTTCTTAGTTGTTACCTTTTTGATTGCGCAAAAGTCATTATGAAAAATTCAACATAAAATTGTTTTACAGAAACCTCACAGGGAATGTCGATGAGTCGGATCTGGAGGCTACAGCTCCTTGGCGCATTCCACTTCTTACTCGTGCTTAAAATACGATATTAATATATCAGCTGACTTCGAAACATAACAACATTATTGGAAAGTTTTAAATCCAAAAAAACTAGGATCTGCGCACATTTTTAAGCACAGAAGTTTTTCGGACCAAAAGCCTAATCACACAAGCTCAGTGAAAGATATAAAAACTCTTACATTTCGATCCAAACCATTCTACTACAATTATGGGTGGAAATAAGAACAATGGTCAGGTCGAGAAAATCTGAAGCCCGGTGCAGTTACGTATACGGCTGCACTCGAACCGGCGCGGTGAAACTAGCGGCCGCTTTTCAAGGTGGGACCTCAGTCATCTCTGCAGTACGATTGCAGCAAGCGAAAATTTACGCAATTGTACCAGGCTTTCACGTCGTTGTGTCTCGACTGGGAGGAAATGTAGTTTGGGGATGGGGCACTCAGTGGGGCCGTTCTCTACGCTCTAGCATATTTTTTCTCTTAGTTGCTTTCGCTTACAAGTCATAGATCATCTTAGACTCATGGTTAGGGCGCCGATTGATTTAATTATTTACTTCGAGAAATAAGCGCGCTTCTGAGTGCCTCCTCACCCCACCTAATTTTACCGTTGCGACTATACCTAGCATCAATTATTGCAGTAGAAAAAAGGTAGATTTGCTCACTTGGGCGTCTTTCCATCATTGCCGTCAAATAGTTGTTCTTGTAGTCTGTCAGTCCATAAGGATACCCAGAACTGGAAACAAATCTACGAAGTGTGCCATGTTCTTATACAAAAATGGCAGATATCGCCAAACTCTCACCTATACGAAGTTTTACAATTGCACTCCTCCACGGTTTACAAGGATAACTTCAGCAGTTCAAGGTGCATATGACAGAGTGAACTGCTAATTTTGCAAAATAACAAGGAGAACCTCCCTAACTCACGCTCGTCTATCAAGAGGGAATTCATCAACGTATCCTTCTTCAATTTTGCATGCCGCTCGGCGATAACGAATTTGTTCTTCGGGTTCGGCTAGGATACCAAGATACTCCCTTCAAATAATCAGAAATTGATAGAGGAAAAGACGTCGAGATACTTCACTCACAGATAATCCCTGTGTCCTCTGAAATCTCCGGTAGTTACCACATCACCGCAAGGGATTAAGATCCGAAATTAAAAATCGTTTTGCACGTATTTTTCTACTCATAATAAACAACGCTAAGGTGCCAATCATTCAAATATACCGGTGTTGCTTGTTTCCTTACTGCTAAAACTTCCTTCGGTAAACGAAACTCTCCAGGATAACCACCTTCACGCATAAATGCTTGGAGATCGAAGTTCTCATCGTACTTCTGCAATCAAAGGAAAAATAATAATTCAGCAGTGCTCAGAATGGACGAAAACAGAGAAGAAAGCAAAACTAGTAAATTCTTTACATTTTTACAAGTTAAACAACTTAGAGCTGAAGAATAAACTATCAATAAGGATGTCTGTCAGATGACAGTATAATAGTAGGGTCGAAACAACATCAAGCACAGTGCAGTTGCGTAAGCGGCTGTGCTCGAAGAGGTGTGATTGGGGTCACTTTGGGACCTTTGCTAGCACCAATCATCGCTACAGTGTGCGGTGGTCCCACCTCAATTCTAATCCCTATCTCCACCACCTTCGAGAGCAACTGCTTACGCAACTGCATTGCGTTTCATGTTGTTTTGATTCGACTGTATGCACGTTCCCCCAGCGTTCATAACTCATACCTATAACAGATTAATTAAGACAGAAATTTCCACCTGTGATCAAACGGATCAAAAGGTCATTGGCTGAATAATATCTGAGTGGCGTTCGTTTTCAATCGATACTAAAGTAGTCTAACATCGCACAACCTTTCACATTAGCCAGCTTGTTCAAATGTATCATACATCTTTACTTTCCTGTTTTTTTTTAAATTTTTAACTGTATGTTTGGCCTGGACGATAGCAGCAGCGTCTATAGCAGACTGCTGTTTTTTTTTTGCTGATCAACACAAATCTTCTCATATTAGAATATTGATGTCATAAAGTGGTGCTTTTATGTGCTGCATTTATGCATACCAGCAGTTATGTTACATCGGATGACCGTAACGCGGTCAGCTTTGCGTACGTTACCAATAGTACATAAAATCCCCTTTCTCCGAAGTTTTTTTTTCAATGGACATAAACGTCATGTCCGTCAGCGCTAAAAAAGGGGTTATAAAGCCTATATGCCTCTGCTGTTTTTTTTAAACAATTCGCAGTAACCGCGTACCATCCCACAGATCCTCTATGGCCTGCAAGGCTCCTTATCCCGATTTTTCATATCGATCGGTACAACCGCGTCGGTTGGCATCATGGTGCAACGATTCCCAGAATGAAAACACGATGTGAAGTGTGCATTCAATGAGATGCATTGAAAGTGATAGGGATAGGCTAAGGAGTAAAGTACGACCCCTTAAAACAGTGTATTCGCTCTTACATCAAATTCCGACCAAATCAAATTTATGTAGATATCGGCTTATCGATTTTTGTGCTCCAACGCCAGCCTAGATGCTCGCACTAAGCTGGTTATTATCTCAATCACTGCATCAATGATTTACTCAAACCAGTTAAATTTCGTGTTTTTCTTGGAACTTTTCGTGGCTATCGATCGGTACGAGGAACCTCGATATCGGCAGAAGACGTTGTTTCAGCATCAACGTCAGCCTTAGCGCGAATAATCACCCGTGTTTTCTTTTGTCAACGGTAGCTATGCATCTATACCGTCAGAATTTTTCTTCAGAATTCCGGGTGGCTGACATTCGGTTGTTTATTACTCAATCTATGCTACCTATTTTGCACGAATATTAGAGAAATCTCCGGTTATATTACATATCTACAAACATATATTAATGTTAAAACGACATGAAGCACGGTGCACCTGCGTAAGTGACTGCGCTCTATGCGGCGCGGTGGAGGAAGCGGTTGGGATCGAGGTGGGATCGCGAAGTGCAGCGGAGATTGATGTTAGCAAGGGTCCCACCTCGATCCTAGGCGTTACGCTCCACAACACCGCTTCGAGTGTAGCCGCTTATCCAACTACACCGTGATTCATGTATTACGTACTGTACGTACATACTTCATGCAGGTTTTTTTCTTCAGAGTAACTCTTTCGTATTTCAGTAGTCCAAAAACCAGCGGAAATACTCAAAAATGGTTAGTGTAGTATTCAAAAGTGACTAGTTATTCACATTCCTTTTCTTGCTTCTTTGCTCTCATTTTCTTTTCGGGGACACTTTTCCCAAGAAAATTTCGGATTTGCAAGGCAGAGCTTGATGAGTTTTTATGATAATGTTGCGTTAACATGTCTTTCAAAAGTAAATAAAAAGACTATTGCAATTCCCGCTAAAATTTTCGCTTCTTTTCTCATTACATTGCAACTACCTGTGCTTATATTGATATTACATTTATTATCGTGCTCGTCGACTGACATGTGAATTGTTGTGGCCTGCTCACGCAGTATGAACGTTATACAACGATCAAAAAGTCGAAATTTTCGCTTAGATTACCTTGCGCGCTTGTTTGTGAATACGTACTGTGAACATTTCTGGAGCATCTCTTCATCTTTTCCAATTCTCGGCAACCAATTCGTAGGAACATACAAGGACAGTTACCACAACAATAGAGAAACAGTGCTTCCATTTGTTGTGCATAGTTGTCAGCTATAGTTGTACAAGTTCAAATGTAAAGTACGCAAATACTGCGGGCAACTGTTGAGTTCCATATGTTCCTCTTAACATTTCCAAATTGATAGAGATATACATTGCTTTTTAATTTGTGTTTTTTCATGTAATTTCACCTTGAAGGAATGCTGGGGTCGCAAGATATAGTGGGATCAAAACGACTCTTCTGTGAAGTCTAATTGCAGCAAGCGAGGTCCCGCCACGGGCAGCAAACAAGGTCTTGCCACGGTCCGTACGTATAACTGCGCCACTTCGACCACAATTGTTTAGACAGTTAGATCAGCAGGTTTCAGGCCGTCTGACCTAACCATATGCCAGGAACAAATTAAATAAAGTTGGCCGCGACAAAAGAAATTTTTGACGATCCACACACGGCACTGAAACGTACCTTTGTGAGGTTTCTCCTACTACTACCTATCCCAGAAAACTAAGAGGTGGTGTGTATTTAAGACTGAATGAAACCATGCCTCAGAACTAATGCGCAATTTGCACTTATAATTACTTCCAGCGCAAATATACTTATCGGGAAATTGACCGTTGCAGTGAGGACCTGCTTATCGTCGGATGCAGCACACGCGCAGACTCGACTTTTCACTGCCGGGTAGGTTTCTCTATTTTCTCTATTTTGTAATTCTTTCTCGTAAAAGTGACATGAAAAAGTATTCTGAAAGCTCATCGACATCCAAGACTTGTCATCACTTTTTTGTTCCATCTTTCTAGCTCCAAGTGGTTTGAGAAGAAACATTTTGCTCACCGGACGACATATAACTGCTCCTATCCCCTCTGGAAACGGCACGGTTCGCCAGTCAAAACCGTCATACAATGACGGTGAGTTTCCGCGCCTGCCGCGAGACATTTTGAATAGTATCTGCAATGTTGTGATTGAAAACCATCAGATTGGAATCGTTTTAAACTCCACGCTGATCTCAATGCTTCCTCAAATGATAGGCAATACTCGAAAAGTTCGAAAATTCGGGAAACCTGTCGTCCAATGCTATGAATATTTGAAAAAGTCGAAATATTGAACTGTTCGAATAGTCACAAAGATGATTTGCACATCAGGCTGTTTTTGGTAGATGCTACAGAGACATATCGCTTACCTGCTTATCCTGGTGTGAAGGGCGCTGCAGAAACTACTGAATCTTTTCAGTAGTAGTCAATTCTTCTAAAAATAGATGTTAACGAGAGTTTCTAAAAACACCAGAAAACATCTACTTGTATTTATATTCCCGAATAAAGAGTATACGTAAATTTGACGTTAAAAAAAAACCGAAGCAAAACCTCTAGCTTGTACGAAACAAAAGTTAGATGAGAGATAATGCCTTATATTAAAAAAGGCACTAGTTCTTCCTATATCTTCTAGGAATTTTATTTATTATCATAACTCTTCTTATTCACTCATCTTAGAATAACAATGCAACAGAATAAACGTTACAACACTTCATTATTTTTTCGGATAATGTTATTTTTTAGAAGCTAAACCATGGTTCCAATCCCTCGGTCTAAATCTTCCTTTCTTTTGTTGTTTACCGAAATTCTTTTTCTGATAAGGATATATTATGATATACTGTGGTTTGTGTTAAAGGAAACGAAAAGAAGAAGGAAAGAGACGGGAATTTCCATCATGTGTTTGGTGGACGAGTGGCTTCGCCTCCATCTTTTTTCAACGCCATCAAAGCAACAACAAAAAAACTAAGTGCAAATGTGAATAATTACTCTTTCTGTCTCGGAATATTAATAATATTAATATAGAAGTGTTTTTCGATGTTCCTATTCCTACAAAAAATCCTACATAAGCCCACTCAGTCTCAATGAACTACAAACGGTGGTTCGGCGACCACACATTATCTCCAGGTGGAGAGCTCCCTTCTATTGTGTTGAATTATGCACTTACCGCTAAAAAGAGTTGCAAGAATTACCGCAAGACCTTCGGTCACCCTGATTTTCAAGTGCAAGGTTCCGAAGAAGAACGATGGAAAGCGGTTCTGCACGTATAAGTGAGATTCCGACGACCAACTTCTGATTAGTGAACTTCCAGCTGTCGATAAAACGTGTTCAACTTCCCTGAAACAAGATGAGACGCGTAAAAACAGAAGAAACAACGAAAATCCAACAAAAAAGCCTCATTCGACAGCGTGGCGGCGACATACCAGACGGGTGGTCCAGACGCGATCGCCCCCGCCTGAGGACGTATGGGTGGTCCTAAAGGGAAAACATGTGGCACAGGTTGGTGCGACGATGCGTTGATGAGATTTTTAAGTTACAAATGACATCGTGTAGAGTGCGAGGTCGAATCTACCCGATTTCACCTTCTGGAGCAGTTATTAGGTTAGTCCTGGCGGGTTTTCTTTTTTTTTTTGATGATGTGAATGGAATAAGGTGAGGGGACGGATTTAAAGGAAACTAGAGTAGACATGAATGTATAGCTTATTATTACTGAATCTCTAGCTCTTTGTTCGGAATTAGGTTTATTGGTTTGTTCATTTAATTCTATTTCAATGTCCGTACATGGTCACATCTTCCGGTTTGAAGGCAGCACCCCACGAATCGGGGTGATGCGGGTTTCACGTGGGTTGTGCCTACACGGAGTCGTAGATCATGGGGAGAAGGATGATTCCGTCCATTTCTTCCTAATTTCCGTAAAAAACGGCACGGAAGATACAACTTCGGGCGTTCCGGCCCGGTATTTTCTACAGCGAGTACGATTGGGGCGCGCCAGCCTTGTGCATGCGCCGCATCTTCTGGGCCGTTTTTTTTTACGGTAACTAGGGAGAAATGGACGGAATCATCCACCTCTCCATAACCAACGACGCCGTATAGGAACATCATTGCCAGCGAAAAACTGATACAATTTCTACTACGTTTCAATGACACAACATTACCGAACTATTCGAACCTGATAGAAGTTGCACATATTCCTTGTGGGAATAGGTGGATTTGACGTGACAGAGCGACTTGTTGTGATCTCGATAACATGTGTAGTTTATCGATTTCTGCCGTGGATCCGCAGCATCGCAACGAAGGAACTCGCGTGACTACGGTATAGTCGTGTGAAAATGATCTGAAGCTCGCTGCATTTTGCGTAAACGGTCGCCCTCGAAGATTCCCAGTTTAGCGTATCGGTTAGGATCCAGAGGGGACCCTTGCTATCAAGGTGGGACCATCACGAATTGCAGCACGCATCGCTGCAATTCGTGATGGTCCCACCTTGATTCCAGTCGCTAGCTCTACCGCGCCGCTTCGAGCGCAGTCACTCAACTATGAGCTTCACGCTGTTTCGACCGGATTATAATGTCTGATTTTGGGTCATCTTTGTGTCATCATAGACTTAAAAATCACATTCGCTCGATTTAAGATTCACTAAGGTTTCTTCTAAAAGTCTTCAGATCTGGAATTTTTTCCTTCTCAATGTGGTTTTCCTAAAGGGGATATTTAATCCATGTCTAAGCAATTTTAGATCACGTACGTACGGGATGGTACAGTACTATCCAACCGTAAGTCTATCCCTCTAGATTTCTTAGCCTCTATTAACGCCCACGTTTTGGTCGTTTGATGTCGCATGCGTCAAGTTTAGCAGCAGTCGAAAGGTGTGTTTCGCTGTCGGCAAAAAACTTTTTTTTTTGCCTGATAGAAAGGAATGCAGCTAGTGATAAAGTCAAGCGAAAATCATCTACCAAGCATCATAACGAGTAACCTTCAGTAAGAAAAAACTTCGTGGATGCATCCCCAGCTTTGCGCGAGGATTTCTTCCCCCTGTTTGGATTACTGTTTTGCGAATCTTATGTGGTTTTGTAGATCACTGACAGTAGCTGTTGAAAGTAGTAATGAAGTCTTTCATTACCAGAGAACAAAACTAGGGATAGTACATGTGATAATAATACACAAGATGGTGCATATAAAAACCGACAGATCCAATAACAGAAAGGACAACAACATTTGTCTTGAGTATGAACAGCCAAATTCACAGATCAGAATGAGAGATATTTACAATCACCGAATTAGCTATGGAGATCACTTACCATAACTATTTCTATCTTACAAATTCGCAAACTATCCAAAAGGAAGACGTATCTAGAATTTGTTGCATTGCACAATTCGAAAACGAACCGGTCGATAATAAACCTGAACAGTGCGCAAACAAGGAAAGTCAGGGCAATATAAAAAATGAGGTCCTTCATTTGAGAATCTGTGAAAACGTAACAAGAAAGACTACAAATAAAAGGCGAGGAAACAAAAAAAAGACTTTGGGTTCGTGTTCTGATCAAAAAAGCAGAACAGCAATAACAAGAACAAAGGAAAATGGAGAAAGAAACAAAAAAGTCAATTAATCTTATGGGAAAAAAATCCTTTCAAACTGGAAACAATACTGGATTTAATTGTGGTGTAGCTTTTCCCAGTTTAGCTCCTCTTCCTCTTCCGGCGAATGTTGGAGGTTTGAAAGATGGTCTAGCTCGTTTCGCTCGAGGTCCACCAGATCTATGAAGTAATACCATAATATCTATAAGCAATTCAGAGTATCACAACGGTTGTATTTTCAAAGGGTTTTCTTAAAGACGGAATGTAAACAGCCAAGATTTCGCTTTGACCTATAAATTACGCTGCACATAGATGGGCACGAATAGGAGAATCTCCCTCACGAAGATATATAAAAAAAATCGGACCCTATCCTCAAACTCTCGAAGAGAATCATTGTGTGCATGCATGGATCACGTAGAATGTATAGAACTTATTAAATTTCAAAAAGTGTAGGAACATCATCCTGGTGGCAGTAATTTTGGATAAGATAAAATGTTGGGATTCTGCTTTATATTAACAACAAACTGAAGAGAAACCCACGATGCTTGGCTATTTCCACGGCTGTTATTCCCGCTTTTCCTCTTTTTCAAACGTGGAGTTGCTCTTGGGGCGTGTCCCACATTGGCACCACCACGACCTCGGGCAAAACGACCAAATCTTGGTGCAAATCTCCCCGTTCCAGAAGAAGGTGGTGCTTAAAAAAGTTGGTGTGCTGCTTTGCTCCGTAAACCATACATCCAGTAAATATGTGGTTACCTGACGGTCCAGTTAATTCCGTCGGAACAGATGGGAGTGGAGCGGCTGTCTCATGCTCCTTCAATTTCTCCAACTGCGCTCGCATTTCAGCTTCGTCGCGATCTAAGTGGGTTTAGTTTCGTCAATCTCTCGACCTTTAGAAACTTCACTCTTTTGATGGTCCAACCGTCTACTTCCTTCCAGAATGGCTTTAGAGCAGTCATGATTCGACCACCATATCTCTCTACCTTGCTTGACGTCATTGAGTCCACCTGTACTAAGTCTGTGTTCGTCCTCGGTAACAATGCTGCCACCTAAGACAGTAACATTTGACTATTTCAGCTTCGTCGCGATCTAAGTGGGTCGAATTTAATTTAATCTCTCGGCCTGTTTAAAGGCGGCGCATCACAAAATTGACGTAGTAAGGAAACTCCGAGGAAAACATAGAGTTCGGGTTGTTGATTTACGGAGACGAGCGTGGTCGCACTCATTTCTCCTTAGTAGTCCTGAAAAACGGCGGAGGAAGCGCTTTAGATCCTATGAGATATATTAAAATGTGCACCCGTATACACTCTCCGGTCCTCTCAACAGCCTATTAGTTGGTTTTACTTAAATAGACTGGTGAGAAGAGCTCTTTAATCTTTGACCGCTCGGACGTGGACGCAACGCGCACGCAAAGGTGGCGCGCTGAAACTGATTTCGAAGGAATAAGCGCCGTCTTCCACGTCTTTTTTACAACAATTAGGGGAGGATGAGTGGAGCTACGCTCGTTTTCGCAATCTACAATCCGAACTCTAAGTTCTCCCTTGGGCTACCGTACCATGTCACTCTCGTGATACGCCGTCTTCAAGTGGAAAATATTATCTCACCTGCTCCACTCCCTCTCTGGAAATGATTGCATACGGTCCGGACAGTCGCCCTTCTTCGGCTAAATCTGTCAGTAACTGGGTAAGCGCTTGTAGACATCTGGTGAAGATATCACCATACTTTACCATGTGTCTGAAAACTTCTATCATCACACCACATATTAAAATTGAGAACGGGAAAAAATCACATTGACAATAGAAATGTTCCATCCATCTCATTTGCTGCTTATTTTCAAAAAATTTATGGTTTACACATAAAATACAACTGATGTAAAGATCTCAAACAGCTCGAAAAAGAGACGTAGGAAAATACTGACATTCTTGAACTGTGTTAACTGTGAATATGACATTGACTACTAAACATTCAACGGAAACCCACTTTTCTTTTAATGCCTTCGCCTCAGAAACTGCTGTTCTAGCTAAGAGATCAGATGCTATGGATTTCCTCTTCTTATCCGTAGTAACGTGCAGATACACCTTCAACGAAATGCATGAAGTGAACTATTACAAATCCACTTGTGATTTAATAGTATCGTTCAAACACAGAACGCAGAAATAAAACAAGCCGTCTTGAAAGTTTCAGTTGTAGAAGACGTCAGAGGCAGAAAAAAAGGAAGAAAATTATGGATAAGGGGATTAGCTTCAATTTCTCCGTACCATACCTTTGGTTTCGCTCCTCCCATAGCTACCTGTCGACCTTTAGGTGAAAGTTCAGCATATGCTACAGTACTCTCAAATTTGGTACGGTACAGACGTTCAACAATAAACCCTTCAACCACCTGAAACCATTAGTAATCAGCTAAAGTACGACATCGTCGTTGTCTCGACATCAACAATAACAATAAATGATGCTGCTATGACTATCAGATGTTATAACTACAGCAAAATTTCTTAAACCAAAATGCGATTTATAACTTCAAGCTCCATAAAACTTGCCATTTTTCTTAGGAAGCGTAGTGAATCTTGTTCAGACATTCCAACACCTCGACCATAGAAAGGCAATGCGGTATGTCCAAGTCGCATTGCTTGATCAGCGTCTTTTTTGCTCAGTTGTCCACGGAATAGTTCAGCAAGATACCTAATCATCCTCTAAGATTGCGATTCAGGCAAAAGATCGAAGAATTGGTCAGTAACCTCAGTGTGACATTTCTCATTCGCGTCATCGCTGTTAGAATCAATTGTGCCTCATCGGAAACATCGTAAAGTTTCACAGCATCTGAGTTTTGCTTCAGTCGTTGACAAACATCACATGGCGTCGTACTTCTGAGACACATCTGAGCGTCGTAAACCTACGAAAACTAGAGAAATACAAATAACAAACAGAATCGTGTAATTAGAGATCAAACCAACAACAATATCATCGTACCTCTCCAAAGTGTTCCACAAGAATCTTTCTTCTACATACGGATATGTTTTCACAGTAGGAGACTACCTGATAGATATTCTGCAAATGCATCGAGCGAACACTCACCGGTGCATTGCTATCATCAGCTAAAATATTTCTTCAAATCAACTAATAACAATTTCTCGGGGTTGGTGAGTAGGAGTGCCAACCTTCAACCATCTTTCTCAATCTTATTGCATCCTGATAACTGTACAGTAGGAGACAATAAGAAGGATGACCATCTCTTCCCGCTCTTCCTGTTTCTTGGTAATAACCCTCGATGGATTTAGGTAAACTGAAAGCTATCAAAAGTATATATAGTCCCAATAACGAATAAATAAATATGCAATTGGCATGTGCAAATCGTATTTGCCTGAGCGCTGCAACGCTTTAGCAACAATTAGGGTCCTAGAATCCTTCATAGACGCGATTGTAGGCGTCTGTGAAGTATAAACTGGGAGCACCAACGCAGGTTCTCCGTCTCAAACTCATTTTTCTATCCTCAACCGACATAATCAGAGAAGTATCACGATTACAAGAGCGAATGTGAGTATAGACATAGAAATCTCGGAAGTACATCGTTAATACAAAACATTTCTCACCTGTAATGAATTACAAATCGCACATCTGGCTTATCAATGCCCATACCAAATGCTATAGTGGCACAAATAACATTTATATTATTTCGTAGCCATCTGTGTTGAACCGGAAATAAGGATGTATTTTATCACATGTTTATCACAACAACCTCTAAAACTGCTACCTGTACCCTACCTGTACTCGCGCTTTATCCGGTAAACCAGCATGATATACCTCAGCACGCACGCCTGCCTTGGTCAGTGATGTACAAACATTTTCGCATTCTTTCCTAAAGAGCAACCAAAGAAGGATTATGATCGCTTCAGTAGCTATGAGCCTGTGCTTACCTCGATAGACAATAAACAATACCGGCTTTTCCAGGATATAATTGCTTCATTTTTTCGACAACGTTTATGAAAGATTTTGCAGCTTTTGGAATTATTTCGTAAGTGAGATTACTTCTGACGAAGCTACTAATAAATCTGGAAACAGCGAAAATTTAGAATTATACAAGAATTTTTGGACTAGCTTTTGATACAAACTATATTTTAGAGATGCAAATCACATCACACACAAAAAAAAAAATACTAAGCAAAATGAGGTAACAAAACTAATGAGAAGTTGAATAGCTTCTTAAGCTCAAATACATTTGAAAATCTAAGAATTTAGAAGTCTAGAAATTCAATTTGTTCATTGTGATTAGATAAGAATCCTTACAGTTTAGAATCAGCAATACCTAGATGATCTTTGGTGTCAGCGACAATTTTTGGAGTAGCTGTGGCCGTTAGTGCAATTATTGGTACCTTAACGTGAAGTTTAACGTTACGTGCATGTGCAACCAAAATACAAAGAAAAAAATCTCATATACCTTTGGTTGTGCATAGTCTCTACGTAAAGACAACAGTTTCTTGTAGTCAGGCCGGAAATCGTGACCCCATTGTGATACACAATGTGCTTCATCGATAACAAAACGGGCTAGAAGATTCCTACGATGCAAACTTGCAAAAACCGATGCTAGCCGTCCGGATGCACTTATCTGGAAAACAGTAGAAGAAAGAAAGAAAGTGTAAAGAATGAAGCGTAAGATAACAAATAAATGCTGGTGAAGCTTCCACTCTGTGCCATTCCTGCATAAATTCCGATCACTGCCAAAATTCTTTCGAAGCTTTTACAATTATCTATCTTCAAAAAAATCCTGTAACAACCATTGCTAGGGAAGTGAGACAGTGAACGAAGATCACATTTTCTACATCAATACAAATAATGATATTTCATAACACTATCCAGCGAGCAATAATCGTTCTCCTCTTCGGATCCTAGGAATTGGGTATTTTTTAGACACCATGCTCACTTATCAACAAGTTTTACTGTTGTTTTCAATTAGTTCTAGTTCCAAATAGTCCCACATACACGCAGCCTACAGTCAAAAAAATACAGATGGAACTTCGCAGATATCCAAATATTGCCATCATTGCTCCTCTAAATTGTAATCTGCTCAAAGTAATAGTAAGTAGTTAGTAACAGTTCAATATACCTTCTCAGGAGTAACGTACAACAGTTTAATATCCGGAGGTGAACACATCAATCGATTGTAGATCACTGTCTGCTCGTGGTCGTTTAAGTCAGATGTCAAAGCTTCACATGAGATCTGAAGTGAAATTTATCTGAACTAGAACTCTAGGCAAATGCATGCATCAATGAAAGATTCAATAACGTTCAAATTTTTAAAAATACTTTAATTCACTGAAATGGGTGTAACTTCTTATCTGGAGTACTTCCGATCTTTAACGCGAAGTCGCGATTTAACAAGAAATCAATCCGTGTATGACGATTTATATTTAAATCAATGTTTAATGTTCTAAAAGACCAGCCCAGCCCTCGTTTTCTAACATGAGGGAGCAAATAAAGTAGGCACAGTTCACGTTTTCGACAGTCTAGAAGCAACTTAGTTTGGCTTGAAAACGTCAGTTAGAAATTAAAATAAAAATCCGAGAAAGATTACAAGTTAATCTAACAGGTACCTATGAACTCGGAGCACATACAATGTTCTTTTGAATAGGATGAAAAGTCTGGAACTATCCGCTCTTCAATCTTTCGATGAGAATATTCACCTTGGATCGGTGGGGCTGAAGGCTCTTGTCTGGAGAATAGCGGTCGGTGCATCTCTATCGAGCAATAAACAGGGCCGAGTGAATGTTTTCTATTGGTCGCCATCGTAGATCAAAGATAGATAAAAAATCAATCAGTCCTACTTCCCGTCAATCCAGCTAGGTCACTGTTTCAGTTGAAGACTTCAAGACCCACCGCCGGATGCCACCGTAGTTGACTCTATATTTAAGTGAATATCAACAAAGGACAATTACCGCTAGATCCTTCATTTTCGAACGTTGGTCTTCGATGAGCGACTTCAGAGGAGAGACTACCACTGTCACACCGTTCGACATAACTGCTGGCAGTTGATAACACAAACTTTTACCGGCACCTACAATCCAGGTGAAAATGAAAATATTTGAATAATTCCAAAAGTTAAGTTGGATAGAAACAACGAACCAGTAGGCATAAGTACAAACGCATCGTATCCCAAAAGAATTGCTGTGATTGCAGTTTTTTGACGATGTCGGAAGGAGTTGAACCCGAACTTCTCTTTCAGTGTACGATACAGCTCATCACGAAGTTCTTGCCCAAGTAGACCCACTGAATTTTTTTTTTATCAATTCAAATTATTCATCTAAAACTTTTCCTCATTATTATGAAGCACACCTTCATCTTCAAAATCGTCTCCGTCGTCTTTCAGGAAACCTCGGAATTGACCGTGCATATCTAAGTACGACAAAAAAATGTAAAAAAGAGTAAAATAATGAATAGTGAAATAAGTGAAAGAACATACGGCGTTAATCATGAAATACAAAAGTTGGTAATAAATTGACCAAAAAGAAAAAAAAAACGAATTAAAGCATACCGTGCCGCTCTGTAGAACTCGTAGATCGTTGAAGCGGTACAATCTGAACAAAATTCCGCATTAAATGTTGATACTTAAATGGATTAGTTGAATGATATGCCAAACATACCATTACTGAAAAGGTAAGGCAGAATTTCAAAAAAAAAAGAAGTTTAAAATGAAGGTTCGAAATGAAAGTTGAAATGAGTAGGTTCGCAAAAGTTATAATGTAAGTTTCTGTGCCTTTCACTTTAATTGGTTTGATTTTTAGCCACAGCCTTTACTGCAATAAAAATAGAGGCATCCAAGTTTTAGTCCTTACTTCGTCATCGAATGAATCGTCTGAATCAGCGTAGTGCACAGCATTCGTCGATGTTGCCGTATCCATGGGCTCGACCTCATCCAAAGAGTCATTCTGCAACAAGTAAAGTATATGATTTTTCCTTCACAAAAAAAGTAAGAGTTTATGTACCCATCCTTCGGTATTCAAAATTTTCAGAACACCGAAAAATGGATGCAATTGGATAATTATGCTAGAAGGTCCTAATTAGTGTTGCGGCTATGCGTTCGTTTTCTTACTTTACGATCATTTTTTAAAATCATTTGTACACGCTTATGAGGAGACAGACACTTACCGCTGCTGGTTCGTCTTCAAGTAATATGCAGTCATCAGATGGTTCATCTCGAAAAAGAATTTCTTCATCGCTGTCCTCGACAACATCTAATGCAATAAATGTAAAGTCGGGTAAAACCACACGAAACACGGCGCAGTTGCATAAGCGGCTGCGCTCGAAGCAACTCAGTGGAGACAGCGGTTGGAATCAAGGTGGGACCATTCGCGAAGTGCAGCGATAGGTGGTCCCAGCAATGGTTGCGCCACGCTCTACCGCGCCGCTTAGAGTGCAGCCGCTTACGCAACTGCATCGTGCTTCATTTCCTTCTCACCTTGCTATATATAGTCAAATCAACGAAAAGAATCCATCCTATTTTATACCAAAAAAAAACAAAAATGAATAAGGCGAAAGTCGGCAATTATGCTATTAAAATACAGTAGTCGATATATACCTAAAACTTTGCAGCTGGTGGTAGATGGATTCCGCGACACAGACTGGACACTAGGTGGAACAGTTATCTAAAAGCGCTTGCCTCATTCCGTAATTCGGACCATCTGTTGCGATATTACTTTTATGATGGTGAGCGAAGCTGTGGACCGAAGAAATTTTAGGATTCGGTAATGAAAAACAGAAAAATGCGGCATGAGTCAACTTTCTAGAATAACGTCTACTCGGATAAGAAGGGATGGAAAATTAGTGTATATTGAAAATTAGATATGTAAACATGATAACCACAACAATCTTTTTTTGAGAAGGCGATTGAAGTGGGATAATAATAAAGAATGGGAGATCTGTATAGTGTACTTTGAAATGAAAGCTGCAGAAGTATACAAACTGTTATAACAGATCGCAAAGAAAGTGTCTAAAGTATAAAAATCCACAATAATGGAAGATAAAAAAGCAAATAATGGAAAATGGAAATCGAAAATGACATTGTATCAAAATAATGGATGTGATGGTTGCAGGTAAGATATCTTCCATTAAGAAAAAAAACTCACATTTGAAGTGGCTGACGCTGCCGCTAATGGAGATGGTTTTGAAGAGAGAGAAACTGCAGTAGTATAACTTGCAGTGGTTTTTGCCAAAGTGCTTCCATCATTTGACTTTGCGGACTGAGAATTTCGTACGACTTTGGGAATAAGTCTCTTTGGCACAGAGTCTTGTAGTTTTGGAACAGGGGTTGGCGCTTTTTGGAGATTTTGTGCAGTTTCCGTTGTTGTTCTCGTCGTTTTTGTCATCGTTGAAGGAGGAGAACTTTGAGCTTGCAACGCTTCAGATGTCGATGTGTTGCGGATGATATCTTGCACCTAAAGCGGAGCAACTAAGATAAGTACTAAACTGTTAGCTAACTCTTACCTCATTCGAACATTCAGCAAGATCAAACCTATCAGTATCATGTTCACAAAGATCCACTCCTTCGTGCGCACCATTACAACATCGAAATTTTGGCATTTTAAAGTCTAATGAAGGAATTACAAAACGATAGCCACCGAATTCGACTCGTTCGCGAGGTTTAACGCTGTCATAGCGTTGCTTCGGCGTCTGCATTCTGGTGCTGGTAAGTAGCAATCTGAGGATGTACAGCAATCAATTTATGCTCAGAACACAATAACCACATAATTCTATAAAACATTGATTGTTATCATTGATTTCTTCGTCTAATTCTATTGTTCTAAAAGTATGATACTACAGAAGGAATAAAACATAAGACTGAATGTGTTCAAGCAGGCAGGACACGACTCATCTGCTGTGAGGATTTCTTTTTATCTGCTTCACATGTACTCATTTCTTTATTTGTTGCACAAGGAATCATGTTTTTCTTCGTCACAAGTTTTTCTTTCTAAAATTTGTCCAACAGCTTATTTGTCCTCTTATGTGCAGTCGAGGGAAAACGAGGGGAGAGAGGCATAGTCCCATTGTTTGAGCGGTTGCGTTTCATGTTGAGATGGGGCCCACACTAGCTCCAATCGAACTCAGAAATTGTTAGGTTCTCATTACGCCACTTCAGGTATAACCGGTTATGCAATTACACCAAGATTAAAGTTGTTTCGACCTAATTGTATATGTATAGTCGGAGTCCTTGCCAGAGTATCCACGATGCGTTCATAACTGATCTGCTTGGTCCTTTTTCTTCCCTTTATCTTATTAAGTACCGGCGGAATGTTGCCTTCACGTTGTTGTAGTTACTTACTAGTCTCCAACAATACTTTTACCTTTGCAGATCATGAAGAGTCATAGAGTTATGGTAATCGTATCATGGGCAAGCTATCAGAGCCTCTGTACAGTACGGTCAAAACGACATGAATAACAGTGCAGCCCCGCTCGAAGCGGTGCGGTGGAGCATTGCAGTTAGAATCGACGGAGGTGCCTTGTCAGCACCATTCATCGCTACAGTTCACGATGGTCCCACCTCGATTTCTAGCGCTTTCTCGACCGCGTCGCTTTTAGCGCAGCCGCTTATGCAACTGCAACCTTCATGTTGTTGTGACCCTACTATACACATTTTATTGACGGATCCTTCCTGATGGGTAGGCAAGTACCAAGAGTTCTTGTTGAAAAAAAAATCCAATAACATGACATTTTCCTTCAGAAATGATCTCTTCTATATAAACTAGATAGGCGGTTCACGATCTGACCTAATGCGAACATGAAACTGGCGGGAGCTTGACTTCTCGAATTTGCTGTACAAAAGAATGACAACACCTGACCCGGTTTCTTTTTTTATAATTTCCTTTCCTCCTTTTTAATGTTGCCTGTTATCTTTTCCTTTGCAGTTTCCTCGCAGAATTACCGAAAGAGTCAAAAGAAAACTCAGGACCATAAAGTTGTTACCACTGGTACAGTTCCAAACCCCAAAACCACTTCAATGTGAAATATTTTCCATTCCCTTTCTATGTACATTATACATAAGGTAATTATGCATATTCATGCTTCTATTTGAAGAAATTCGGAGCAGAAGAACTATCCCTACTGTATGGCTATAGCAAACTGTCGCCGTTCAGGAATATTTTCAATAGTCGTGATCGCTGTCACATCCATAATAAGCGAAACTGTAGATTAAGCAAGAAGAGAGTTAAGTTGTTTCCGTGCCAGAAGGAGAACAACGAATCATGTCGTCATAAGGCATCTCGTACGCAATAAGCAACGGTTTCTTGTGAGCGACCACGTTTGTCGAAAGATTTATCACAAATGGAAAGAAATCTTAAGACAAATACACACTCTACGAAAATAATAAAATCAGTCAAGCAAAACCTAAATATGTTTATTTACAGAAAAAGTATGTCGGAATTTGATTGGAAGTAACAGCAGACAAGAGACCTCGGGTGTTGGTGTTAGATCGGACAATATGATATCATTCTTATTAAAATCGATCAAAAACCGTTCGAAACATGATCGAAACTTAGCTGTGCACTACCGCACCGGTCACGGCAATGGTACGACTGTGGACAGAAAGAAAAGGGATAGGAATGATTACGAGAATGGAGAAGATGTCAGAAAAAAATGGAAATAAATGACTACATGCGCAAAGAAAAGAGCGATGGAACAACTTAGGCAAGGTGCATCAGTCAAGAAATGTTTAACATTACCTTGCACCACTACTCACACGTTATACTGTATAAATCCTCTGTAGACCAATTTGTAGCACTATGTTGGAGCAATACTTATGATTAAATAACATGCAACATGGTGGTGATGAGTCGTAAAACTGGTAGTAGTTAGACGCACATAACTGGCATCTGTCACCCCAAATTACTTATCATCGAATTTAATCATAGCCTCTGCGGGTGAAAACCAAGGCATAAAAATGTTAGAAATCTCCGAATCACTTAGGCACAAATGAAGGCCGATCCCACATTAGAACGTGACGCGCCGTTTGGTTGATAATCTCCATCCAACTATCCAGGTAGGCTTTCGTATCCGCAGCTAGCATCACTCTGCAAGAATTTTTTTTTAAGGCAGAAGAAAAAGAGGCCATGTCATTCATTACAGAGATGTCAAAGTCATCTATATCACTCATGTTTATAACTAACTCACCGCAATTTTTCCATCTCGGGTTTACCGTTCGACTGTCGAGCACCGCCTTCTTTCGGTACCCAAACGTCTATGTGGAAGGAATTCGGATACGGGCACACCTCATTAACGGTTGAGGCGCCGTCGCCTGCACACGTTTGAAGATCGAGAAGCACTAGCCACTGCTGCAATTTACCGAATTAAAAAAGCACACCTGGGTTCATTTTTTCCCTCTTTTCTTTTTTGATATCGCTCATTTTCTACTAGGCTACTTTTCTGATGCGCGCTTCAACAAAACATAAGAGATAATGGGGAATTAACCCAAGATGAAAAAAACTGTTCAAACTGCGGATTTTTAGAAAGGTAGTGGTATCTTCGAACAAGCTCTGTCCAGCATTGGAAGATATCGGTGAAAAAGTAAAAGTAAGTTTGATACAGTACTAACCTTCCCATCTCTTTCTTCATCGGGACTGCGCCAGAATCTCATCTCTCCGCACTCTAGTACACACCAATATCTGAAATTTTAGAGACATTTAGCAAGAATTTACCCCCCTGAACTGACAGTAATTTGCCTGAACTACTTGTTGAGCAAAACAGATGAATGGTAAGGAAACAGTAACTGAGCGAGCGCACACAAACCTTGTCCAGGTTCCCAAGCCATCTCTAGTACGCTGGTACATCGACAGAAACCCGCGATGAATCGTTCGGCTCTTATCCGTGGCATGTCTAGATATCAAAGATTTAAAACCTTGAAACGCGCATTCTGTTCTACTGGTTAAGCAGAAATACCGAATTTGTTTCTGTCACTTTTTTCTAATTCGAAAGACTCACTTCTTCATTTTCACAACTACTGAACCTTCCAGTGGCGACATCACATCTTGCAGCGTCAGTTTTCGAGAGTGCGTGTCAATGTCAATAGTGAGCCTGCCAACCAATTGAAATGCTGGTTCAACTACAGCTGACGGACCTCCCAGCGACGTCTTTAGTGTCGCTATCTTCGAGCGCTGCTAAAAACTACATTATAGCTTCAAGTACTCGATTGCAAATTTGAAATCAACATTGTTCATAAATACTATCGACCAATCGGACAATAAACGTGTCCTTTGATTCTAGTAGTGGTATCGTAGAGCTCATAGACGTTTGAAATATGATCTACACTCGAATTGTCACCAAAATTCTTAGCAATTGAAAAGAACTATATTAAAGAAAAATAGCTTACAATTTCCAGGAAGACCTGCTTCACCTGTAACCACCACATTTTATAATGAGAAAAACGTTGAAGCAACATTGAAATGTTGGTAAATTATACGATCCCTACAAAGCCTGGGAATCTTGATTTAGCCTTACCTTTTTACCCAAGGTTCCCCCAAGTCGATACTTCACTTCATGCGAAATGTGCTCCCGTTTCGTTCTCTGGAAGAGTTTAAGTTTTCGAAACTTATTTTTAATCGTATTAAAAACAAAGATTAAAATGATTTGAACTGCTAAAGGTATCACTCCACGAATCTGAGGTGGTACGGATTTCAGGTTGAGTATTCATATACGGGATAGAAGATTATGGAGAGGAGGGTGATTCCGTCCATTTCCTCCTAATTGCCGTAAAAAACGGCCCGGAAGATACGGCTTCGGGCGTTTTGACGCACTATTTTCTACAAGGAGTTCGACTAGAGCGCCAGCCTTGTGCACGCGCCGCATCTTCCGGGCCGTTTTTTACGGCAATTAGGAAGAAATGGACGGAATCACCCCTCTCTCCATAATCTACTATTCCGTATACAAATACTCCACTTAAAATCCGTACTACCTCAGATTCGTGGGTTGATGCCTTTAACCATAAGCAAAAATAGAGTCAGGAAAATAATAGTGTTGGTATAAGAATGGTGAATAACCACAAGAAATAAAAAATAACAGCAAAAATATACTAACAAGTCCATAGACTTCCAAGGCGCATACGAAGTCAGGTGGTAGGTCCTTTAGCGTTAGATAGTAATTGAATTCAAGAAGACCCTTAAAATAATGTATTGGTGGACTAAAGCATGGCCAAATGGTTGGAAAAAAGACTCAAAGCAGCATGAGCAACTTTATAGTCACCTTCTTTCTTATTCCTTCATCGCTAGTAACCAATGAAGTATGCTGAACATCACAACCATATCGAAGAAGTACAATGAAGTAGTAGATATCATCTAAAGCGAAAACTACTCATTTGAAGTTCCTGCTGGACAAAAATATTCAGTCATCTAACAATACACACTTCAGCAAACTATCCCACCTTTGTGTGACGCGTAGTTGATTTGAGTGTTAACAAACTCGCGATCCAAAAATATCGTAATGTTGCTAATAGTAAGTGTTCCATGTGGCCCCGGTGCTCTGAAATTTAAAATGGTCCCATTTAATAAGGTGCTCTAAATGGTAGAAATAAGTTTTATGTTCTAGGATCCTTCACTATCAAAAGGATGCAACATACTAATGCGAAATCGCTAATACGGTAATAATTCTATCAACTTGACTTGTTGCTCATCCAAATACAGCAGAAAAAAATGGACGGAAAGAGAATCAGATACATTTCCCGTCAATCTCAGTCAGGATGTTCTCTCGAATCTTACAAATAATACCCACACTCAAATAGCAGGAATAAAAACCAACGATAAAAACAAACCCCTTCAACTCCCCACGATTAAGACGATCGATCTCAAACAGTAGTGCGCGTCGTGTCTCGGTAGCTATTAAAAGTGCACGTTGAGCATCAACCTTGAAAAAGTCAGACAATAGATACTACAGAAACAGTTGACAGGCACGAAATTGACAGATTACCGGCAACGGAAGGATAAAAGATGGGAACAAATGAACAACACAAGTTAAAACAGAATGGGAAGAAAACAATAAATCTTTTGTATTTAAAAAAAGGAATTGACATGAAAAAACAAGTGTGATAATAAAATGGGAAAAAGTACTAAACAGCGTGGTTTAAACTGTGATCAAAAATGATGTTAGCTAAATTTCGTTTAATCCAATGTTTAAAAAAGTCCAAGTTTCTATATTTCAGTATACCTCTTCACGACTTCCGCGGAATTCCGTGCGCTCCCTGCAGTACCGTAATGCTTGCATGGCCTGTGCTATTCTTTGCTGTTGCACAGAAACCTCACGTTCCATAGCAGCCTTAGATCACATATCACTCATGTTGCAATTATAGCAGAAGAGGATGTGAATCCTTCATTACCTTCCTCTCCGCTCTGGCTTTCTTACTTTCTTCTTCATTACTGTAAGTACCTCCACCACCACCAATAATCATCTGTTGAGGTACGGTTGAAATATCAGTGGTCAAGTCAATCTTCTCAACACCAGCATCCGCAGAACGCATTTCTCTCATTCGTTTACGATAAAACGATACTGTATACGGAAGAAGAGATCCTAAATAATTATCACTACAACCTCAACCTTCTACAGTACGCAACAAATTCCTACTGTTATCACCTTTGCTTGTATCGCCTTCACATTCAACATTTGCCTGACTTTCAGATGGAATAAACACTGGATCTTGCTTCGGCTTCTCAGGTGGCACAGGCAATGGGCTGGAGACTTGCTTCATTGGTGAAAACATTTCCTGAGTGGGTTCAACATTAATATGATAGGTGGAAATATTAGACACTATGAAGACTTCAAACAAAGCGACCTTCGTCTTACTTTTCGAGGAGTGGAAAGTGAGGAGGAGGAATCAATCGATACAAAAGTTATTCTTACTTGGCGTAGTATAAAAATAGTACTATTTAAGTATAGTAATAGTACTATCCCTGATAAGAAGCTACACATGTAGACTCGGATAGGAGATCGTAGACGGGGAAAGAACGGAATATCGGGCGAAAGAAGAAATTGTAAGAATTAATTGAATAACGAACAAAACCAATTCATTCTAATTTTTGGGCATATTGAGTCAACAGAAAAAGGAATCATACTCGCAATAACAAGAAAATATGCCTTCTATAATCTTACCTCTTCGGCAGTCGGTGCTAACCCTTCTGGAATCTTCGTAGGTGTTACGCCAGTGCATTTATTTGGTGTGTACTCCATGAATTCGAAAGCCTGATCAATCAAATGCGAAACGTTATGCGACGCGTTGACTTCATCACCCGATTCCTGGAATGATGTGAAGCTCTCATTTCTGGAGCACATCTTTCAATACAATTGCGGAAGATAAGATATCTCACCTCATCATCCCCAAAGAGATTCGCTTCTTCAGCTGTGTCTGGATGCTGAAGATGTATTGGTGACTTTTGCGACGTGATGTTGACTTTAGGCGATTTTCTTTTCGGTGACATCTTGATGGCGGGAGATTTGTAGGGTGAGTATCCGTGTCTTGTTGTTGACTTAACCTAGGAAAACATTTTTAAACAAAAAAAAGAAATACAGAAATAATCTTTGTAAAATTAAGTTACTTGGTGCGCTGTTCTTAGATCATCATTTTCATCCGACTCATCAGCGTAACGAGGACTTTTAGAGAGCGGTGAGCATGTTGGAGAACGCTTCTGTAAAAACATCAGTTAATTCCCCCTAACACTCCATATGAAATAACATGAGGAAAATTACCTCATTTTGCTTAATTTGCTGCGCAACCTTTGTAGCTAGATACGGTTGCGGATTCTTTGGTTTTTGGTCAAACTTTCGCGGAATTGCTGTATCACGCATGCGGATCGCTGCTTTTAGGATTTCATCTTCAGTTTCATCAGGGTGAATAGGAGTTCCAGTTATAGATGAAAACTGAAATGTATCACATATAGATCAACAAGCTAGACATCACTATCCAGTTTAAATTCGCTTCGAAATTGTTTTCTCACCTCCCAACGAGTCTTCAAGTTCTTCACTATACTTGCGCGGACATCAGGTTGAGTTGGTACACCTGGAGTAGAGCCCACAACTACGGCCGTATCCTGACTACCACGCCACTGTGTCTGAACTCTAGGGGTAGTTGGAGTGATTGGTGCGGTATGAGTGATAGTTGTTGTCGAAATGGTGGCGATAGGTGTTGGGGTTGGGATCTTGAAACCAGCACTAATTTTGTTCTGAATCAATAACAGTTGTAGGAAAAAGATGATCTACCTTAGCTTGGGTGGTTTTTAACTTCTCTTCAAGCTGTTGAGCAATCTTTTTCGCCTTAGCTGACTCCATAACAGCGGTTCGAATGGGAGACATTTGTTTTGTAAATGTGTTTTCCTTCTCATCAGCTACACTCTGTAAAAAAAACATTTTCAGTGATGACACATATTTACCAAAATACCCACAATGAGAATGTCTAAACAACCGGAAAACTGTCTTGAATCCTGTATGAATCCAAAATTTGAAGAAAGATACAAGAAGAGATACATTAGGTTTATCCCAAACTCTACTACGTAAAAAAACTCATTCATCTATTTCTTCCAATTAAGGCACTCGACACAATGGTTCTCAAATGTGTCCAACATTTTTTTTTTGTCACAAAATTGTTTATATAATGCCTAGCTTTGTTCCAGACCCTCTGTATATTCTGGGCACGAACTGGAGTTGTGGAAACTAAGCAGCTGGATTTCCCTAACAAAATACCTTCCACGACGCTGACATGGGAGTAGTAGCTTCTGGAGTACTAGCAGTTTTCGCACGAGCTTCCAACTCGTCCATAAAGTCCTTTCGAGTTTCGGTTGGTCTCAGTTTCACCTCAGATATAGCTGAAATAAGGTCTTTCAGCATCAGAAGTTCTAAACACTATCACAAGCAGAAATTTGTCATATGAAGATGAAAACTCACGAATCTCTGCAGTCATTTTCGTATCCATGGTAATTGTTCGCACCTCAAAATTTGGCGACGATGTTGTGACGGGGTTCTGTTTAAAAAAAACATCAACATGCCAAAGTGGGTTCAACACTTGCAGAAAACTTGCTTATCAAACACCAAACACCTTTGTAATGACAAAAAAAAGCGGGATACAAAGCATGGAACTCACAAAATGCACCGGTGAAAAATGTGTTTGACTGGCACTATGACTCTAAACCCGAAAGCGAATAAGTAAGCGGATTAATACAATTGCTGCATTCAAACAAAAAAAAAGAACTTTTCACATTTGGAGAAAACACTTTAAAAAACACCAACATGCAGTTAGGACATATAAAGAGGGTAAAAATTCCGGAACTAAAGTTCAAACATGCATAACCACGACATTACCACTCACAAATGGTTTTGGCGATATCATATTAATCGAGGACGTAGAAGAAGACTTTGCTCTTGGTGGAGTTTTCTAAAGCCACTCTCGTTCACATCCGGAGTGCAATATCCGGTAATCACATTGGTCATTCCTAATATTTAGTACCTTTTTAAGGAATGTATGCGCCCCATACTCATCGCTTGAAAGATCCACTTGTTCTTCCTTTTCCTTGATGGACCCCGATTTCGTTGTCTGAAACATTAGATGCTACTAAGCCATCATTTTTTTAAATCTCATTCTCTAGTGTTTGGAGTTGAATTCAAATAAAAATCAATTAACTATATTGTTTTAGCAGTTAATTATTGGCATACGAGACTAAATCTTTTGTTCTGTAAGGTTCGGATGCGACTAAGAGCTTGTGATAAAGTACTGACGAATTTTTTGTTCGGAACAGTAACCTCAAAATGTAACGGTAAAGCTAGAGGTTACACAATCATACAGCGCATAAAACATTCAGACACTACAAAATATTTTGCGCTTATGTTTATTAGCTCGAGCAAGTAATATAGATGAAGGAAGGTACGGTACACGTAGAAACATATTTCTTGACAATGAATTGAGGGCTCAGGCAAACGTAGAATGCTGAGTTATCGCGCTCTATGTGAAAAATACTGACCCAGCAATTCTCGCATTGTGTTCAGCGCGAAATTCACTATTCTTGGAGTTCTTCCGCTTTTGTTTGTCTCTTGACCTCACTTAAGTGTGTTTCAGTTAGTATACGAACCTTTTTAGTAAATGTATGAGCCCCATATTCATCACTTGATAAGTCCACTTCTCCGTTTTTACTCTTGAAGAAAACTCTCACTGCAGGGATTGGAGGAGCCCCGGCTAAGATTGTACTCTCGTCAGTCGTGTTCTGCAAAGGACTCCCAAGAATTCATAAACAAGTAAGAACTATGACAGAACTCACAATGGTTATATAACGATAAAAACGCTTAGAACTGGACGAACTAGACGAGGTAGTAGTAGTAGAAGAAGACATGTAGTTAACGGAGAAAATAAGGCCACCGATCAGTAGTTATAGCATAAATTAATAGAAGCAAACTGGTCGGCATGTGATAGCTTGTTAGAGGAGATAAGGATAACATGCGAGTAAGCTAACAAAGAAAACATTCAAGAAAAGAGAATTGGCGAGCAGAATAATTCCGTGGTAAATAAACTTCTTAACGTCAAAAACAATTTCTACTAGTGAGAAACAAATAACGTTTAACTTACCACTGTAGAACACAACGAAGACTCGTCTGTCATTACATGAGTGTCGGAAATTGGATGCGCAAAATGTATACGCCGTTGGTCCTCTTTAACCGGTTCAAACTTCTGTGGCGCTGAAATCGAACAAATCCATCGTTCATGTATTAGAATTCATTACTGGTTGTATTAGTCATATGCGATAGAGGAGCAGCTGATTAGAGGCGTGAATGGAATGTGAGCTATCTGCCTATCTGCCTAGGAAGTGAAAAGCAAGTGAGTCTCCACTAGCGCATCTGTGCGATGGCATCTTATTAAAGGCATCACTCCACGAATCTGAGCTGGTACGGATTTCAGGTGGAGTATTCGAATACGGGATAGTAGATTATGGAGAGAGGGGTGATTCCGTCAATTCCTTCCTAATTGCCGTTAAAAAAGATACGGCTTCGGGCGTTCTCGCGCATTATATTCTACAAGGAGTTCGACTGAAGCGCACCAGCCTTGTGCGGCGCCGCATCTTCCGGGCCGTTTTTTACGGCAATTAAGTTTCCTCTTCATAATCTACTATCCCTTGTAAGAATACTCCACCTGAAATCCGTACCACCTCAGATTCGTGGGGTGATGCCTTTAAAGCAGGTCGAGTGCAAAACTTCGGCAACTTCAGTTTTTTCTTTGATGCAGTAACTTCACGATACTAAAGAATTCTTCCCTCAAATCTGAAAGAAAACAGAAACTCACTTTTATTGCATGTTATTGAAACAGGCTTCAGTGGTGAAGACTCTTTACTAGACGGAGACTTTGCTGTGCTGGATGTTTTCAGTTGTGCCATCCCAGCCGGAGTACACAATACGGAAGGTCTTGTCTACAATATACACCAAAGACGTAATTCCGACTATTTAGCACACACAATTATATCCTACCTCTCCCATGCTAAGCCGAGGTGACACTCCTTTCATATACGCTTCTTTCGGCTTAGATCCGGGATGATGCCAGTTTTGATCAATTTCAAATTGTTCATACTCGGCGGCAAGCTCTGAGAATCGCGATTTCATCCTTGACGAGGGCGTCTTCGATGGTGAAGTGGAAACATCGGATGTGACGTTGTTTGTTTTGTTTTTCAACGGCGATGCCTATGAGTGAGTGTGGTAACTTACGACCGCTGTGGCGAACAACAAGCATGAAAAAGTCCAGAAGGTTAGATACGGTGATGAATGAATGTGACAGTCGAAGTAATGCGAATGAAGGAAAATCCCAAATCAATACCGAAAAATAGAAAACAGGTTAAGAAGCTAAATTTGTACCAAAAAAAAATAGAAAACATTGAAACCTACCGAAGGAACGTCCACTGGCATCTCATTGAATGAATTCTTTGACTCCTTATCTACGGATTTGTCTGAAAATAATTTGAAATACAAAGAAAAAAAAACATTAAAATCATTTTTGAAGCAAAGAAATCTTAGCTCCAAATCACGAAAAACAAACCGCTGGTACAGAAAACAAACTTGTGCTACATATTTCTTTAATAAAGACCTAGGTTTCAGGAAGAAATGTTCGATTTCAAGACTGTACATCGGAAATGAAATCAGTGACGTAACAACATAGCTGCACAACCTTACCTCCAGATTTCGCAGAGAATTCAGCCTTCATCGAGTCGTTCTCATTCTCATGTTCCATCGAAGCGCTCAACTCCATATTTCTCTGTCGTACTCGTTCCATAATTCGCTAAACTCATAATTGCATTGAAAATATTGCTAACAGTGAACTACGAGCAAATCAAATGAAAACTAATTAGTAAACATAAATGGGAACTTCAACGTTGAAACTGCATAAAATCATATGTGTAGAGTATCTATTAGAAGTATATTTGATTTGAAAGGAAGAGAATTCTTTTTTGATTGATTAATGCTTTAAATATGATGATCTAATTGAGTTTATATCCAGAAACTAACCTCAGCACTCTCGTCCACAGATTCCATGATTGAAATTCAAACTATACTTACAGGGCTTAACTGTGGATTGTGATTTGAACTCGTGTGAACTGTGATCACTAGAACATAGATAAAATCAAGAGCAAGGAGAAGATGGCGGGAAAAACAAACGTCACATAGGAAACGATCAGATCCAACAAAAATGAGGAATGAGGTCTAAAAGAACAGGACCTGCTACCGTATCTCACCACCACGAAGGGCACTACTTATCAGTAAATCAAAATTTTCAGGTCAACAGCTGTTTCATAACGCACAATTCAAAATTTGTTTATTCGCGCGTGACGCCGTGACGTCGGGCGTGGCGAAAATTCGGTGGGCCGGTTCGCCGATAGAGCACGTAATTACATGCGGGGGATTTGTCGCCGTGGGATCTTATGCGAGGAAATTTTTGAGGTTTCGGGAAATCCTCAGTGACCCGAGAAGATCACGATGTCGATATTGTTATGTTTTTTCTACAACAGCTAACAGTAGGAAGTAACAACAGCTTAGGTTTCACCAGAATAATGAACCGAGAAATGTTCTTAGGTGCAGAAACGTCTGGAAGATATCCATTGTTGTAAATTCAGAAGGAATAAGCTAAGCATTAAATGAGTTACAATAATTCACCGGTCAAAAATTTGATAGTAGGATAGTATCCTTGGTTTTTGGGGTACAACTGTTAGCGTTTTAGGGGTTTAAGGTGGCAGGGGATTGGTAAAAAAAAAAATCAAATATTGTCAAATACTTGAATTTCTTCCATGGAGGAATATGGAAGATAATGCTGCTCATTTTGCTCTCCCGATTGCGTTTTCGGTGTATTTTAATTTCTGGTAGAGTTCCAATAGAAATCTATGGTAATTACTGCTGAGAAAATCAATTAGCACTTTATTCTCGTGTATTAGTCGGTTTATTTTCACCATTGTGCTTCTTTTCTTTTTTTTTTCAAATATGTAATTTTCCTAGTAATCAACTTCCTTTTTCAATTTGTTTTCTCTTCTTGTACACTTTAATTAATTTACTTACTTTGATTATAGTTGTACGGTCAGACGGTGGTGCGGTCAGAAGGATGTGATCTTCATATCGGAGGTCAAACTCTGGACGAGTTCCATATTGTTTGAGTGGTCTACGCTCTGAGAAAGATGAAGATGTCCAATCTCTGGAAACTTTTGATTATTTATCTATTTGTTGACGTTTCACCTTTGACTCCCCCAACTTTCTCTTGTTCTCGTATTCTTATTGTTTATTCTATTCATTTCCCTTATTTTAATTGCGTTCCCCTTATTTTCTGTGCGTTTTCCTATGGTTTTCGATATTTTTGTACGGATTGTGCGATTACTGTAGCGCTCATTCAAGAACTTCAGACTTTCTTGTCACACTTTTTGGA
Source organism: Necator americanus (assembly GCF_031761385.1). NCBI lineage: Eukaryota > Metazoa > Nematoda > Chromadorea > Rhabditida > Ancylostomatidae > Necator > Necator americanus. The sequence goes on along the minus strand of NC_087373.1, from coordinate 35,779,088 downwards.
AGAAAAGATATGAGAAGTGGAGGTGTGGTAGAGTGCCGGATTATGCACCATCATAGGGAAGTACAGTAGGGTCAAAACGACATGAAGCATAATGCAGTTGCGTAAGCGGGTGCGCTCGAAGCGGTGCGGTGGATCCCAACCGGCTGGATTTGACCCGCCTACCTCTCGTGGCCCCGATGTGCCGCTCCTGACTCGGCGCGGGTGGTTGAGTTAGAGCGCGTAATTTCCAGCTGTATGGATGAGAACTCCACTTCAGTGCTCATCAAGTGCTGTCAGCAGAACGGTAATATAAACCGTACAGTACTTTGTTTGAGCAGAATCAAAATCGTTATTGATTATTAATTTGGCTAACGTTTCTGTCATCGCCTTTTTTAGAAAAATCCAAGACGTGAATAATCTGTCCCCTCATACGCCTCCTCACAGCACAAAATATGACTTAGCAAAGAGATTGCTCAAGGACAACGTCAGAGAAGTAGACCGCAATAGCATTCATCTCGACAGCAGCAAAGTTGCGACGTTAGGTTGCGGACCGGCCGGTGGTTTTAGTGGCGCTAATTGTAACTAATAACGATTCCCCTTGCATCTGTAGGTCAAAATCAGCAGAGGTCTTGATACGGCGCCAGCTCGTTGGTCACAGGGATGCATTCTTCCTTACGATTCATTGTTTTAGTTATGACTGTTATGTAGAATGCTTCCAATGTTTTCCGCGCCAAAACGTCGGATTCGCGTACCATGACTAAGATCTTGACTGATATCTTGAAAGGGGTGTCGTCATGAGTTGTCTGCGATGAGCACCTAAAGGGGTCAGCGATTTTGATTTTACAAGCCCATCTAGCTGGACCTGGACCCGAGCGCATAGTGCTCTTCCCGTTTCGCCAATGTACTCAGCCCACATAGTTGACAGGTGCTCAGATAGATAACTCCCGATACCACGCAGTCCTCTCGCCTTCCATTCGGACATGCGACGCAGTTCGGTGTCTCGCAAAGTTTGTCATAGGCATGATTGCGGACTAACTGCTTCTTCAGGTTCGCATGTGGTATGTCCACTACTCTCACCGAGTCTTGCAGACCACCTGTCGTAAGCTTGCTCGCACCGCCTTGCTCTTGTCATCCGAAATAAAAGGAAGGCGGAAAGGGACAATAAGAATGTTTACTACTGCTGTTACTGTTACTGGTTTCACTATTTTTAAATGTTAATCTGCTCGAACTTTCTTGAGCATTTATAGTAGAGTCAAGAAACATGAAAGAAGGTGCAGTTGCGTAAGCGGCTGCCCTCGAAGCGGTGCGGTCGAGCTACCGTTTGAATCGAGGTGGTATAGTCGGGACGAAACGACACGGAGCATGGTGCCGACATCGATTCCAACCGCTTTGTCCACCGCGACGCTTCGAGTGCAGCCGCTTACGCAATTGCACCGTGCTTCATGTCGTCTTGACTCTACTACACTTCTCAAGCAAAAATTTCCGCATTCTCTTTACATGGTGCAAAAATCCCATACGGCCTTTGTGACATCTTCACTGACACTTTTTTTTTTGGTTTCAGGAGAACTCCGATGATGACGACTGTCGAAAGAGATTCATTTGTAACGGTTGTAGCTGTGAGGTGCGATTATGTTAGTATTCTTTATGTTCACTTTTTTAAAGTATTTTTTCCTATTGTTTATTTTTTTCAGAATACTTTTTCCTGTGTACTTGTATTGAATGAAAAATGTCTTGATAATCTTCTTTTTTTTTTTTTGAAACCAAAAGCGATTTTCTTGAATCTTTTCTAGGATCTCGGAATCCCATTCGATGCTTTCCTTGAGTGGATAATGAACAAATTCAGTAATGTCCCTCCTTTGGGTACGAGAAAAATCAGTCAGCACCGTTATTGTTGATAAACTGAAAGGGAGTTCACGATTTCGCTCGTCTTCGTTAAGTAAGTTAACTTGAAATTTAGTACAAAGTTAATTACATTATTTCAAAGATAATATAATCGTAGCCTGTTGGGTTTTCCTTCATCAAATGTCGCTGCCATTGTCAAATTTTGCGCATACGATCCCCATAGATAAACAGTTTGGTCAATTTGAAAACGTTAAAAACGAAGAACGTATAGTTGGTCCCGAATTTCTATTGTGGATTTATGATGTCGTGATTAGAATAGCGTATAATCCCCTTTTTATTCACCATAATATCCCAATTTTTACAACATCCAGCTTTAAGAACTCGCCGTAAAATGTGCTTTATTCAATATAGAAAAAAATCCCACTGCCCAGTTTATAAAGTTTGCATGTTTCGGATGTTTTTTAATTCTTGTAAAAGATCATTGTGAGTAATTGAATCATGGTAAACGTTCAAGACAGACAACTAATAGTCTAAACTGATTGTCTAAAGACGAATGTGTTTCCTGCGGTAAGGGTTATCCTCCACAGCAACATCGTCAGTCTTCTTACGTCGTTCAGGACAATTACAATAGTGAGCATCGAGACCTGGTTCACCAGCACGACCCATCAATCCTGGTAGCCCAGGATTTCCGTCATGTCCTTGGTGTCCAGGAATACCAGGTGGACCTGGGAGACCGGCGGCACCCGGTGAGCCTGCTTCCCCGGCCTTACCAGGTTGACCAGGAGGGCCGGCCCATCCCGGCTCGCCTGGTTGTCCAGGAGCACTTGGGAAGTGAGCGAAACCAGGCTGTCCATCAGGACCGGGGGCCCCGTCAAACCCGGACAATCCCCGCGCTCCTTGCTCGCCTTGTTCTCCTGGTTGTCCGGGCTGGCCATCTTCTCCAGGTGGACCACATACTCCGATGGCACCTGGGAATCCCTGCTCACCAGGTAAGCCTTCAGCTCCTGGCGGTCCTGGTGGTCCCGTCGGACAGATTATACATCCTGAAAATGGCCGGCTATAGTGACTTCAATTTTTATGGATTTTCTGTTTGCCATGAAAACTTACCACCAGGAATCTCATAGGTGAAGGCGAGGCTAACTCCGGGGGCGCCAGGTTTCCCGTCTATCCCTGGAGCTCCTTCGTGTCCTCGTAAACCTGGTCGTCCAGGTGGTCCTGGTGGTCCCGCAGGGCATCCGATCGAAGACACAGAACAATGACATACATCCGATTTGATGGCACGTTTTGCACGAAAGAGGCTAGGCATAGAATGAGCTGATTCTCCAGTGGGACTTTGAAGTACCAGAAGTCGTTCCCAAGTGTCATCGACCATCAAACGGAACTCGCCCATACCTCCAGTGATCTCATCTCGGAGGGAAGAGATGTCTTTAACAATGTGAAATATGCCGTACAGAGCACCAAAGACACCTAGAAGACAAACACTGGCGCCTATGTAGCCGTAGGTGGTCATCGTTAGGAATGAACAGCTCTAGATGGCTGCGTGGAACTTAAATACGCTGCTTCGATCCATTGAGAAAGCGAGAAATCGCTCAGTGAGATGTGAAAAAAATCGGTCACCCCCCAATGCACTTTTGTTGTTCACCTGATAAAACTGGATATTTTTTTCCGCTTGTAGAAGATTGAAGCATTCAATGGTCGTCGTGGAATGTTAATAAATCCGAGGTACTTTCTCGAAAGAAACAATGTTTACGCCATAATCTCGGCTCTTTCCCCTCCAAGAAAACATAAATACACTATCAAATGCCGAGGTTTCAAGAAGAGAGGACTTGGAGAATGTTTACGCCATAATCCCAGCTCTGAAGTAGATTTAACAGAAAAACGAGGACAGCCAAACGATGGGGCCTCAATTTTGATGGTTTTCTCTTCCTCAGAGCAAAAATAGTCGTCCTTGAGGAGTAGTATGGTTGGGTTGTAAAAAATCCTTAAAAGGAAATTTCTGGCTTTCAAGGAAGAGAGGTACGGGTATTTTGGACGAGTTCTGCCTGAGCTATGAGCCCCGTGTTTTCAGCTGATCCAATTTCTGAAAACATTTGAACTACCTTTTTCGAAGATAAATATGTATGGTAATCAAAAATATATGGGTACCTGTAAAGAGAGTATGTCCCTACAGAGATTTTTTTCCGCGCTTTTGGATTTTTTTGCTGATCTTTTTTGAAGATTCCTGAATTATATGTATGGTAATCATTCGTTCGTGGGTAACCGTAAAAGAGAGTAGGTCATTATAGATATTTTTTTTTTTTTTGCTGAAAGATTCCCGAATTTTTGGAAATATCACAAGTTTCTTGATTCTATCAATTTATTGAAGAGGAGCAAAACAAGAAAGATCCTATGTATTCCATAGAAAAGTATTAGTATAGGCAGGAAACTATGTATAGAATCCTTCGTATAGAAAAATTTCGAACTTTTGTGCATTCAAATTAGAATTATTCGTGAATTTTCCTCATTGAACGTGTACGAGCACCGTTGAACTATAACCGATATAATGAGGAGATTCGGAGTGCTCACTTTGAGCACAACCTACCCATGTAACATTTTCGCGTATATATACAGTGTAACATACTTGCGTAATAAAAAGTATACTAATTTTACGTGATGACATGCTGAGGAGCGCAGAAAATAGAAATTTCCTAGAATTTTCTCCTTTTTCTCTCCCATAGAAGAGTTTTCCTTTGTTATGTTTTTTTTTCGGTCTTCCCTAAAATACTTTTCTCAGGAAGAAAGATGATTGCTTTGAATTCTGTGGAACTTTTAGTTTATCCTATACTAGTCACTTCGTTGATACTGTTTTTTTGATTTGGTTCTGAATTTCATTAATCCTTTAATTGTTGGTGCTTTAGAATTGCTTTTTGTCTATAGAATCCCGTACTGTACATTATTTTTAGAATTTTCTTTAAAAAATTCTCTTTAACGGATGCCTTCAATTTGGTAAGCAAATTTTTATACTTCATCACAGTATTACTAAAACTTGCATCGAAAAGGTGCTTTTTCTTTGTTTTTTTGTCTATGGCTATTTTCTTAATTTTGTTTTCTTTATTCTTATCTTTCTTTATGGCTATTCTCTGAGTTAACTTTTTTTATCTAGTAAAAAAAAACGTACTTTACTATTCGGTAAAGTAGTTCTGTCTTTGTCCTTGACCTCTGCTCCACCCGTAGGCGGTTTTGCTTCCTCTTCACTACATCCATTAATCCCCGTTCTTCTTAATTTCTCCAGAGACTTGCCAAGAAGTAATTGTTTATTTACTTGTTTACGACTTACGAAGAAAGCTGTGTTCGATTTCCTTCACAACATTCACGTATCGAATTTCGGATTTCTCTCATCAACAGCTGGGGATTTGTTTATTTCTATCAGCGTTACACAGTGAAAACCGCTGTTCCATAGTCCAGGATTTATAGGATCTGTCGAAATGCATGGGAAAGCTGCTAGCGGCGATTTTTTTTTCTCAATTTCTATAGCTTTGTGTTCCGTGTGTTTCCATTTCAAACAGTCCTTCAACGTGGGAATTCTTATATATTTCTTTGCAAATGTATTTCATTTATAAGGAATAAGAATTTATAGAAAATTTATAGGAATTTCAGCATACTTAGCTAGGGAGAGTACTTCCTTATAAAGAGTGCGTATAACTAGAGGAGACAAATTCTGTGATTTTTTTGTTTTGTCGATGGGAGAATAAAAAAGAATATATTCATTATCATTATTTTTATTATTATTTATTATTTTTTTTTATTTTTGCACCACTTAAAAGTTTTTCTCGTGCTTAGTATTGTTTTTTTTTTCAAATTTTTGTTGAAATTGTTGCTAAAAATTTCTGTTTTTTAAAGTTTTTCTTGTTTTTGTTCGGGTGTTAAATTCTTTTTTTGGACTAGAGACTCAAGTGTCAAGAGTTCTTTACCGTAAAAGTTCGATACTCATGTTTCAGCTTATATGATTTTTCTTTGAAAAAAGTCTTAACCTTTGTGAAAGTTCCCTATCCAGGCGAAACGTTGGAAAATCCACAAAATCGCTGAGAACATAAAAGCTCTGCTGATTGCTACCTCCGCGGTCGTAGTAGCTTTTGTTAAAATGCGTTCTCTCTTAAAAGCAGCTTACCACCGAGATTGACGATGTCGTTTCATGAGCAATATAGGGTTCGGGTGTAGATTACGAGTATAATTATAGTTGAGCTCAGTTCTCCATAATCGTTCTAAAAAACGGTGTGGGAAGCGGCTTCGTCGAGCGTTTATTCCTACGAGATACGTTAGTACGAGCTATCCTTGTATACGCGATGCGTTCACGAACGAGCCTTTCCTCAGCAGCGTATTCGTTGTTTTCACTTGAGCTAGCTAATCGCGAAAGGTCCTGATCGATTGTCATCTTCTCGCTGGTGGACGCGGCGCGTATACAAAGATTGCGCGTCCTAACGTGTCTCGTAGGGGGAAACGTACACAAAGAGGGTGGTTTCCCATGCCGTTTTTTCAGGACATTTAGGGGGAATGGAGCGTGGCCACCTCCATGCTCGTAATCTATACCCTCAGCACTACACTATCCATTAGAGACCTCAACGTCGTCAATTCCGTGGTGTGCCGCCCTTGAGACAAAGCAAAAACCTGCTGGATACGCAGTTGATTCAAGCGCTATTGATTGGTGCCACTCTTGATTAACAGGCATATTAATGTACAAGGGAAATTACAGTTTAAAAAAAATGAAACAGCAATACAAATTTCCCTTCTTCCGACATATGAAGTCTATTCTGGTCACTGAAGCTCATTCGCTAACGAGGGTACTGATATCTTTTGGTTAAATCTCTCATTAATTTGTTCCGTCATGTTACCTCCTCCCTCAATTACTTGGAAACAATCTCCTCTTGCTAAGTTCCGCATCTTTCAGCAGGTTTGGTTTTGACTGCCGCTTGTCTAGATTGTTCCCTAGATTGTGGTGGTCAGTCGTTTGAGGATTACGAAAGTTGGTGAACCCTCTTGCTTAAGGTCCCCCGTCAGATTCGCCTCTAGTTCCAACGTGCTCCTTATGCCTTGGGCTAATTTCAGCTGTCCGAACCCTGATGTTTCGATAACTGGACCAATGGTAAGCGATCTGGATAGGATAGTAGATGTCACAAGAGGATTCTTCACCTTCTGGAGTAGAAGAACGACAAGTTTTACATGTTGGACTCGTAATCCGCCACAAAAAAAGACAGCGCCAGTCTTCTCTGGCAATAAATTGGGTTCCGGTTTTAGTCAAGTTTGTAATTCCTTTTTGTTCGTGAGATTCTCTGAATCAGACAAAGTGTGTTCCTTATTTATCCTTCTTTTCTGGTGCACCATTGGTGTATGTGAATAAATAAATAAATAAATAAATAAATAAATAAATAAATAAAATCACGTTCAAACAACATAACTTTGAGCAGTTAAACAACACCTAACCGGGCAACCGTAAAAATTGTCGACACCTTTGTTTTTTTTTCATCATTTGGTGACGACGGAATGGAATGGCGCAAATATTGGTTGTTGATTTATGCCTGCATTTACTGCACCACTTCTCACGATTCTGAGGTTACCACTATTCAGTTTGGTAGGCGCTTTTGTGAGTTATAAATAAGTGAATAAATAAACACATCTCTCCTAAACAAATCACTACAGTACCCCTCATATATCGCAGAACAGCTTTATTCTCACGACCTATTTTTGAGCGAAGTCAAGGAGAAGAATTTTTCCTTCTGTGGAAAGGTCTCATTTATCTGTAGTTGTTTCGTAGTTCGTAGGAATGTTATTTACCTGCAGTTTAGAGTTGAAATAATGCAAAAACTTGCAAGAGGGTCCCAACTCGTAGAAAAGAAGGGCCTATTTTTACACCCTAGCGCGTCCCGTTTTCGTTGGGTGTGGAAAAGAAGAGGAAAACGGTAAACTGAGCGAATTTTATGGAATCCTTCCTGTTTTCTCTGTTTCCTATTCTCAATGACTAAGAACTCGTGTACATCGATCTAACATGTTCAGATTTATTTATTTGTAAACAACCATATGTGTCTCGTAAACAAGGAAATGGTAGGACAAAGCTCACAACAATTTCGTACATCCTTTGCACAGTCGTGTTCTGGTTACAGTGATCTGTTTCAGTGATTCCTGACTTGATGACAAGGAGACCAATCAGAGATCTCGGTTTCCACCCACTTCGCTGAACTGTAGCCAGCCATCAATCGATAGGCTGTTTTATAACCTTATCTCATTCGACAAATAGAGAAAATGCCCCATAATGTTACTTTAGTTTAACTTATAGGAAATCTATAGAAAATTCATCATTAGTGCACATGAATGTTCACATTGGGATCGTTTTCCTCATACTGTACAGTATTCGGCTAGAACTCTAATCAGATTTTCTTTATTTGACTGGCTATTTTCCTAATTGTCATTTCTGATCAACGCTGCTTGAATTAAAACAAGAGCCGTGACTCTGACTAAGTCGTTGGATCGCAAACCCAACATTTAAAAGCAGCATACCACAAAATTGACGGTGTTCGGATTCCTCCAGGAAAAATGGGATATAAATTCCGACTGTGAGCACGGTAACGCTCAACCACCTCAATTCTCTCGAAAAACCGGTGGGAAGGGGGAGGGGGTAGGGAAACGGGATTCCTGTGCGAATTTTCCTACGAGACGCCTCATAACGCACCGCCTCTGTACCCGCGCCGCGTCTGCGAGCGAGCGGACCATAGTCCATAGGAGTTCCGCGGTCAATTTCAAGTGAACCAATGAATCAACTGCTGAGGGGACGGCAGGGTGTGTGGCGGTGGCGTTATGAGATGCCTCGTAGGAAGATTCGCACAAGAAGGCTGTTTCTCACGCTGTTTTTTTTTTCACGGCGACTAGGGGGAATTGAGCGTCATCACGCTGATACTCGCAATCTACATCCTTAACCATATCTGTTTCTGGAAAGATTCCAACATCGTTAGTTCTATGGTAAGTTACATTCTCTCTTTAACTTTTTATTCTCTTTATTCATTTTCTTTTTTTCAAATAAATGACTTGGTTGATGCTAAACAACATTTTAGTATAGTCCCTTCTTTTGCGGAATGTTACTACCTGATTGGGTGTTTTCTATTGCGGTTTTCCGTTCCTTTCCATTAATCTCATCAATTGCTTCCTTCCCGACGGTAATTTATCATCTACACATGCATTCATTTATAAATACACAGATGATAAATGACTACAGCGAGAAATGATCTCTGTCCCGGTTGGTGTTTATCTGATCAGGCTAGGGAGCATTTTCTGGTCCGCCAGCGATGATCCATATTTTTGTTATTCCCGATGTAGTAGACGTGGTACCTTGCTGCGAGCTCAGCCCTTGATTCGCTCAGGATAATCGCTAGAACCCGTTTATTTCAGCTTCTTTTCTCGAAAAGTTTCCATCCAGAAAACTTTTTTCCTACGAGTTGATTTGATTTCTGCTTCAAGAAATTTACTTTGACGAAGCGAAGCAGAAAATAGCTTCCAGTGGTTCAGTGACTTGACTAATTGTTCAGTTTTCTTGGAATTTGATTCGAGTTGATCTTTGGCTACGTATTCTAGTCAGAATTATTATTCCCTACAGCCTCTAAGGCAGCATTCTAACTATTTTTACATTTTTGTTTCTGGCTAGCGTACCTTTTTTTTTTGCTAATATACACTAATATCTATCTATCTATCTACTCACTGTCTCCAGTTGACCTGTTGATTTTTTTCCACAAAATTTCTTGCTCTTTTCTTCTGTACATGATAACACACTTCATAAATAAGGGCAGAAGTCATTTGAGAGCGATTACAGAGTCATTTGTTGAGTTTCAACTTAGTTTAATTTTTTTTTGAAAAGTAAAGAGTCGTTTTTGACGTTTTTTATAGAGAACATAGTGAATTTCTTACAAAATAGGGGCTTCTTGTCGTTTATTTTAGAAATATTTCTACTCTATAATATAATTAGTAGTATAAAAAATAGTAGTATAGTAATAATATAAAGTATTAATAATATAAGTTTTTACAAATATTTTTACTCTATAATACATTTCAGCCGGTTTTTAGTATATACATATATAATATAGCGGTTTTCTTTTTTTTCTTTTGAGAGAAAAAAGAAAACAAGCATGATTTTCGAGCACTTCGCGTTTCACGAGTTTATACTACAACGCTACGCTACCCATACGTTTTATTCGCTTGTCGCTTACTTCCGGCACAGTAAAAAAATACTATAAGGCGGTTATTTCAAAAATTTTGTAGGAGAGGTCTAAAGATCTTAGAAATTAGTACGTAGGTAAATTCAAGTGTTCCAAATTCGTTATCCAAATTTTATTATTATATTACCAGCCTGAACAGTCCGGCCAAAGCCGGACTTCAGGCTTATTTTGGTGTTCGCTCCGCTCGTTTTCACCGATCAATAAGAAGTAGCAGTCACCTTGATCACCTTGATCACCTTGACTCCCGTTGATCTTCGAACTGGTCGAGCGGGCGCCAGTAATTCTTCCATTTGTCCCGATCGCGTGCCAGAGTAGCCCAGTGGTTCCTCCTTTCGCGTGGGACACGAAGAGCATCATATTTTTCTTTCAAGGACTTCGTGAAGAAATCTGACCATCGGGTCGGCGGTCTTCCTGTAGTGCGCTTAATATCGCGGGGAACCCAGTCGCTCACGGCTCTGGTCCAACGGTTGTCATTAAAGCGCATCACGTGTCCGGCCCACCTTATTTTACTTTCCTTGGCAAACGCGGCGGCGTCTCTAATCTTCGATCGCTGACGTAGGAGAGAACTTCGAATCCCGTCCCTCACTTGCGTGAAACGGGATACTCCTAGCATCACTCTCTCAATTGCGCGTTCAATGACGCTCACCGCGTTTTCTTCCTGCTTGCGAAATGCCCAGGTTTCCGAAGCATAGGTCAAAGCAGGAAGTACGGTGGTGTTGAAGAGGTGAGCACGGAGCCGGGTGTTCCTGGTCTTCTTCACTACATCCTCGATGCTCTTGTACGCTCCCCAAGCCGCTCGTCTCCTCCTGCCCAGCTCGGGGGTCAGGTCGTTCATCATGTTCAGTTCCCGACCCAGATAAACGTAGCTGGTGCACTCGGATATGTTCGTTCCGTTGAGCGTGAATGGGGCATCCGAGACCCATCCGTTCCGCATGAACATCGTCTTTTGTAGATTCAGCTGAAGACCGATGCACCCACATGTTTCGTCGAATTCGGTCAGCATTCGTTCCGCTTGGCTGATGCTAGGTGTTACCAGTACGATGTCATCAGCAAAGCGCAAATGGTGTAGCTGCCGACCATCAACCTTCACTCCCATGTCGTCCCATTCCAACTTTCGCATTGCGTTCTCGAGGGTGGCTGTGAATATTTTGGGTGAAATTGTATCACCCTGTCGGACCCCCCTCTTCACGTCAATGATGATGTTCTTGTAGAATGGCGAAATTCCGGTCGTGAAGTTACTGTACAACTCTCGAAGTACCTTTATATATTGAGTAGGGACGCCTTGGTTGTCCAAGGCTTCCACGACCGCTTCCGTCTCAACCGAGTCGAAAGCCTTCTTTAAGTCGATGAAGGTGAGACAGAGCGGCATCTTGTACTCTCGTGATACCTCGATGAGTTTCGAAACAGTGTGAATGTGGTCAATCGTGCTGAATCCTTTTCGAAACCCTGCTTGCTCGCATGGCTGTCCTTCATCCAAGACTTTTTCAATCCTATTAAGGATTACTCTTGTAAAGAGCTTGTAGATGACGGACAGTAGGCAGATTGGGCGATAGTTGCCGATGTCATGTGGATCTCCCTTTTTATACAACAACACGGTCTTGCTGGTCTTCCACTGTTTAGGAACCTTGCATTCCGACAGATAACGTGTGAAGAGCCTCGCCAGGGTGTTGATGAGTACTGGCGGAAGGCTCTTCAGGTGTTCTGGTCTTATTCTGTCGGGACCGGGTGCCGTACGATTTCTTACCGACATGATAGCATGTCGTATTTCGGACGGGAGAACCTCTGGAATGACTTGTCCATCTTCCCTCAGATGGTGAGGAGGCAAGTGGACATGGCTGTCGAAGAGATCAGAGTAGAAGTCGTAGATGATTTTCTCCATCCCCCTTCTCGATGCAATGGCTGTTCCCTTTGGGTTCCGGAGAGCAGTCATCCTCGTCTTGCGACTGGCGAAGTCTCGACGGGCATAGCGGATGCTTTTCCCCGCCTCTGCAGCTTCAGCCAGCACTTCTGCTCTTCTCTCTTTAAGGTCTTCCTTTATCGCCTCTCGGCAAAGCCTTGCGAGCTCGGACGTGAGTTCTTGGTTCCCTGCGGCTCGTGCTGCTCCACGCTGGCGTATCAGCTCAAGAGTTTCAAGAGACAGGCGCCTCTTGGTGGTTTTAAAACTCTCAGCCTTCTTCGCGCAGTCGTGAAGGTGTTCGACAAGCCGGTCATATTCCTCGTCGATGTTGTCCAATGCGGAATCTTCCCAAAAGCCGGCTAGCGTAGCGAAGAGATCCCAGTTGATGGTAGTCCTGGGATTTCTCTCTCTGAACTTGGCGGCTTTCTCTGCTCTCCTTGTGAAGGAAAATCTTCCTCGGAGGAGGCGATGGTCCGATCCCGTGTAGAACTTTGGTACAACACCGACGTCCGTCAGGCAGAACCTTTTATTGACGATGATGTGGTCTATTTCATTACGGTACCCTCCACCGGGTGACTCCCACGTCCAGCGTAAAGAAGAGGGCTTCTGAAATTGCGAGTTCCCATGGATGGTCTTAGTCGTCATGATGAACTCGGAGAGCCTCTCTCCCTGGTCATTCCATTGTAGGCCGTGGGTCCCGATGTGAAGTTCCTCCGGCGTTCTTCTTGGGCCAACCTTAGCGTTGAAATCGCCAACTATGACCTTGTAGAAGGCATGATCTTCTTGGTAGAACTTCTCCAGGTCCATATAGAAAGCTTCGACTTCTTCTTCTTCGTAGCTTGATGTTGGAGCGTAAACGACGAAGATAGTCAAAGCTGGTATTGGGCCACATCTTCTCATCCGCAGACGTCCGATTCGGGTCGTAAGTTGTTCAAAAGAGTCGATGTTCTTTGCCATACTCGTGTTGACGAGGACGCCAACTCCACCAACACCTCTACTGTCGCATGTTCCTAAGAACAGTTCTTCTCCAGTTTCATATACGGCGTTGAGAGGGTGACGTCGTCTCGTCTCGGTCAGTCCGATGACGTCGTACTTGATCTTCTTGGCTTGCATCATCAGATCTTCGATGGCCGCTTCCGATGCAAGCGTACGTGCGTTATAAGTACAGATCGCCATCCTAGTCCTTTTCCGTTTTGGTAGCCTACATGACTCCTGCAACCCCGTCCTACCTGGCGCTACCGTACCAGGCTTTCCTCCGGAATCAGGAGACTCTTTTCTATTACTGTGTTTTGCTTAAAATTTTAAAACCCATGGGCAGGTTGCAAGCCTCTAGTCCCATGAGTTTCTGGGAGAACTTTCGTTCTCCCGGTGTGGACATGTGGAGCTTATTTGTTGGAGGCGACTCCAAACCGCCTCCCTTGCACCTCCCAGTCACTTGATTGCAGGCTTTTGGCCGGACCGACGTGCGGGATACAAGGATGTCATGAGTCAGTCCTGGCTCAGCAGAAACAGGGAGTCCATCCCCTGAATCCACCTGCGTCTCTGGGCAAGCGCAAGGTCGCTTTTGGTCCGCGATTAGCCCCCTATCCGCCACCCGGGGACGCGCCACGTAGCCTCGCGACTAACCGGCTGTGATCCCTCTAGTGAGGGAGATCCGTGGAAGAAGTAGCAGTAGCGACATTTTTTTGAGAAATTAGAATTGTTTTTTATCAAAGTTCTATCCATTTTTTTTTACCCGAAAACTTAAGTATAGATGAATGATTTTATGGTTTTTCCTTAAACTCTCAGTTCTATATTTGGAGAGCAATCCAGCTTGATTTCACGTCTGTGTTTCCCTCAAACCTCCACAATTTGAAACATCATTCGAAATATGAGTCTGCTCCGTTCTCAGCTATTAGCAAGAATGATGTGCTATCACGGATTGACGTGAATATCACTATTGTAGTGATAAAAATAAAGGTCTACGCCAGATCGCGTAAACTGTTGGTTACTACTTATTGCATTTAAGCAGCCGTTTGCACGTGTGTTACCTCCTTTTGAAAAAGGATGACAACAGCGTTAGGGAGACATGCTGGGAAATAGATATGCGAAAGAACCATGCAAAGCCATTCTACTGCCTTGGGACTCCCGCGTACTCCGACGCAATGGAACCCGTCTAGCTTTCTGGCAACAGCGCACCATTTCAACCCCGTGGGACCCACCCCAACCCATTTTACAACTCTCTGGCTCCGGGGCACGAATTCGACGTCGTAGTACTCACCCAATTTTATCGCGTTGAGGTTCCAGCGCACCAAACCGACGCCATAGTATTTGTCTCCCTCTGAGGAATTTCTTGGCTGAGACACACGCATACACAGACGCAAACACGTGGCAGAATAAGCCCGTTATTGTACAGCATGATAATTTGCAATTTTGGGAGTATACATTCACATAAAAGTCTATTCACTCTCACTAACATATTAGAGAAACTAACTTGCCTTATCAAAACCAACATACATGTTCAAAGAGCTTTGGACAATGGTGAAAAGGTAGAGCGCTCGCCTGTCAGCTGCATGGCAATGGTTCGGCACCCAACCGGTTCAGATTTTTTTTTTTTTTTTTTTTTACACAAAAAAAAAAACACACATACACACACGGACTAAGCGCGTTATTATATAGCATGATTACTGGTTCCAAATTATTTAATTTTATTATTTAATTAATTTATTTATTTTTAATTTTTTTCTCATTTCAACGATTCAGCTCTTGCCTCATCCGCAAGAACTCTCTGAACAGGTCGCTTTTTTTTTGGAATATGAATGAGTTGATTTTGATTTTTGCACCAGAGAATCTACACGGATGAAACTCAGGTGAGGAATGCCGTCCACTACTTCATCAATCGTTGGGACCCAAATTTTTTGCTCCTTTCCGAATAGAAAATACGTTGATCCTGAACATTTGTAGATATAAGGGTTGTAATTTTGAATTTAAAGAGTATTGATTTAGAGCTGAACCGTAGAGATTAACATCCTGAGGCCGGAACCGAACGTAATTTTAAGTGCAGCTTACTGCCACACATGTTCTCTCCACACATCTAATTTATATTTTGTATTTGTTATTATTTTTATTTATTTATTTATCTATTTTTCTACCATTGATTATTTTGTATCTGAAAATTGAGGGGATACGCTACTTTCTTGATTCTTCTCGTTCGCCATTGATCAGTTCTTTGTTCATCTCTAATTTCATTTCTTCTCCTTCCCTCTTCCACTCCTCCTGGTTAATTTTTTTTTCCTTCAAGGAACTTAATTGCATAGTCTTTATTGTGAGTGGAACGCTCAGAACAAAAACAACATCGCCGACGCGGAGTGGATTTCCGCTGTTGCGCTGTGGATGGATGGATCGCACATCCACTACTCGTTTATTTGGCGTTTAGACGAATCCAAGAAAGCATACGGATATGGCCGAGCGAGCCATAAATAGTGGGAAGGAAATTACTTTCTGTTCATTGAGTTCTGACGGAAACTCCGGACCTCTCCCTCACGTTTTTCCTTCCTATTCGGTCATTATGTCATGTCGTGTCGGTCATGTCGGTCCTATTCATTTTCATCTTTTTTTTCTTCTTATCTTTCCTCTATTTTCCATTAATTCCTCATGATTATAGTTACGTTACTTCTCATAACTTCCTCTTCATAACTCTCTCAAAATTTGAAAACGTTCTCTCAGCAAACGTGCATGCAAAGTGTGCTTATCGATTGGTGAACATTGAAATTGTTACGAAATTAATAAATTGTGCAGAAAAATAAGAGAAGGAGGATAATTTTACAATAAGATTGCGAGCTAAGAGCTAGTCTTTATTATGGTCAATGTTCTAATTTTTTTTTCTTGTTTTTATTCCCTTTTTTCAAAACCATGAGAGTCGATTATTTCTTTTAGCTTCCTCGAAAGTTGAAATTCTTCATTTTTTATGGAATAAATTTTTTTGCGAAGATTGATACGATATTTTTAAAAGAACATGATTTATGGTGCAGAATCGTGTAAGAAATTCCATGCAAAAAGACCTCATTCCGAGCTGCTCGTAGGCGGAGGAGAACCTTTGTGTCCTTTCAGCGCATCCTTCGGTTGACCCTGGAGTCACGAGTGGAGTTTATCGAGGGTCCCACTGTTAAGTCACCCAGTGTGAGTCTGCAGAAGCAGAACAGAACGCAGCACGGAGACGTTCGAATTTCTGAGCGGGCAGGAAAGACCGGGCTGGTTGGCCACAGGTCATGTGCACTTCATCGATGCGCTCTCAGCTGTAAGAATTCCCCCCAAATTGCGATCCGAGTACCTATATTTTAATTACTTATGAACTAGAATTCTTCTATCAATCTCTAGACCATGAATGAGGTGTAGATATAGCCGGTCTCGCTCGTTTTTGGATGTGACGGCTCTGTATTCGCCCGCAAATCAACATTTGTGGCGGGTGTAGCGCAGTCGGTAAGAGTTTCCACTATGTCTGCACGATCGATCGTCGGAGGTTCGAGTCTGCTCCAGTGTCAACCAAACCCCTCATCTTTCCGGGGTCAATAAATTGGTACCAGACTTGTCTGGGAGGATAAAAACACTGATTTGACACATTGGCTAGCCACCACAGGTCATTGTATGGGCCAGTTACACGTTCGTGAACCTCAAACGATTCCGAATTGAACGTGGTGGCGGATCCCGAGCGGATTGATTAACGCCAAACACTTTATCCTTTATCAACATACGTGTAAGCGTAAAGAAAATGATTTCGACAGTATCACACAATATCAAATATGCTCCACTTGTATTTTAAATACTTCTCTAACAATTTGTTTTTGTAGTTCAGATGAGTTCAGATTTTATATATTATCGTGTATATCGTAATGACTTAAAGGAAGCATACCACAAATCTGAGGTGGTGCGGATTTCAGGAGGAGTATACAGGGTCGTAGATTATGGAGACGCGGGTAGTTCCGCTCATCTCTCACTGCAAACAGCCGCCTCCAGAATGCTGTTTTGTACGACGCCATTTTTTGCAACGCTCCACCTCTTGCCCCGCCTCCGCCCTGCGATTCGTCGAAAATCAATTCGGGCTGCCCCGATAGGCCGTAAGGGACGCTATGCGTGCAAGGGTGGCGCGCTGCAATAGAAGCGATCGTACAAAACAGCATTCAGGGGCCGGCTGCTTGCGGTGATTTAGGAGGAAATGAGCGGAGCTTTTCTTCTTTCTTCTTTCTTTTTCTTTAAGAACCGGTACGGGAATAGCTTGATTTTTAGCGTATTTAGGAGCTTTAGGATTTTAAATTCAACTTGTTTCCTATCGATAAGATTCACTATATACGAAATATTGGATTCAAGTAGGACGTCCATGGATCTCTTCTTTCCTTGGACTAATTTCAAGAGGTTCGACCATCATCTCCGCTTACCAACGTATTTTTCCATAAATTTAATTTATACCAATCTATTCGAGAGAGAGAGAGAGAGTGGGAAAAAATTCACACCCATACCACACCCATACATGCAGTATACAGGAGACATTGTGAAGTTGTTTTGGCACTAAGCCAAAATTATATTTTGCCCACATATCCACTTTCTAGCGAGTTCAAAAGCTCTCATTCTCGTGGCATCGCAGTTTTTCGGCAGCTGATGACTGGATGAGGAGTTTCTTGAGTAACATAGGTCCTAACAAAATCTTCCGGCTTGTAGCAGACTAATTTCTTTCAGACTTCTATAACCGTAGTCGCTGAAGCGTGGACGTTTTCAATTTTCGGTCCACTAAAGAAGCCAAAAACAAGATTATGAGGCTGTGGAGCATACTCTGGCTCTAATTTCTGTTGTTATTTCTTGAGCAGCTGCGGTTTTGCGGAAAATCTAAGCGTTTTTTATGGAGATCTTCGCAATTTTTAATGGATACTGCATTATATCGATTGAATGCGGTAAATTCGAGGATTTCAGAGAATCCTAATTTTTTTGCATTTTTTCCCTATTTTCTTTGGAAGAGCAGCTACGTTTTTGTTGAATGAACGAGGTGGAATGAAGCACGAATGATGCTCGCTGGCGCGGTTACTTCCATTTTACTCTCTCTTTCATTCATACTTGTTATCTTTTTTTGTGCGGATCAGATCTGCCTATCATTTTTATTTATTATTTTCATTATTTTTATTATTCATCACCAAATATGTTCTTATAGTTATAGAATAACGGAGCTGATTAATAAGTTAGGAACATGACATCTTTCAATCTCGGTAAACTAACAATTATGATTACTTCAACCAAAGCGACCGCAGACATTTATTCTTTAAAGACTTCTCGATTTTTTTCAAAGACTTAAAGATGTTGTGATTTCTCCTGGAAAAAATAGGGATGGTGATGTAGATGAAGAATATGAGCGTGATCGCGGTACATCTCTCCTAATTTACTTGAGAAACGGCGCGGGAAACAGCATTCTTGTATAAATTTCCCGACGAAGCACCTCATAACGCGCCATCTTTGCACACGCGTCGCGTCTGACGGAGCAGACGATAGTTCAACGAAGTTTTTTCAGTGGCCTATTCAAGTAAAAAGAATGAATAGGCTGCTGAGGGGACCTGTGCACGTATAGGGGTGGCGTTACGAAGTGTCTCGTAGGAAGATTCGCACAGGAAGGCTGTTTCCCACGCCGTTTCTAGGGATGACTAGAGCATGTCCCTGCTCACAATCGTAATGGATAGCTCGAACTCTATATTGTTCCATAGAGATCACTTTATCGTTAATTTCGAGATGTGCTGCTTTTAGTAGGAAAATACGGAGAGACCGCGCATCTCCACACTTCAATGAGGTAGCTGCGGATAGTGCACCCATCGCCTTTCACATCTCTCATCCCTTCATGAGATCAGGAAGATGACACTGCTGCAGACAGAGTGCTTAGGCAGTAGTTTCCTGGAAATTAGTGTCATATTTTTGAAAGTAGTGTTACGTGGAAAATCAGAATATATTGGAGCCTTAGAAATAAAAATACGACACGTGCGCCCAAGTTAGGTTTACGTTTAGTTTTTTATCGAATATAACTCTGAACACGAGTTCTTCACTGACTTCATGCTTTGTGCCCTTTTTATAGTCGCACTGGAGCGTGACTTCGTTGAGGTACGTCCCGTTACGTTCGAGTATCCCCCTACATATCCACTGGATACGTAATGTCTCGGCGACGTCCGCTGAGAATCCGCTGGGATCCTCTTTACCGTTCCCCGTCACGTCATCACGGTTAGGAAGGGATGTCGGATTGCAACTTTTTGATAGTCGAATTTAAGCAACAGCCAAGATTGTTAACAAAATTTATTACGGCTAATGTTTCGGCGTTGTCGCCTTCGTCAGAGCCTGGAAAGTAAGAACATTTGCAATATATCCACTGAAATGCCTCATCCAGAACAAGTCATCATCGCCTAGGATATTACACCCGGAAACAAAAACCGAAAAAGCCCAAATCGTTGTGCCTACCTCAGTAGCCGCGTTACCGTGATGTTAGCGGATATCCGCGTGGTGCAATCGCTCCGCTGATACTAATTAGGATGCGACCCGCATATGACCTCGTAGATCAAAGGGGATGATGACTTGTTCTGGATGAGGCATTTCAGAGGATATATTGCAAATGTTCTTACTTTCCAGGCTCTGACGAAGGCGACAACGCCGAAACGTTAGCCGTAATAAATTTTGTTAACAATCTTGGCTGTTGCTTAAATTTGACTATCAACAAGTTGCAGTCTCTATGCCAAGATTCAAGTAAAGTCGAACTTTCGCATTTCTGGATGTCGGATTCTTTGAATTTGAAATTAGCGGAGACGGAGCTTCTATTTGGCCTAACTGAGGGCATCCACCAGCTTTGAATGGAGAAGGGAGCGGGTTTACATGGTTAGGACTACCATATTCAGCGTCATTCTTCCATGAAGTTCGATGGACTTCGAAGAAGAGTTGGTGCCAATCGGAAATTTTGTGCCCTTTTGCGAAAGATCGGCTTAGATGACAATAGCAAATAACGGCATTGTAATTTTGTGGAAGCAGACAGACGTTTGCTGTTCTTAGAATGTAGTTCTTAGTATCCCAATGGTGCTCGTTTTCCTTTCCCCATCCACAAACATGTATTAGAGTCAACCGAGGAGAAATATCAATTTTCTAAAATCTATCTCAGGAAATAGAAATATAAACCAGGTGTAGCGCAGTCGATAAGAGATCCGACTATCATCGCACGATCGATCGATGGTTCGGAACCGCCTGATGCCAACCAGGCCCTTCATCCTTCCAGACAAGCCTGATCCAATTTATCGGGTCGATAAATTGGACCAGGCTTGTCTGGAAGGATGAAAACACTGGTTTGAAACATTGGGATTAACGCTAGACCTTCTATCCTCTATCGTTTACTTATCTTAGGACTTTGAGTTCACAAAGACGTTGAATGATGAGGTTGCTATTTGCTACCGTAACCTCGTCCTCGTCACGGGATCTTTGTTGGATGCATTCGGCGGCTTCAGAATTTTTCCTTCAGATATTTCAGTAGTAGTGCGGAAGCTTCAGTTAATCCGCACAGTAAATGATCGCCGGCGCTAATTACCACTGCGTGAACGAGTTAATTATACACTGGTACGTGGCATAGGAATTTTCCATTCATCTGAACGTATCCGCTTGGTCAACAAAAAACCTTCGTATCCAATCTCGTCTCTCTCCCTGTTTAGGAAAATTTCCGTTTTCTTATAGGCTCTGGTAGAAATTTGCATTCGATTCGTAAATTGAAAATTCATTATTTTTTCAAAAATTAGGATTTTAGGTGAATATTACGAATAACGTTGTTCTTTTCGTGGAATTAAAGAGTGGTCAGATTTAGAGAGAAAAAAGTTTAATAAAGTAATTGACGAAATTTTCGTTGAAAAATGAATTTTTATTTTTATTTCTTATATTATTCTTTGTGTCTTTTGGTTGTAGCTGCTTTTTTTCTCCTTTTTTTTTGAATGGGACTCTAAAATGTATTGAGAGGATCGGAATTAAACAAGACAAATTTTTACTCTTATTTTTTATTTTTCTTCTTATTCTTTTTTTCGTCTTCATGAAAAATTGGGGCAAAACGATTAGGAAAAGAGGTAAGGTATATGGAAAGAGGAGAATAAAAATATCAATTCCTAAAAAAACACAAATAAATAAAAGTATGACTAATAACATTAAAAATATATGAAATATATGTAAGAACATGAATTATTTCGTTTAAAGGACTAGCTTTTCCATAAACAAAAATAAATGACATCATTCATGACGTCTCGTAGATTTCCCGTCATGTTCAGAGACGAAATCCAATTTTTCTAGAATTTTCTATGAATCCGACGTTATTTGCTGTCTGTAGCCCAGCTAGCAGCACCTGCGCTGCTATAGAATTCATCGCATAATCATTCAAAGGTCCCATTGTGAGGTGGTCCGTATACGAATATTGTACGATTTTTTTTCTGGAAGCTATATCTCCTTCCTAATTTTATTCCCATACTGCTAAAGGTAAAGGCTAAAGATTCTCGTGAACTGTTTGAAGTCCTTTTGTTTATCTGCCAGGATGTAAACAACACATTTTACCAGACGATTGGTAGCAGTTTGGCCGATTATTTTCTCGGAAAGCTGGCATCGATGTGTCTCGTCGCAGATCCTGTAGCCGGGGTCCCGGGACTGTCTATCCGGGAAAAAGCGACTATCCTTGGCTATCGGGGACCACTATTTAAGAGAAATATTTATTTGTTATTCACAGAAGAGTCACAGACGAACAAAATTATGGAAGATTTGAAGTGTCTTGCATTAGAGTGCATATTCGGTCCGCGCGCTCGGCCGAAGAATAATCGCTGGCGTATTCTCCAGGAGGAATTTCTCCGGGGAGTACTGATCCGTTGACTCAAAATACTACTAACTAGACTGACTATGTAGTGAGGAGACCGACTACTCCCTCAAAAAAGAAATTTGATTATGGGAATTTGCTTTGACGGAAATACTCTTCATTACTACCCGCAGGAGTAGTTCCTAAGAATCCCAACTCTTCTCCGGAGAATACGTTTGTTTTTAGAAAAATACTGGCTGCCAGGGGGATAGGAATTGAGACAGTTGTTCTTTGTAATTTTTGCGGATTATTTCCTTCGTCTCATGATCCACGATGCAATAAATGTTTTGCTAGACATGTCTTATTTGCGTACGCGAGAATGATAGGATTTTTCAATTCGATAGCACTTGGCCCGAATCGTATTTGCATTCTATAACGATTCAACGTTGACCAGAAATCGTTTTTGCTTCGTTTCTCAAAGGTTTCTCATCCTTTATGGGATTTTTTAAGCGCTACTGAAATTTTATGCTAATATGATTTTTAATACTATGATAGATGTTATAATAATATCAAATGTGTAGCGGAAGACAACCTTTTATTGTGTTCTTCTCCTTTTATTCCCTTCCTTGGGCGTATGGCGCAGTCGGTAAGAGGTTCCGCTCGCTACACGATCAGTCGGAGGTTCGAATCCGCCCTAGTGCAAACCAAGAGTTTCATCAATGCGCGGTTGATAGATTGGTTTCAGACTTATAACTATAACTATAACTACCATAACTTATAGTAGATATAACCGTTCTCGCTGTTTTTCGATGTGAAGGCTCTGTATTCGCCCGCATATCAACATTTGTGGCGGGTGTAGCGCAGTCGGTAAGAGTTTCCACTATGTCTGCACGATCGATCGGAGGTTCGAATCTGCTCTAGTGTCAACCAAGCCAATTATCCCTTCGGGGTCGCTAAATTGGTACCAGGCCGGTCTGGGAGGATAAAAGCACTGATTTGACACATTGGCTAGCCACCGCAGTTTATTGTATCGGCCAGTTACACGTTCGTAAACCTCGAACGATTCTGGATTGAAGTGGACGTGATGGTGCGTCTCAAACGGATTGAGTAACGCCTGACACTTTATCCCCTGTTGTCCTTTGCGATACTGTAGGCTTCACAGAACCATCTTCACTATGCACGCATGTTAATATGAGGATGAATACAGAATACCCGGCATTGCCGGCAAAAACGAACAAGAACGGCAATATCTGGAGAATTTCCGATGGAGATTCTAGCTTGATTGCGTGATTGTCCTTTTCTTTAATGGCTTCTCTGTGAATGATTCTCGAAGATGTCCTTGAATCGTTTATTTGATTTCAGCAGCATCCGAATGAACCTCGCCTTTCTTCATTCATTTTTGGAATGAAAGATTAGCTTCCCTTAACCTAATTAGAATAATTCCTGTAATCGCGGTGCACTTGGTGGTTAAAGACGGCATCCACTTAATGTATTCCTTTCTTCGATTCTTTCTTTCGAGATTTCTCCGGATTCTGGGTAGCAGTGAGTCAGGAGAGTCGCGAAGTGCAAATCTCTCAATGGCGACAGCCTTAACGATTAGATAGGGTTAAGAAAGTAGATCACGATTATGAGTGTGACCACGCTCAGTCTCCCCAAATGTGGGAAGAAAA
Organism: Necator americanus; assembly: GCF_031761385.1. NCBI lineage: Eukaryota > Metazoa > Nematoda > Chromadorea > Rhabditida > Ancylostomatidae > Necator > Necator americanus. The sequence goes on along the minus strand of NC_087373.1, from coordinate 35,755,667 downwards.
ACGGCGTGGGAAACGACCTTGTCGATCGAATTCCCCTACGAGGCACCTAATAACGGACACGTATGCATTTGAAAGCGTACGCGTTTCGTTTTCTATCGAGCGGACTATCAATGAGTTGCTGACGCTGTCCTTTCCGAGGTCAGAAGCGGCGCGTACACCTGCACTCGCATACGTGGCACGTTGCTTGGTGCATTGTAGGGAAATTCGTTCAGTTTCAGTGGTATATGACCCGCTACAAGACTTTCTTCAATCATTCAAAAGAATGATTTATGTTTACAGTGCCTTAACATCGGCTTTTTCAACATTACAATTATCCTTAACATTACTCATGTCGAATCAACTTGTGTACATCTAAACATATACGTAAACAAGTAAATAAGTAAGTAAAATAAACAAAAAAACGAATGCTTCTGTCATTTGCGACGGGTTTGGTGTTGGAGCTCAAGAAAGTAGTGGGACTTATCCTTGTCTTCTATCGCTTATTCTATGGTGGCAATGGGACCCGGAAGAATTTCGCTTTTTTCCCGTTCCAAGTGTTAGGAGAGCTGGAGTGCTACTTAGAGAGTGAGATGTTTTTTTTTTCTCTGAAGTTCCACTGTGAGGTGTTTTTGAAGTTGGTCACATGAGATCAGTTGCACACGTTTGTTTTGCACATTTGTTCGTTTCGTATGGAATTTTTTCTTTTACATAAAAAATCTGCTATATTAATAGCGTTATTTTATTTTATTCTATTTTTATTTATTATTATTATTGTTTTTACATTATACATCTATTTTGCGTCCATTTTACTTTACATTTAACTTTACGTTTATTTTATTTTATTTTATATCATTCACTTTTTTTTATTACGCATAAATGATTCTTCAGGAACAATTATTTTCATGGTCATCAGGTTTTCAGGATTTCAGAGTTAGTAAAAAAAAACTTCAGATTAATAAAATTATGGAAAATATGGAAACGTTTTTAATATACTTTTCTTTTCCTTGCTTTAAGTTTTTATCAGCAAATATTGTTTTTACCTCTGGTTGTGTCTGAGGCTGCGTTTCGACATGACATACGCTTCAATTCACTGATGCAGAAGATAAATAAATAAATAAGTAAACAAAAAAAACAAATTGTATTAATTATTCATGTAAGTCACCAGTGTATCTCACGTTTTCCAAACGCGATCCTTCAAATCTCAGGAACGTGAGTCATCTCGGAGCTTTTGACAGATCCCGTTCGAATGTTTCGAATGTTTGGTCGAAAAAAAACGAAACGAAATTGGTCGAAAAAGTTGCGAAAATGCAAAATTTGGCGCCATTCCCCTTCGAATAGCGTATGCATTTATCTGCAATCATCTCCGACCACCACCATATTACTCGGCATAAATCTCCCATGGGCTTTAATTGCACTCGTCCTTCAATTCGCATCATTTGTTTTTTTTTCCCTTCCGGATAGGACCCAATAATCGAGATAAAACGTAGCCGATTACCTGAAACGATGCGTTCATTGAAATTGCTAAGTAAATAATTCGTTCTCCATTTTTTCTCATCAATTTATTTATTTTTGCTTACTTAATAATTGATCTCTGTCATTTTTTTACCTTACTTTTTTTTTTACTTATTTTATTTAATGCATGCCCTATATGTGAATCTCAGCATAGAAGGAGCTCATGAGATCACAGATCAACACTGAATGGTCCAGCAACGATTCAAAGATTTTTCTTTTACATTTTTTTACGCTTCGCTTCACAATCGATCTCTTCTTCTATATTTTATTAATTATTCTTGTCGATAGTGCAATTTAAAGACATCACCCCACGAATCTGAGGTGGTACGGATTTCAGGTGGAGTATTCGTGCACGGGATCGTAGATTATGGAGAGAAGGGTGATCCCGTCCATTTCTTCCCAATTGCCGTAAAAAACGGCCCGGAAGATACGGCTTTTGGCGTTCCGGCGCGCTATTTCTACAAGGAGTTCGATTGGAGCGCGCCAGCCTTGTGCACGCACCGCATCTTCTGGACCGTTTTTTACGTCAATTAGGAGGAAATGGGCGGAATCACCCCCTCTCCATAGTATACGAGTACTCCACCCGAAATCCGTACCACCTCAAATTCGTGGGGTGATGCCTTCAAGCAACAACCAAGATTGTTAACAAACTCTATTACGGCCAACATTTCGGCGTTGTCGCCTTCGTCAGAGCCTGGAAAGTCAGATCATTTGTGATACATTCCCTCAAAGGCCTCATTCAGAACAAGTCATTATTCCCTAAGATGCTACATCCAAAATCGAAACCAAGAGAGTCCAAATCGTTGGGCTTACCCAGGTAGCCGCGTTGCCGTGATACTGGCGGACCTCCGCGTGATAAAATCGCTCCGCTACTACTAATTAGGATGCGACCCGCATATGACCCCGTAGATCAAAACCCACAAAGGTCTTGATACAGAGCCAGCTCGTTGGTCACGGCTAAGCACTCTTCCTTTCTATTCATTTTTGGACTTTTAGCGCTTATCCAAAACGTTTTCAAAGTTCTGCGAGCTACAATTTCGGGTTCATACGATAGGACCGTGGCTGCTACGCAGAAAGAGGAATTATTCTTGTATATGGTGGGAGTTATTGGAGGAATTAAGCGAGGGAGATAAGATAATGGTGCACGGAACTAACCACGATCGTTATCTATGGAAAAGGCTTATTTAATCAGCTCGTAAGGAAAACACATCGTCAACTGAATTGATGCTTTTTTTGCTTTTTCAACGAGGTTACGGTAAATTTTCATATATGATGAGATGTTTCGAGGAGTTCGTCATTATAAAAGGCCTGGTTGAAGGTTTTTGATGCCACGCATATACCATCAAACTCCTCCTCTCTCTTTGTCGAGCCTCGAGATCTCTCTAAGTTCACTACGTAAGCCTGAACAAGCAAAAGAGCAAAGAGTCCGTCACAGGTCCTGGTAAAACGGGTGGGGCGACCTCAAGCGGAAGGGCTCACTAACTTTGCTATCCTTGAACGGCTAACCATAACTAGGGTAGAAGGAAGAACCAATAGGGACGAATGTGAAAAAGAGTATATCAAGCCAGATTCTCAGATAGCTGGTGTCACAAAAGAAAAACCGAAGAAAAGAAACTAAAACTGTGAGCTAAAAACACGGATCAAATCATCCCGATATTGTGGTCGTTGTTAGAGAAGGAGCTCTCTTGACCTCTCTGAGACCTATGAAATATTATATCTTATCAAACTCCTCCTCTCTCCTTGCCAAACTTCAATATCATTCTAAGTACACCACGCAAGAACTCCAAAGAGGAAAGCAAGTGGACTAGTCCCATCGACTAGCCGGATGAGATCCATCCACTTTGCAGTCCCCTTATCCGAGTGTTGGTATCTGGATACCAGCTACTGGTAACGTATGGAGGTTCGGTGACACCATTGGTGTATTACAAAAGGAGGAGCATAATGTAACCGAGGTGGAAATAGTAGCAAGAAAGAAATATCGGCTAGGAAGTCATTAGAAACATTCCGGTTTTCCGTCACGAATCCATCCATGCATAACAAAAGCGAGTGCGTCAATCAATTACTAGTGAATTTATGCCGTTCGTGACACTTGTCAGCTATAAGACTGTGCTGCATTCAGTTCTTTAACACTATTCAGACATCAGTACTTAATTATACTGCACAGTACGTTAATCTTATTCGCTTTGGGTGACAATCTGTATGGAACGCGGTGGTTCATCAGCCCCACTTGATGCAACGGTCAGTTTGTTTTTCTGTTTGTAAAATATCGTGATACGGTATGTACCTTCAATTAGGCGATATTTTTTATGGGTCAGGCTCTTGTCCTATGTTTTGTTTTTTTTTTCTTTTTAAGATTTGTTTTCATAATTGCGTTTCATAATTCTCATAATTGGTTTTTCCTTGCGTAATGTACTCAGAGTAAGTTCGAGACTTGGCAGGGAGAGAGGAGGAGTTTGATGGGATATGCATAGCATCAAAGGACCTCGAATCATTTTCAGGCCTTTTATAAAGTCGAGGTTCCCCGAAATGTCAAGAAGCGAATAAAATTTCACCAAAACTTTGTTGGCAAAACAAAAAAAAAGACATAAAATCAGTTAACGTAGTGATTTTCTTTCGAACTAGTTTAATAGGGTTTTCCCTTAGATAACGATTGTGGTTAGTTCCGAACAATGAAACAAAAAAAAACATAAATCCTCTTTTATTTTGCACTTGAAGGACTTATCATTTTTGTGTCCATTCAGAATAAATTCCAATTTCTGCCTAGAAGGAATCAGAACTTTTTTCTTTCAATATGAATTAATGAATTCTAACTAAAATGTTAGTGCTCAAAATTTTTTAGGACAGGGTTAATCTTTATGGCAACGTTTCGGCAAAAAGGCAAACACCTCGGTACGCATAATGAATTGTTTATCATCGTATGGGGTAGTCATGTTGCTATGTTAGAACGATTGTTGAGAAGCTATGCTACGGACAGCTGTCCAGTCATTTTACCAGGATAACTTCTTTCCCTGTGTTGTAAACGGTGCTCCTCTTCCTCCAGCTAAAAATTAAAAAAAGTGGTTTATCGCAGCTTTGACTCGTCTATTTAAGTGTCTATGGGTTTCAGCTAAGATTTTATGTGAACTAGTCAACTGACTTACATATAATCAGTTTTATATTTATTATCATATTTATATTTATATATTTATCGTCCCTTGCTTTACTGTTCGCGTGACTTATCCCTGCTTATTCTCATTCTACTCTTTTCTCGTTTGCTGGATTTTCTATTGTTTATCTGTATTCATTCCTTGCCTCTTACTCTGGGCACGCCTTTGAGCGTAATAAATAAATAAATAAATAAATATTTGTAAACCAGTTGAGAGCTGAAAAATCAGGTGAAGAGCAAGAATATAACCAGTGTTATAGAGCAAAACGTGTTTGATGTTACGATACCGAAAGGTTTTATTGTATTTTTTCTTCAAAACATTAATTTTGTATTCATTTGATCATATTTGCAATTTTTTCCATTCCATTCGCTTGAATTTGCATTCTTTCAAAGGGAGAAAGTGTATCCGGGACAGAAATAGACGAAATTTTCTTTGTTTTGCAAAAAATTCTGGGGATGGACTAGGAGACAAAAAAAAACCTGGTTCTCAAAAATCAAATAGAATAAAAATTAAATTTAAGTGACTCTGATAGGAGATAAAATAGAAGGATTTAGTTGAGAAAATTTAAAAAGAGTTTCAAATGACACAAAAAACTAAAAATAATAGAATAAAGTGTTCATTTGTAAATTCACGAAAATTTTTATGGGATTTTCCCGTGTAATCTCGTTCTGTGCCCACTCTCTGTCACATTATTCGGCCGCTAATGCATATGTACATGTGAAAGAAGGGCACAGAAGAAAAAAATGCTAAGAGCAATATTAACGATATTTAGGGCCTAATCGGATAAATGACGTCTGTTCAGAAGTAAATGTCAAAGAAAAATGTAATCTGAATGTTGTTTGTATGTTTTAAGTACAAAAATGAAAAATCTAGATCACGTTACGTTTAATGGCGCCTTAGAGGCATTACGATATCTGGATCTTTCAATTCTCAGGGTAACAGTAGTTTAACTAATAATTCCTTTCCAAAAATCGAAAAGATGTGAAACAGTCTTGAGTGACCGTGTCTCTCCTACGATACAACTTATTACGGGCGGCAATAGAACACGGAAAATCCACAGCGTGTACTTACGATTGTGCTGGCGGGTGTAACCCCTCTGCCGCTTATTTGAATTATATCAGATGGATTGTTGGAGAATGACGGAGTTGTCTGCGTTCTATCGCGTAATACAGTGTATCGTTGGGAAGACGGGATCCAACGATGCAAATCTCTTACGCTGTAAGACGAGAACAAAACTGATTAATAGGCTTTTTTTTTCTGAATTATTAAAAGGATTCAACTGGGCGCTTACATTAGCCAACTACACCCGGAATGGACGACATCTGGATGTAAAGTTTAAGTGAGTAGCAATTAGGGTAGCACTTGCATCTTTAAAGATTTAAGGTTTTCAACGAGGTTCACTCAGAGAAGGCGCCTCTTATTACTATATTTATCTATTTATAGGCGGTTTTAAGTATTTAATTATTTATGGATGTGTGCAGTCAGTAGGAGGTTCCACTTCCTCACATCATCGGAGGTTCTAAAAATCCCCAGTGAAAAAACCGTTTCCCCGGCAATGAATCTGCTCAGGTTGTTGAGTGTAAAACTCTGATTTCGTCATCCGCTGACCACCACAAGTCATTGTTTGGGTTCCAAAACCCTAACGATTACGAATTCCAGTAAAACCCGTTGGCGCATCCCAAGCGGATTGATACGCCAGTGACTTTGACTTTATCTTTTAAAACGAGATACTCCGAACCCCGAACAGAAAGCGTAGATAACCTTTCCTCACAAAAGAAATTTTACGGTGTCTGGCGGAGCTCTTACAAAAAAATAACCCTCAATTCTGCAGCAAAAATTTTTTCATATTTGAAAAATTATAAATTTAGTTGGATTGCGGATGCTGGACGACGACGGAGTTGTCCGCGTTTTATCGCGTAATAAGTTGCATCGTTGGGAAGATGGGATCACAACAAGGGGGAAACAGCGTGATCATGCCCACATTCGTGAGCTATACCTCTGCCGCTTCCTATTTGTATAGAGATCCCAAAATTGTCGATTTCGTGATATGTTGTATTCAAGTTGACGTTATTTTAATTATCGGATTCAATCTCTGGATAAGCTGTCTTTAAGTATGAGGGCCTTTTGCACTACCATGTGTATTTATACAGTAATCATTTGATGCATTAACTCTACGGAAATAACCAATTCCGTACGGGGATTGTAAAGACATCCTTTCAAGATAACATAGTGGAATTAATGAGAGGAAATCTCTCTAATTTTTCTCTTTAGCAGAAACACCCTGATTTTTTTTTTCGAAAAATAGCTTTTATTTATACTTTGTTTACAACATGTGATCGTCACAGAGTCTCTTGAGATAAATAGCTTTGGGGGAAGTATAAATAGTGCTTATGATTGGGCTAATGTTCCTCTTAAAGGAGGTTTGAAAGAAACGTTGGAGCGTGAGTTGTGCTGAGTTTTTTTTTTTTCATTTATATTAATGGAGTTCGATTAGTGGCTACTGCTGCTGCAGAAAAAAAACCACTGGTTACTGTAGCTATTCCTGAGGACCGATTCATGAAGTTATGACGATGTTTTAGTGCTTTTTATATCTTTTCTACATCCTCCGTTCGTTTGATTACGGTTATTTCTTCCCTGTTTTTCATCTTAGCGCAAATTTGAATTTATTTTGCTTTTTCTTTCTAGTCTGTTTCTCTTTTTTCTCCTTCTTTTTTCTCTCTTTTTTTCCACTTTTTCTTTTTTTTTGTTCTGGAAAACTATTTGCCATTTTTAAGCTTATTTTGTGCCTATATTGTGTGTCTCGTTGACATCATAGCGGATCCCGTTGACCACGCCCCACTCATTTTCAGCAGTTCGAATGCGTCCTCGCCTATTCGAGGCGAAATGAAGCTTGGACGGCTATATTCGGCTCTGTTGTATTCGTTTGTATATTGGTAAGTAGTTATTTATGGATCTTCATTGAATAGTTGTTTGTTTGTTTGTTCGTTGGTTTGTTTACGTTTTGCCCACACACACAAGAGGTTTTAAGATAAAGATGAGGCCCTATGGATACGGAACAAAGCATTTGTGAAGCTTCTTTCCGACGAATAGGGTTTCGGAGGGAAAATTAAAATATTCAAAAATTAGAATAAATAACAAAAATAAATAGAAAAAATAAAAGGAAAATACATAGAGAATAAATTAACACATTTTGCATAGGCATATGGAAGAAATATCGATTTTTAATGGATTATGCATGATTTTATGGATTTAAACAGAGGAATACCGATGAAAAATTGTTGACAAAGTCAGTTAATCAGGTTTACAATGAGATTAGGTAGGAAAAATTAGAAATTGAAAAACTTTTATGGAAGTGCAAAATTATTTCTTCATACTTTTCGTTCTACACCTTTACATATATCTTAAAGGTAGAAAAATAAGTAAAAGTAAAAAAAAGTGATTTAAGTTTTAATTTTTAGTTTTAGTTTTAAGTTCCACCACACGATCTTCAGTTATGTCCATTAAAGTTACTTGGACAATCAATCAATAATGTTTGTCCGTGTCGTTAAAGAATTGTTTAAATAAATTATTAGTGGCTATAACATTGTCATTTCTCTTAATTACTCCTATATTATTTATTTATTTATTTATCATTATTTCATATAAAAATTAGACGAACTATGGTTACGTTTATGTTCAGACAGGGAAAAGAATAAGGTGAATTAAAGTAAAATGATAAGCGTTGGTCAGAAGTCTGATAATTAAAATTTCTTTTCTAAGTCTCTCTTTTCTTCTCAAAATACGAATTTGTAGAATTTTTCAATTATTTGTATGGCGTTCGTAAATTTACGGTTTTCTTTCCTTTTTCTATTGTACTATTTTCTTTTTGTTTGTGTTCCCAATAGATATCCAATTTCACGTAATTCCTTCTTATTTATTTATTTTTCCAAAAAAAAAAGTGAAATATGAGGCCATGGTATTGTGGTATTTCAATTTTATTTCATTGTCAAGGAAAATCTATTTTAAAAAAAATTGAAATATAAGGGCATACGGTACTTTAAGTGACAAATTGGATAATTTGAGCAGAAATCAGTTACTACCGACAATCAATAGTTATTATCGATAGTTAGTTTCTTGAAGGTTACCTGGGAAATCCTCCTGGAAAATCCACAAAAACGTGAAGAAAATCTTTTTCCGACTAAGAAATTGCGTTTGTCATCTCTGAAAAGACTTGTTTTTCTGGCGTTTTGCAACTTTTCTTTGCTTTTTGCCACCGTAAATGATCACTTCTGCAATTATCGCGTCGATTATTGTTGTTTTGCTGTTTTTGTTTACTTTTCGCATGCTCACTTCGATTCAGATATGTTGCTTTTCACTAAGCGCTTAGCAATTCGTGCCAATGCGACATAATGACATCCATCATCAAGCCATCTAAAGAATATACTGAAATGTCAACAACTTCTATTTATAGAAAATTTTGAACGCGAAAAAAAAGAGTTGGAGGAAAAATAACACTCATCTCATGACAAATGAGCAGTCAGAGGTTTTTTTTCGTGGTCTTTTCTTTGTAATTTAATAAACTATTTTCTCGCAATGATTTTTAAATTGTTTATTTTTAATTTTTAAGTTTTTTTTCCTTAAAACCAAGTTTGAATATATGTATCTTGTTTTGTTTATGTTCGGGTCTAGGTTGTTTAGTGTTGTTTTGTTTGGATTCACATGGGGAAACAGTTTCTACAAATGTCACTTTCAGCTATCGTCTGGCGTTTATGTGTCACCAATTTTGGAATTTTTACTTCCTCAGTCAGCTCCTTGTTCTGCCCGGCTCCCTCACCCAGTTCCATAGCTGTGAGGGAGAAAAAAAGGACGAAAAATTGGGTTTTTCTTGGGAACTTTGCGAAAGTTTTTAAGATTTTTTTTTCTGAAACTCTTGTTAACTTCATATAACAACAAGACCTTACCATACCATATAAAATATGACGGTATGACGTCATACATCTCCCCAAAGTATTTATTATGAAAATAATAAAAAATAAAAAAAATATCTGCCTCATTTTGAAAAGCAGCAGATAGAACAAGAACAGAAGTGTTCCAACATAAAAGCCGTTTTCCGCCTTTTTTTTTCTCATTCTCTTCAAATTTTTCTTAGGAGAGCAGGTTTAGAGTTAATGATGAATTTCAGAGTTCAGCAGCAATTTTGTATTTCTTGTTTTCAAAAATTTGCTTCTTGGAAAAATTCGACTCGGGATTACATGAATCATGGACTCTAAAAAGATACAGTACACACTTATTCCAGTTAAGTAGTCTTAATTTTTTTTTCTCTGCTGGTAATATTACTTTTTTTTTGTTTTTTTTTTCAAAGTTTTAGCAGAAACCCTTACATTCTTTTTATTTAAGGTGAATTCTTTAGAATTTTATATTCTCGCTTTTGACACTTCCTGCTTTCTCCGCTTAAGCCTGGTTACTTGAAATATCTGTCCATCTATTCTTATTTGTTGTTTAATTATGTATTTCCGTATTTGCATACACAAATGTCTCCGTAGATCAAATTCCTGGACGAAATATGATAGCAGTCCCTCCAATCATCATCCGTATGTACACCAAAGCACCTGCTCGTAATTGTTTTCTATGTAATTTTTTTTTTCTCGCTAAGTGTTTTGCAAAAAAAAACCTCTCGTTGGAACATGGTGCCATTGTTTGATTCATTTTTCATTTTATTCTTGTACTGGATGATCCACCCATTATATTCGAATTCGAATATTCGGTTGAAGTGTCAGCACTCGAATATTCGAACCTTATACTCTACTAAGAATCCAAACATCAATACGACAAACCAGAAGCAGGGAAAACTATGTAGAGAGAACGAAAATTTAAAAATTCGATTATTCGAATGCTGAATGGTCTTTCAGCTTAGCGATTAAATATAAATAGTAATATAATATAAACAATATAATAATATAATATAAATAATGATATATAGTAATATATAAGTATTGCTCGATTATCTGAGTATCCTTCTGAAAAAAGCTGAATACTCGTCGTTCGAACGTTCGAACCTCGTCGTCGAATGTTTTGCTATTTTTACTATTTTCATTTTACGACAGCACGCGCTCAAAGCGTTTGTAAGTTATGATAAGTTCATTATGTTTTTCCGGGAAATTTTTTTAATCCAATTTGGCTGTCCGCCAGAATTTTCGGGCACGACATCCAGGATTCATCTTTAAACTCTCTCCGTACGCATTCATATGGATTGTTGTTGGAATGAGTTGGGTTGAGTCGATTTGGTTAGGGGGGAATCTAAGGAAAAAGTGCCCGTGCAAGGTCAATCAAGTCCCCTTGAAATTGTTACTGGAGGAACTTTTTCTGACGAGTTCTATCGCTTTCGGAAAACGAGGAAATTTTTAAAAAAATAGATGTTGTTTTGAAGTTCTCAAGTATTTGATAATAGTTACTTGAAATGTCAAACAATATTCTTCTTATCTGCATTAATATGAAAAAGTTGTTATTTTATGATTTTTTTGAAATCAAATTTGGTAGTCTAGGCTTCTTGGACTGTGTTCGTCAACTTTCGACCGGACGTTGTCAGGTTTATCTTTGTTTATTTGTTTATTTATTCATTTATTTATCTACAAATACCAAATTCGGTTCACCAAAAAGAAAGGGAAACACATGGTTAAGATGAAGAATAACCGCTTTGTTTCGAAAACGAAAGTTCTTAACCGAATGAGGTTTTAGGGAATTCAATAAGGAATCCTGGAATCTCACTAAGGGTCCCCAGAAAAACGCAGAGCACCACATTTGGTTTCTTAACCTGATTATGCATCCATGGGTTATTAACTGGAGTTTTTTTTCTTTCTTCTGGAATTTATGCATAGGTTACGGTCTCTCCAACGACAATCCTCATAATTACCACCTGAGCTGAGGTTGAATCCGAGTACCATAAATCCGGGGGTAAAATGCGATTGTTTTAGGGTTCGGTGCTAATGTAGCTCACAAAACCCTCCATTATGACTATTTTTAGTGTCCATATCCAGGAATATAACCTCGGGACTATTTATTTGTGACGAAACGTAACCACTAGGTTTGTGAATTCAATGACGGTCGATGAGGTGAAGGTTACGGTCAATGAGGTTATCTACCATAAGGTGGAATTCCGTAGGAATACGAAGATTATTGAAATATCGATGGTAGAACAATTTATAGGTGAGTTCGACTAGTGACTGGGATCGAGTGAAACAGGAACGAGGACCCGATGAATTCGCTACGAATTGAATTGAGTTTTTCATGGATGATCGACGCGTTAAGCTGAATTTTCGACCTCAGTACTCTCTTCTTGAGTTTTTTCCTCATAGTGTTCATAAAAGCCTAGGAAAAAAAATTAAAAATTAGTCTGAGGAAGGTTTATGTTTTATTTTTTAAAATTTGTTCTGTTTCCTGTTGCTCTGGAAAATATCGAATACATTGACTGAATGACAGCACTGAATAATGGACGCGGTCTAGAAATGAAGTATGCTCGTTCGTTAATTAATTGAAACATTTTTAATTTAATTAATATTTAATTTAAGAAAAAAAACTGAAACCCATTAAAACTTTTTTGGATTCATTCGAAATGTCGATTATTTTAAGAGAAACTTGGACAGCTTTCATCAAAAATGTAGAAAGATGTCAATTACGTTTATTTCTAAAAAAAAAAAAAAATTAAAAACCTGAGCAATAGCGAAGAAAAATTTGGACAAAAAAATCTCCAAGTATAATCATTGCATCCAAAATAACTATCAAAATAATTGTAATACTTTTATCTATCGATCTGTTTATGTGAATAAACACTGACTGATTAGGTTCTTCCATAATTTTTTCACTTTTTTCTCACATTTTTCTACTAGTGCTTTTGCGAGGTTTCTAGATGGAACCTTTAATAACCTCATGCTTCTGAAAACGGCAGAACACCCGAAACATCTGGCCAATAATTGCTCCATCTCTAAAAAAAGAGGGTGGGTGTAGTGTAGCGGTTAGAGGTTTCGCTTCCTGCACGATCGATCGGAGGTTCGAATCCGCCCCGGTGCTCACCACACCTTTCATCCCTCTGGGGGTCGATAAATTGGTACCAGACTTGTCTGGGAGGATAAAAACACTGACTTGACACATCGGCTAGCCACCGCAAGTCACTGTAAAGGCCAGTTACACGTTCGTAAACCTCAAACGATTCTGAATTGGAGTGAACGTAGGGGCGCATCCCAAGCGGATTGATTAACGCCAGAAACTTTATCCTTTAACTTTGTCCTGAAAAAAAAAACAACTCGTGTGCAGACTAATAGGAAACATAGGAGGAGGATGCCGATGTTTCAAGACATGAATTCTAACTTCTTTAAAAATATTTTTTAATCAATCCGACAGATCTTTCAATCAATATTGTAGTCACCAAAAAAAGATCAATAACCTTCGTCCACCCGTCATCGATTAGTAGTTGATAATAGTTTGATAATTTTATTTAATTTAATTGAATGATAATAGTTAAGTAATTTTTGATAGTTGACGCTTTTGCACTAGAAGTCGGCTGACTGTAAGAAGGGAAATATGTAGGTTGATTACCGTGGACGAGAAAACCTTGTGGCTATCCGCGATGTTTAGTCCCGCGAAGATTTCATCACTAAATTTTCTTCATGATAATACAATAAAAGACCGCTAGAATATATTCCATTTAATATTATTCATTACTAATATTATTAATGCTACTATTGTAATTATTTTTTTATTACTGGGGCGGGTGTGGCGCAGTCGGTTAGAGGTCCGTTGTAGCCACACGGTCGAAGGTTCGAAACCGCCCTAGTGCAAACCAAGCCTTTCATCCCTTCGGGGCGATAAATTGCTACCAGACTTGCCTGGGAGGATAAAAACACTAACTTGGCACATCGGCCAACTCCCGCAAGTCATTTTACGTTACGATTAAAGCTAGCTTTTTTTTTTTTCTTTAACCAAAAACCTAAATTATAAAGTTTATTTTTTTTTTTCGGGTGCCTATAAAAAAAAACAATGATTTGTTTTCCAGAAATAAAAAAAAAAAAAAAAAAAAAAAAAAAGAAGACACTGTTAATTACTTGTCTGAAGTGGAAATAAACACAAACAATAGATATCAAACGTACCAACACGCACGACGTTCGTAGTACCTCTGAATTCGTCATCCGCTGACCCCCGCAAGTCATTGTTTGAGGCCAACACGCGTTCCAAAAAACCTCAACGATTACGAATTCCAGCAAAACGCGCGTTGGCGCATCCCGAGTGGATTGATACGCCAGTGACTTTATCCTTTATCCCTTTTTTTATTACTTAGTATGTACCACATATTATTCAGCATATAATTAGTAAAAACTTTTGTTGTGATAGGTTTGGAGAATTTTTTTCTAAGTCCCAAGATGAGAGCAACTTACCAGTGAAATTCACAGAGAAACTTTATTAGCTTATACATAATCGTTGTTCTAATTCTATTTCTACAGTATTATAAAGAGTTACGGTAGAAGAAACAGTCACTGACTAATACAGTCCTTAAAATCAGTGTTCATTTCTTCCCAAAACTCTTTCTATTTCGTTCGCTCGTTCCTGAAATGCCCCCCAGGATTGACTAAATCACCAACAAAATGTCACTTTTGAATTTTTTTTGTTGTTCTTCGATCCATTCATCTCGAAGAACAAATTGCCTGTGTTCTTCGTTCGTTTACGATTATGCTTTTGGTTCAAATCGGATAAAAACAGTTAGCAGTTAGACAGCGTAGGATTAGCGGAGATGACAGAGAAACCGCCAGACGGGATTTCCGCACATCAATTAATCCCCTTAACTGCTTTAGCGTAGAAAAACAATCATGATAGAATCATAGATTTCCCATCTAACCACTAATCATTTGTTGTAGGAATTGAAATTTTGTTTTTATCGTGGAAGTAGAGGATCCAGAGAGATGTTAGGGCAGATGGATAAAATTCCCCTGGTGCGAGAAAATCATTAAAAGATTAAATAAATCATTAAAAAAATACATCGGATGCTTGCTTAAGTCCACTTCACCGTAGGAAAGATTATTTTTGTGGATGTCTCCATCCCTAACTAACTCCAAAAGCGCTCTTATTATTGCGTCAATAGCGGTTAAACAGAGAGTATCGATCGATACGCATCTTTTCAGTAACACATTGTACGCTCTACATCCGATCTATTCAAAATTACATCGAAAATCGATGCCAACAAATGGAAGGGGAGAACCGCTTCAAGTTCACGTTGGTTTCTATGTGGAAAGCCTTGGGAACTTCAGATCCACCGAAATGGTACGCGTTTTGATTTTTAACTATTAATATGCGCGTAGTTTATAGGCAGCATACCATGAAAATTGACGGTGTTGAGTTTTTTTTTTTCTCCACGAAAAGATGGGGGTAAGAGTGTAGATCACGGCTATGATCGAGATCACGCCCGATTCCTCTTCATTCCTCCGAAGGGTGTCGTGGGAAACGGGCTTGTCGATCGAATTCCCCTACGAGACACCTAACAACGCGCCAAGTGTACGAGTGAAGACATGTGTGCTTCGTCCGCCACCGAGCCGCAGAAGCAGCGTCAACGGCGCATTGATTGTCCGCTCGCTCGCCAATGCGCCGCGTATGCTTGCGCTCCTATAGGTGACACGTAGTTAGGCGCGTCGTATGAAAATTTGATCGCCACGGCCGTTTCTCACGCTGTTTTTAGGCTCCTTCTAACCCTATGTTTCTGCAGAGAGATCTCAATATCGCTATTTTTATGTCATCCTGCCTTTAAACTTTATCACCATCATACAATAAACAATTAATTTTTCTTGAAATTTCATACATCAGATCTCTTATGCGCATATTTTTTAGACATTCGACATGGATTTATACTTATACATGAGTTGGCAGGATACTCGTATGAGACATAATGGCAGCGACTATGTTCTCGTCAATGGTAACATGACATCTCTTTCTTCTCTCTTTCCTTTTTTTTTCTTCTTTCTTCTTCTTCACTCCTTTCTCTTCGTAGGTTGCTAACAATACATGAGTTCGGAAAAAGAAAGAGTAAGTATCCAGGCTAAATTACTCCTGTTTTCACAGGAAAAAGTATGGTATGGAAGCAGTGAGTATTCGGGACGTTTCCCTAATCAATATATTGATTTTCAGACAAAGCGCTACTGGATCAAATGTGGCTACCTGATCTCTATTTTGCTAACGCAAGAACTGCTTATTTTCATGAAGTGACTGTGCACAACTTTAATATGTTCGTATCACCTGAGGGAGTGATAGCCTATGGGACTAGAGTGACATTGAACCTGGGTAAGTTCTGTCGTGTGTTGAGGTTTACGATTAAATCGATTCTATTGGCTAAATTTGAATAATTATCTGAATATTTGAAAATTTGAAAATGATGCGCTTTGGAGGGAGGAGGTTAGGAAAACTGGTATCTTTCCTAACCGCCAGTTGTTCTTGATTTCGTGCCTTGTGAAGCTGCAGTCCAATTGACACACATATAAACGTGAGCTCGACCTCATTGATCCATCGTTCGCATTGAGCATTTCGTGAACTTAGGCTTCATAATCGTTTTCTTTTTTTTTATTTTGGTTGCGATTACGGTTATGGTTAGGAAAATTCAATAGTTCCTTTAAAAGCTAAAGACTCATCTGGATACTTCCGGAAGTTAGACATTATGGGGATGGAGTGAAGTTTTTTTTTTGGATCCAATGGCTTGCCTGAAATCTCTGCCGCTTTTCTGATTGTGTTACGATTAATTTCGTCAAAAAACGTTGTGTCCCTACACCCTGAAAAATGTCTCTTTTTTTCGTTATTCACAAAAACAAAGCTGTAGCAATTTCTGAAAAAAAAAACGAAAGAAAATCCAGGTCAGAATCCTGTTCAGATGCAAAATTTTCCAAACAAACCCTAAGAAATGTCTTTTTCGTTGTTCACAAAAACAAAACAACAGCAATTTCTGGAAGAAAGAAAGAAAACGGGCCATATCCTGTTCGGATGTATGTTAGATTTTATTCAATAGTCCCGTTGATCATCAAATGTGATCGATTTTTTTCAGCCTGCCATCTCAACCTTCAAGATTATCCACTGGATCGGCAATCGTGCTCGATTAAGATCATCAGTTGTGAGTTTCTTTTTTCGCAAATGTTTGTTTGTTGAATTTTCTTTGCAGAATCTAAATCTAACTGGTTTTCTTTTGAAGATCATACTCTTAAGTTGGATTCCTATGCATAATCACATCCTAAGAAGATTATTCTGTTAAGATTTCCTAGGTAAAACCCCTTGCATGTTTCTAAGGGCATATTCCTTATTGAACACGTTTTGAGCTGTAGAGCTGAGAATTCTTCTTCTCGTCCGTAGATGTAACGCATACATATTTTTTTCCTGCAATGTTCAAAGATCAGAAGATCAAAGTGATTGAATCAATCGATGGTATTAGCGTCAACCGCTGTGATTTCCACGACAAAAAATTCTTACTTTCGATTCCTCTACTTTCGCTACTTCGAGTTGGCGTTACTTTTTATCCATTTAACATTACATTTTTGCATTTGTTGTCAATATTTTTAAAAAATTTTTATGCCTGAATTATATTTCTTATATTTCTTCGTTCATTCATTTCGTTCATTCGATTTTTACATGTTATTTATCCTATTTATTTGTTACTCATCATTATTTTTCAAACTTTATTCCATTTAATTCTATTTATTTATTTATTTAATTTATTGTAGAGCAAAAATAATCTCCCTAAACATTACAGGAGAGATTGATTGTCATGCATTAGGAGCAAAAACTAGAAATAATCGTAAATGACTGAGTTATGCGTCTGGGTGGTGGTTACAGCTTTTCCGTTTCTAAAGATTTATGGCCATGGCTATAAAGCAGAGCGATTTCATTGCCTTATGAGGCTAACTGCTCCACATTAAAGGTATCATCACACGAATTTGAGGTGGTACGGATTTTAGGTGGAGTATTCGTATACGGGATAGTAGATTATGAAGAGGGGTGTGATTCCGTCCATTTCTTCCTAATTCCCGTAAAAAACGGCCCGGAAGATACGGCGCGTGCACAAGGCTGGCGCGCCCCAATCGAACTCGTTGTGGAAAATAGCGCGCCAGAACGCCCGAAACCGTATCTTCCGGGCCGTTTTTTACGGCAATTAGGAAGAAATGGACGGATTCATCCCCTCTCCATAGTCTCCCATCCCGTTTACGAATAGTCCACCTGAAATCCGTACCACTTCAGATTCATGTGGTGATGCCTTTAAGGACACTGTGCCACCGCGGATCAACGTTGAGCCGCATTCTCTCACGTTTACCACTTTTTTCCTGTGTACAAATTTTTGCCTTTTTACATAAATTATCTTGTATTTGTTGCTAATCACGTTGTTATAAGACTTTTTTACCCTCAATCATTCTGCTAACGCCTTTAAGTCCTGATGCCTTTAGGTTTAAGATGCCTTTAAAGGCATCATCCCACGAATCTGAGGTGGTACGGATTTTAGGTGGAGTATTCGTATACGGGATAGTAAATTATGGAGATTAGGGATGTGATTCCGTCCATTTCTTCTTAATTCCCGTAAAAAAGGGCCGGGAATCCGGCACAAAACGGCGCGCTCCAATCGAACCCTGTCAAATGGCCAAAAGGTGAAGCCGTCTTCCGGGCCGTTTTTTACGCCAATTAGTAGAAAGGACGAACCCCCGTAGTCTCCCATCCCGTATACGAATACTCCACCTGAAATCTGCACCACCTCAGATTCGTGGGGTGATGCCTTTAAGTCAGTCAACGCCCTTGAACAGGGAGCGGATCTTTCTACTTTATCCTACCACGACATCCAAAGAAAAAATCAGTTCCTACCCGAGAGGTTAAATTGAACCATGGTCTTTGGAACCGTGAAAAATCACCGCTGGAGTTTGCAGATGAAGCTCTATCCGATATGCAGTTATATGATCCGCTTCGAAATTTGTTATCACCTCATGTGTGCCCATTCTCTGCTGTCTGTATTCGACGCAATTACCGTAACCCGCCGCGCCACGGAACAATAGCTTTGCGGGCGAAGAAAATGTTATTGGACGACGTCCTACGACTTCAAGAGTAATAGGCGCGAGGATTGCGCCAGTGCTGCGTGGTAAATCACTTTCAAATGTTTTCGTTTTGAGAAATATTCTCTGGTGTTTCTGAATTGTTTTTCTTTTTCTTTGCCAAAAAAATGGCATAAAGGATAAGGTTTCTGGCGTTGATCAATCCGTTTGGGACCTACAAACGCGCTCAATTCAATTCAGACAACGTTTGAGATTTACGAACGCCTATGTAACAATGATTTGCGGTGGCTACCCGATGTGTCAAGTCGGTGTTTTTATTCTCCAAGACAAGTCTGGTACCAATTTATCGACCCATGAAGGCTTGGTGGTGGATCCGAACCTCCGATCGATCGTGCAGGTAGCAGAACTTCTAACCGACTGCGCTAAACCCGCCCCACCCGAGAAAAAAAACTGGATGCTACACAAAATTCCCAGCATAAATACTTTCTTGAGATTTTCGCTTCTTCGAATTTTGTAGATTTAAATCATCGCTGTTTTGAATGGTTCAGTTTATCATTGCTTCTTACTTCTACTACTACGGTAGTTTACGCTATCATCGACCAATCAGAAAAAGACGAATTAACAAAAATTTAGGAAAAAAAAAACAAAGTAGAACGCTGAAATACTAAAAAAATTGATGAAATAATGGAAATAATACAAATCTCCGATATTTTTGACTTTTGGCCTAGTTATCCGCTTTTTGCAGTATTTATTTCTCGTATCTTGAGACCCTCTAACGGGACCCATGTTTTCAAAAATCAGTTTGGAATTTCACTGGTTTCGCGGCATTTTCGATTAATCCCTGTTCGCCTAAATAATAAGAGGATTAAAAAAAAGTGTTTCCCTGATCCTGCTATGTTTACATGACTGGAAATGTTGATTTAGTGAGAAGCGCAGGATGCAAGGAAAAAAAAAACTTCTCTTGCGGATTGGTTCGAATAGTAGTCACTTCTTCTTTTTTCCCCGGGGGAAAGCACGGATAAATTTCTATTCGGGTTTATTTGATTGTGGAAATGGAATGAAATGGAAGCAAAATAAGTTATTTGTATGCTTACGTATAGGACGAAATATTATTTTCTTCTTTTTTTCCTTTTCTTTTTTTTCTATAATTTTTTTTCTGAAGCTCATTGAACTCTCAACTCATTGAAAAATTTCAATTTCAGACCTTAGAACCTATCAATATGACAAAACTATGATACGCAGATGTGGATACCTATGTATTATTGCCATTTTTCGAGTGAATATTGATCGCTTCCCTCAATGGTTTCGAATCACATCCCGTTCGATTCCAGACAAAAAAAAAATAAATACAAAAAACAAAAAAAAAAAATAAAGGAAACAGCAAAAAAATAAATAAAGGAAATTCAGATCCTTCCCAATGATTCTTCACATGAACGAGATGCCGGATTGGCAATAATCGTTTCGTGGAACATTAACCGCTGACTGACGAAACGACCCTGATTAATAGGGGTTTTAAAAATGAAGGTCGCGCGAATTGTTTTTTTTCGGTGAAATAAAGAACAGCGATTAGGATCCGAAGGGCTTCCTTGAGCAGAAAAAAAATCCCTACGATAATATATGTAGATAATCTCGTTGAATAATTGAGAAAGTAAAAAACAAATTATCCAAGTTAATGATCAATTTTCCAATGTATCAATCTGATCAATAAAAATCCAACGTGGTTTCTTTTACTTGTTTTTTCTTTCCAAAGAAATGTTCGTTTCCGGGTCTCAGTTAATTATGACCAGGTTTATCTATCCGGAATTTTATGATCTGCCTCATAAGAGGATGTCTCGTAAAAACTTCTGACAACGGAGATATTCTGTAATGCATGTGCTCACCTTTTCCGTATTCCCGGAGCAATCTCTATGGTTTTTTTTTCTAAACTCTGGATCGTAACCATGGCGGGGTTGTGGTTAATTGTGGTGTACCGTTCTTTGTATTCATTAAAGGCATCACCCAACGAATCTGGAATGGTACGGATTTCAAGTGGAATATTCGTATACGGTATAGTAGATTACGAAGAGAAGGAGGATTCCGTCCATTTCTTCCTAATTGTCGTAAAAAAACAGCCCGGAAGATGCGGTGCGTGCACACGACTGGCGCGCTCCAATCGAACTCGCTGTAGAAAATGGCGCGCCAGAATGCCCGAAGCCGTACTTTCCGGACCGTTTTTTACGGTAATTAGGAAGAAATGGATGGAATCAGCCTTCTCTCCATAATCTACGACTTCGTATACGCATAACCCACCGGAAACCCGCACCACCCCAAATTCGTGGGGTGATGCCTTTAACACAGGAGGTACTGTAGGGTAAGCTGATAATGGCTGCTGGTTATGATAGATACGTTATAAGAGAACAGAATAAGGAACTGTACTGAAATCCCCTGAATTTCCTTTATTTCCCGATAATGTCCGTTTATCCGTCGATAATATGAACAATTTGTCAGTGCTTCATTTCTCCGTGTCCTTGAAGGGAAGGCAAGGCGGTGTGAAGAGCACTCGGTGAAAGGTGCCGCTGTGACTGCAGGACCGATCGATGGTTCGGAACCGTTCTCGTGCCAACCAACCGCTCCACCCTCCCGAGTTCGATAAATTGGTGCCAAACCTGTTTTGAGGACTATAGTGACTTCATAGCGCGGCTACCCCACCCCGAAGTCATTGTTCGTAAAACCCGAATGATTCTGAATTGAAGTGAACGTGGGGCCTCATCCCAAACGGATCGGTAAGCCACAGACTGTACAGAAAACTGGTTCGGAAAAAAAAAGAAAACAAAGATTTCAGCGGTTAGAGTTTTCTCTGTTTCTCTTCGTCTCTCTCGTTTGTCTTTGAATTTTCTTGTTTGAAGCTAGTTGTACGAGTTAAAAGAGGTAACCGAACTAAAAGGGAACGCTAAGGTTCATTTTGAAGAGAAAAACTCGATCGAGATTAGAGCCCTTCCTTCGCCCTACACCTATCTAATTAGTTACCAGTAATGATATAATTCGTCAAATTAATACGAATTAATTAATTCGAAGCATTTTTTTCCAAGCTGAGGTTTATGAGATGATTTTGCGTGTCGTTCCAGTTTTTCTTAGGAAGCAACAAGCTTAAGTATTCGATTGTGCGTCGCCTATAAACAGCTGTTCCTCGGTCGAGCGACGAAGCTAGCGACTGAGACGGAAGTGTGAATAGGGCTTCATAAAAAATGAGAGAGTGATTTTCGAGATTTTACTCATTGTTTATCTGCTAGTGGAGTGGTTTCCGATTCGTCTAGACTTGTGAGTCTGCGGACGTCTTCTTCCATATTAAAGGCATCACCCCACGAATCCAGGGTGCTACGGATTTCCGGTGGAGTATTCGTATACGGGATCGTAGATTATGGAGAGAAGGATGATTTCGTCCATTTCTTTCTAATTGCCGTAAAAAACGGCCCGGAAAATACGGCTTCGAGCGTTCCGGCGCACTATTTTCTACAACGAGTTCGATTGGAGCGCGCTAGCCTTGTGCACGCACCGCATCTTCCGGGCCGTTTTTTTACGGCAATTAGGAAGAAATGGACGGAATCACCCCGCTCTACTTAATCTACGATCCCGTATACCAAGACTCCACCTGAAATCCGGACCGCCTCAGATTCGTGGGATGATGCCTTTAAATGACAATCCACGGGTTGAGGGTAAGAAAATCTCGAAGCGAATACTCTTTTTTTCGAACGTTTTTTTTTTTGAAAGCAACATTAATTTAAATTCGAGGCGGATACTTTTTTTTCGAAAGTTTTTCTTTGAGAGCAACAGTGACTTGCATGTCACAACACTCATTTTAGACAGCTACATTCAATTCTGATATGTATCTACAATTTTTCTACCTTTAATTTTTTTTTTATTTTGAAAAAAACTCATCTAAAGGGAATAATGCTTGCGCTGAATGGGTGCTGATATAATCCCTTTAGATTTGACAATTAACAATTTAATTAACGAAATCTAATTAACCTCAAGAATTTAACATCAAAATTTTGCGCCACAGTAGAAGACCATAATCTTGGTGAAGTTTCTGGAAACATCAAAATATTTTCTAAAATATTTTTTTTGTTTTCGATCGATACGTATGTCCATGATTTGCAAAAATATCTTTCAAAATGTGAATTGTGGACGATTGTTGGTTGACCTTAAAGCGGATAAGCATCAATTCCTGACCTAAATAATTTGATCAGACACATATGATATATTTCAGGAATAAGAATTTCATATAATACTTAAGAATTGTATTTAATATTTTCAAAAAATTAAAACTATACGTAGGAGCAATCAGAACTTCTGCAACGATTACCCCTACATATAGTAAGTGAAAATGAAATTTTTGCGAAAAAATTCAGGAACATGACGTCATAGTAGTAGTTTTAGTCCAAAAAACAAATCTACTCCTTCGCAAGAAACCTTCAGCATTAAAATAACGCTTTTAAATTAAAAAATCAGGTTAAAGTTG
The DNA here is from genome assembly GCF_031761385.1 of Necator americanus. Classification (NCBI taxonomy): domain Eukaryota; kingdom Metazoa; phylum Nematoda; class Chromadorea; order Rhabditida; family Ancylostomatidae; genus Necator; species Necator americanus. Next base: position 35,732,505 of record NC_087373.1, on the reverse strand, counting down.
GCTTGTCAACATTAATGAGAAATAGTCAATTGAATCTTTAATTTTGATGTTAAATTGTTGAGGTTAATTAGAAATCGTTAATTAAATTGTTAATTGTCAATAAATTGTTTATAAAGTTAAGTTTATATGAAAATATAATATAATCATTTTATATAATAGGTATATAAAAGTTTATATGTACTAATAATGACTAATAGTTTAGCTGTGTTTGACTTGGAAATAAAAGAAAAATAATACAGGAATAATATAATAGGATGATAATATAATATAAAGAATAATAATAAAATAAAAGAAAAGTAAAATTCCAAGGAAAGAATTCATCAAGGTTTTTCTCGCACTGCAGGCCAAATTATATCTACCGTGACCAAGTACGCTGAATTTTGTAGAATATATGTGATAATCTTTGAAACCCGCCTCTAATAGAGCTCTTGCGATCCAGATTCGCAATTAAATGAAAAAAAATTCTTTTATGAGAAAAATTTGCAGGTTTTCAGGGTGATCTGAAAGTGATTATAAAGGAGGTTAGTCTACATACAATGGGTTGTTTAAGCCTCGTAGGCCTAGGAACAGAGGGTCCATTGGTCGAAGAGCATATGCTATATGTTGTTCTATGCTTCTCAACACCCTCCTACGGCCACCATCTCTTCTATTCAGATTCTCCCTCAGGCAATTCAATTTGGTCCTCTCATTTACTGCTTTGCTTGGAAGTAAGCGTGTGTGTTTTGCGTCAGGCACAGGGAATGTACCAGAAAGGTTCCATTGGTTCACACCAACGGAATTTTTTCTATTAAAGGTAGAGTATCACGAAACAACTAACGTAGTAGAGAAATCCGTGGGAAAATATCGAGTTCGGGCTGCCTCTAAAGGTTATCATGGAACGATGGAATTACTGGAGTTACTACACAATAAATAGAAGTAAGGGTGTAATTTATGGTGATCACATTCAATTCCTATTAATAATCGATAAAGAAACATAGATGAAGAATTGCGTGATCTCGTGTACCCAACGATGCAATTTATTACACGATAGGGCCCAATATTACCTCTGTCGTCCTAAGATAAGCAGCGGGAGCGAACCCATCCGCGCAATCGTGGAAGCACTGCAGGTTGCCCTCGTTCTAGTACCTGTAATAAGACGCATCGTAGGAGAAACGGGATCACAGATCTCCAATTATTTCCATATCTTCTGGATTATTGTAAGGAATTGGGCGTGATCATGATCGTACTTTTGAAATACTCCCTATCCGTTGATCCCAAAATCGTCGATTTCGTGTTGGATTTTCTTTAAGGATCTAGGCTGGACCATTTTCTAAAATACATCTTTCCCCTACGGAACCGTGGTCTTTTACGAGTGGTACAAGCAACACACAAAAAAACGCTGTTGCCCCTACTGGGGGATTATCGTGGGATTCTCGATGTTATCTGCTATCGATGCTGGAAAATACAATCAACACTGGTCAAGTCCCATTGTTGCCACGTTTCGAAGATTCTACAGGGTTGAACCATGATTAACTTTAGCCAAAGTACATGGTACCTGCTTTAAAGGCATTACCCCTGAGGTGATGCAAATTCAGGTGGAGTATTCTTATAAGGGGTAGTAGATTATGGAGAGGAGGGTGATTCCGTGTGATTTGATTTTATCCCTAACTGCCGTAAAAAACGGTCCGGAAGATTCGACGCCGCACAAGCCTGGCGCGCTCCAGTCGAACTACTTGTAGAAAAAAGTGCGCCAGAACGCCCGAAGCCGTATCTTCCGGGCCGTTTTTTACGGCAATTAGGAAGAAATGGACGGAATCACCCCCTCACTCCCCTCCTTAATCTACGATCCCGTATACTAATACTCCACCTGAAATCCGTACCACCTCAGATTCGTGGAGTGATGCCTTTAACTATTCACGCACACAGTAGGCTATCCAAACAAGGGATTTTTGTCATTGCTATGCAAGCAGAACCACTTTAGTCTTTGTACACTCTAAACACCAGTCTAGTTTTGTGCACATCACGTTTACTTTCTGGTTCACCTTGAAAAAAGCCTTTCACCTTGGAGAATTGAAAAAAATATCCTTACGTCATGTAATGACTCGGGAGTTCGAACGAGATAATAGTGCTGCGGTCACGGTTCCAGAAAGAATATGCAGTGTGTATGGTGATGGAGTGATGATCCATTGGGCGGTTAGAAATAAATAGGTTTGTCAAATTTCGTTCTGGAGATGTGACCTTGAAAGATGAACCGAAGAAGGGTTGCCCTTGAAACTTGGATGACGATATTTTGAAGTCAATATTGGAACAAAATCCACCTCAAACCACAAGAGAGAGTTAGCAGAGAAGCTCAATACGTTGCAGTCAACTGATTGCCGTTACTTTTAGAGAAATGTATGGAAAAAAACGGAAAATATTTATGACTCGACCTAATATATGGGATCCAAATAATTTGAGTAAGTCATCATTATACCTAGTACAGAACGCTGCACAACGCAACGCTACGAAATTTCACGCGACATTCATCTAATCTGTTTGGGACCTCGAAAAATGAAATCTTAGCACAACAGTTCCCGTGGATAAATGTTGGGAGCTCAATTAACGACGATAAAGTCGATCGACATGGCGATCAATATAAGTGGGCGAACGTTTCCGAACGTTTCAGTGTATCAAGCGTGTTCCAGAGGAATTCTTGACTGTACCAAGTAGTAGTATAAAACGTGATTACCGTACTATGTACTGCATCACCGGTAAAAGAACGAGCTGAACAGCTGAAGACCCGATTCTCTTCTAAAGAATTATTTGTTATCCATCCGAAAATATCTTCTTTTTATGTGTTTGTTGTTGTCGTATCGACTAACTCACGACAATTTGGCGACAATCAAATTTAGCTCGTCGGCCACTGAGACTGCTCTCGGGGAATTGGGTATTTCCAAACTTAATCGTCAGGGATGTAAGATGTTTACTTTTTTCTGGATCAAACAGGGGTAGTTCTCTGACATTAAAAAAAAAACAGGCAGAGCTGAGTTCGGTAAAGCCTAGCTAATGGCGCCTGAGAGGTGCGCATTAAAATTGTGTATTTTTTTCATTTTTTACCTTTTCCTTTTATTTAAATTTTATATAATTTATAATAGGATCTGGAAAAGCTCCGAATTAGCTGGGTGCCGTCATTCACCTCACAGTCAGGTTTTACTGAGTCATTTTTCTTTCATTTTTTTTTGTAAGGAAAACTACTGAGAGTGTGAGATCCGCGTGATAGCGCGCCCTATCGCCATTATTTGCTATGACGCTAAGCGTACGAGGTTGTTTGTTTATTGACAATATGGCGCTAAGCGTACGATGTTGCTTGTTTATTGACAATCTACTGTAGGTCACTTTTTACAGATGCTCACGTTAAGCAAGAGATGAACGCCACATGGTTCAATGATGGTCCGATACGTTTCAATCCAGAAATTGCACTCCCCGAATATCATATTATGTCATTCGATAATGATTACTGTAATGGCGTGTTCCACTACACTATCACGCCAAACTCGTCCAGGCTAGGTAAACTCATGAGCACTTTATCCATAGAAAACTTCTAAAGAGCTAGCTTAAAGAAAAAACTGTCAGTTTTACAACGATTTTTCTAAAAAGAATTTCCAAGAACTATTTTTTTCAAATTTTCTTTGCCGCAATAACTATCGAGACAATGCATATTGCTTTTAGGTGACTTCAGTTGTCTGTTAGCCATGGTGAACCTGAAACGAGCAATCGGATTCCATTTGGTTCAGGTGTGTTGGTAGAAAAACAGAGCTGAAATATGTTATGAAATAGTTTGCGACAAGTTATCCAATTATTTTATTTTACTATTTTCTCAATTATTTTAGAGTTATATTCCCACTGGATTAATCGTAGCGATCTCATGGGTATCGTTCTGGATTGATCGTCGTGCAGTGCCGGCACGGGTTTCGTTATCGTTTACAACGTTACTAACACTCAGCACTCAGGTATGAATCACTCTTTAAACTTCGGCTATACCTGGTCCCAAAATTCTGCAACCGGGTGACCGCGACGCGTCCGCACGCTGCAGCGCACGCAATTCTTTTGCTGGGCACGCATCGCCACGGCTTTTGTCGATTCAAACGCATCGTAGTCACCCAGTGAAAGATTTCTACGCCGACGCTGTGTCGTGATATTAAAAGTATTTGTAAAAAAAATCTTCTTTTGTCTTGGAAATGATTTTTTTCTTGAATTTTTTCAATTCTTGATTACTTCTTTTTTTCTTTCTCTTGTTGTTACACATAGAGATAATTGTTTTTGTTTTTTTCCTATTATTTACTCTTGCACTCTTGTTTTCGATATTTAGGGTATATTATTTAGAGTGGTACTATTTAAAGTGGTTAAAAATTTGCTTCTGACTTATTTCGCACTCTGTTTTTCTAAAAATACTTTCTAATAATTTAAACCTCTTTGTTTATAGAATTTTTTGAATCTCACACGTTTTTTCTTCGAAACTTAAGCGTCTTTTTCCCCCATTTCTCTCCGAGAAAATTCTCTTCGATAGCCAGCATCCGAGTTCTTCACTTTGAAATATTAGGAATACCGTGTAATATTTGTTTCACTGTTGACTCTTTTTTTGATTTTTTTTTTTCGGAATTACTCATATTTTGTGGGTTATTCCGCGTATTTCAGGGTAATGGGATACGATATGCCTTACCGCCAGTCTCCTATGCTAAAGCGATAGACTATTTCTACGGAGGTAAAATTTAGAACATATGTAGCTTAGTGTGATTTCATACGATTGCATCGATCGATCGATGGTCCTTGTGAAGTCCCGTTGTCCAACGATTTGGCGTGTGTCACGACAGTCACGATATTGTAGTCCGTGCTTTTCCCCATTTTCAGCTATAGTTTCTGCTGCTCGCATTGACTAGCGCAGCCGCGTCGCATCGGTTACGCCTCAACGGGTTTTGAGACTATATACCTGATGAGAAGTATAAACGACAGGAAATTACATGTATTTTGCGTGATTTTTTTTCCTGGGTGATCTCTCTTTACTCCTTCTGAGTTCCTCCTAATTTTGTGTGATGTCAAAAATTCATACCTCTCCTTCTGGTCTCTTGCCAATCTTCAAGTTTCAGTTTTTTTCCAGAAAACCTACATAAATTATCAATTTTTTTTAGTGTGTATGCTGTTTATTTTTGGTGTACTGTTAGAATTTGCCATGGTGAACAGTTATATGCGCCGTGCTAATAAGTACAATCATATGGCTGAAAAGATTCAAAGCAACTACGGGCAGAAGCATATTATAGGTGAGATCAAGTTGACTCCTTTTTTGTTACATTAATCAATAATGATCGCAAATGTGTTTTTCAGTACCATCGGACTACGATTCGGAATATGAGGAGGGTCCTGCGAAGTATTATCCGCATATAAACAAAAATTCCGCTCATCTAATGTATAAAGCGTTACGATATTCACGAAGGGCGTTAGCAATCGATAAGGCAGCTCGGTTTGCTTTCCCATGTAAGTTGGATTTGTGGTCTCACATATCTGGTTTCTGAAAAAGATCCAGTGGTCTGAGTAGTTGTTGCGACTTGGTTGTTGGTGCAACTGCGGAATAAATTATAACGTCAAACGAAGTGTATCACAAGTGTAGTTGCGATGCAATTGCGCACGCGCTCGAAACAGCGCGGTGGAGGCAGCAGTTGGAACCGAGGTGGGACGGTCGCAAACTGTAACGATGGCTGATGCCAGTAGGGACTTCACCACGCTCCTAGCGGCTGCGCTCCACCGAAATGTTTCAAGAGAAGTTACGTATGTGCTTCATGTCGTTTTGATCATACTATAACTAGGGCTTTCTCGCTTTTTTTTTCTTTGGAATGCAAAACGGTAAAAACGCGAAATGTACAGAAATAGAGGTCTTGAATAGGTAAAAGCGCATCTTTTTTCACTTCAGAACAACGTCAAAAAGCTGAAAGAACAGTTCTACTCTAATCAAGCACTAAAAATTATTAGATAGATAAGAAAATCTTGTCCGGTTTTTTTTTTTTAGAAAATCCAGAACTTTCGGTTTTCGATCGAGTACCCATTATGTATCATGTGAAGTTGTAGGACATTCTCGTAGCTTTTTCGCAAAGGTATATAGATCCAGTCACCCTTTCTTAACTTTAAGGACAAGTTTAAGCAGGACACCAGTTTGCGCCTTTGACCCAGCGTCTTCTATGAATGGCGCCGCTGCTGTGAAGCAGCGACAGCAGTCCGTCACGTCAGCGTCAGCGTCAGCGCATTAGGGGAGGACACCACGGTGCACCACTGTCATAAGGACTATCCACAGCCGGTTGGCTCGCTTCGCAAGATGAGACACAAATTTCGAAGACAATCCTCCGTTCTGACAACTTCTGGAATTCTAGGGAAATGCTGTACTACGTGCGCAAGGACACACATTCACCGCTGCCACCTACACTACACAAAAATTCGAGGAAGTTGTTCAAAAAAAAGGCTGAGACGAGCTTCGGTGCATCTTGTTGATAGTCGAATTTAAGCAACAGCCAAGATTGTTAACAAGTGTTCGCATTAAAGAACATTTAAGGGGGATGAAAGAATCGAATGCAGCAACTCCCCTCGGAGTTCACCGCAGACAATGTCATGAAAACGTTCCTTTCTGCATAGCTGTCACAATTCTATCGTACGAACCCGAAATTATAGCTCGCAGAAATTTAGAAGCGTTTTGGATAAATGCAAAAGGTCCAAAAATGAATAGAAAGGAAGAGTGCTTAGCCGTGATCAACGAGCTGGCTCTGTATCAAGACCTTTGCGGGTTTGATCTACGGGGTCATATGCGGGTCGCATCTTAATTAGTATCAGCGGAGCGATAGCACCACGCGGATATCCGCTAACATCACGGCAACGCGGCTAAAGGTAGGCACAACGATTTGGGCTTTTTTGGTTTTTGTTTCCGGGTGTAGTATCCTAGGGGATGATGACTTGTTCTGGATGAGGCATTTGAGAGGATATATTGCAAATGTTCTTACTTTCCAGGCTCTGACGAAGGCGACAACGCCGAAACGTTAGCCGTAATAAATTTTGTTAACAATCTTGGCTGTTGCTTAAATTCGACTACCAACAAGTTGCAATCTCTATGCCAAGATTCAAGGAATGTCGAACTTTCGCACTTCGGTGCATCTCCTTCATGATAACGCGAGACCACAGCTACCTGAGGGGACCCATCAAAAAAATTAAAAAGAGCTACGCTGAGATACAGTACCTCATCCTTTTTATTCTCCTGACATAGCCCTCTCTGATTATCACATATTCCGGCCCCCTCAAGTCTTTGTTGGCAAAAAAAAAACCTTCACCAAGTTTGATGGCTTTAGTCGGGCGGTCGCCGACTTCTTCGACTAACAACCTCCCTAATTCTAGGAGAAGGGGATCGCTACCTGCCTATTAGATGAACTGACTAACAATAACAGTTATGCCGTTGATTGATTTCCATTGTAAGGATAAAGTTCTGGCGTTAATCAATCCGCTTGGGCTGTTCACCCACGTTCACTTCAATTCAGAATCGTTTGAGGTTCACGAACGTGTAACTGGCCTACACAATGACTTGCGGTGGCTAGCCGATGGGTCAAGTCAGTGTTTTTATCCTCCCAAACGAGTATGGTACCAATTTATCGACCCCGGATTTCCATTATATGCTGAATAAAAAAAAATGAAGAAGAAAAACTACAAAATTGTCAAGACATTCTTATCAGTCTAACAGAATTGGCGTTCATCTGGTGGATCTCCGATTTTTTGTCGAAAACTTTCCGGCACTGCATTGAAGAAAAAGATAGAACAAATAACAACCTGTTCGCTACAGTTCCCGTTGTCCCACGGAAGCATTGGGATTTCTTACATTTGTATTAAACACAACATAACTCCGTCCATTAGTTTATAAGGTTTTTTTTTGTAGCTGTATTTATGCTGTTCAACGTTATCTACTGGATGTATTACATGCGGGAACCGGAAGATCAATGACAATAACTGCATGGAGGCAATCCCGACATGAATTCCATCAATTTCTAAGTCTTTCAAGTTTCTGTGGTTTCTTTTCTTTTCTTTTTCTTTTTTTCTTCTTTCCGATATCACCATTGTGATTATACTATTTTTTCACCTTTATCATGTTCATAGTCAGTGGTACATATTTTTGCTTGGGTGACAGCGCGACGCATCTGCCCCAGCGCACGTCCTTACGAGCGCCGCTTGGAGCGCTAACACGCTTAATTTCCCCTAATCGTCCTTTAGAAAAATGGCAAGGGAAATGGCCTTATCGAGCGTTTGTTCCTACGAGGCACATTAGTACGCACCACTTTTGTACACGCACCGGTTCCGCAAGGAGCCCATTCATCGATTTTACTTGAATGAATACCTGCTGAGGAGACGTCATTGGTCCCCGTCCACTCGTTCGCGATCCAGCGCAGAGACTGGTGAGGAGACCAGCGCGTGTACAAAGGTGGCGCGTTCTAACATGCCTCGTTGGAACAAAAGACCAGTAGGGCACTTTCCCACGTCGTCTTTCAGTACTTTTAGGAGGCATTGAGAATGATCACGGTCACATTCGAGATCTACATCCTAAACCCTATATTTACCTGTAGAGATCCCAACATTGTCAATAAACCCATGTGAATTGCTGCGTTGTGGTCGCTCGAGCAGAAGTAGACACCGGAGGCTGTACTTACTACCATGTGTCACCATGCTCTACACCTCATTCTGTTCAAACCGGTAGTCTTTTACACGAAGTTTGTATTTGTATCTCAAAAACTAGATCATATATAATTTACTGTGTCTTTATTCGTATTCTCTAGTCATTTCCATGTCTCCATGGAATCTCCTAATTATGTCCTTACTATCTCAAACAACGAATATCATTCAGTTGTCTTCTTCCTAACTGTAACATCGGTTATGGTCGGTTACGGTATTCATTATTCGCCATGTTTTCCCATCCGCTGTCAATACTACTCGTAAACAGCTGTGTATAATAAGGGATAGGTAGATCATGACCTAATGCTACGTCTGGATCTACTCGGATCTGGGCGCCTTTATTTTTTGTATAAGAGAGATCTACAGTAAGTAAGTAAAACACTGCAATATGGGATAACTTCAAGCAACACTTCCTCGAATACTACAAGGACCTTTACCTACTTTTTGTTTTTTCTCATCCTATGGAAAAAAAATCATGCACATTTTTTATTCAGAGGTGCTTATAACGGGTTATTATCATTGTTTTTATCGGCTATGTTATCTGCTTCCAAGGATTGTACGAATTTTCTTTGTATGCAATGAATATTTGAAAAATTCGAAGCATGTATCGATGGGTCCCATTTATCTATTGTGTAGCTATTCGCCATACACATGGTCTGTACGCATCATGTTTGTTGAACGTGCCGTGTGTCACGTAATACTGTTTTTTTTTGAGAATATCTATATATTGTAAAAAAGAAGGTCTATGCATTCTTTGAAAGTCGCATCGGACTATTTCTTCAAAAAAATATTTAGTCATTAAAAAAGCAGGAGAAAGTAATAGTGTTGGATTATTAGGAATTATTATTTAAAATCAGCACCGAATAAATTTGACTGGAGACTATGACGTACTTTTTTTTTGCTTTTGAGCGGACAAATAAATGACAATTTAGCGTGAGAGTGTCAAAAATCTCTAAATCTAGCCTTTCACGTGAGTGAATTGCAGAAGTTGTGAGCTTAGGAGTTTTATCGTGGGATTACTGAGTGATTTTATCCCAAAATTTCCGATTATTGCTTTTGAAAGCTCAATGGTTCTTTAGCGAATTACTTTCAACCTAAAAAATCGTGTTTTTCGGAATATAACCCTTGAAAGGCACCTTCACGAAACTGACGGGTTCACGATCTCCACGAAAAAGTATGGCCGGTGGTGTAAAAAACAAGTGCAAGCGCAGTAACGTTCAATTCTCCTTGATTGTACCCTAGAGAACGACATGGGAAACTCCCTTGACGATCGAATCCTCCTACGAGGCACCTCATTACGCGCTATGTCAGCGAGCAAACGGATGGAAACCAGGAGCTTTTCTCTGTAGCCTATTCAAGGGATATCAATAGAAGCACAATAAAAAGCCGGCTAAGGGAGCTGGTGCATGTACAAACGTGGCGCTTAATAAGGTGTCTTGTGGGAAAATTCGATCCACATGGCAGTTTCCCACATCGTTTTTCGGGACGCTTGGAGGGAATTGAGGGTGATCTTCTTCATACTCGTCATCTACACTCTAACTAGTCATACCTAACCATATCTCTTCCTGGAAAGATCCCAAAATTGTCAATTTTGTGGTGGGATCCTTTTAGTAGATGCAAAAGCGATGCTGATTCAATGAAAACTGTCATTTTTGTTTTGCCGCCAGATTTAAAATTAATTGAAGGCTAACAACAAGCAACATACAGTTCTATACATTTATTATTTCCTAGCACACACATACGGTAAGTACAACTAAACATAGATCATCAACAATGCAACTAACACAACAATCATCTGTGTAACTGTTACCCGAATCGTGTCGAGACCATTCATGGCACGTTGCCAATCGGATACATTTCCATGGATTTGTAATTTACCGCAGTCAACCACGTTTGATGTGCCCGCTTCGACAACGATAATTACCTAAAAATAGGCGTCAGGATAAGAAAATCTTCAAGAAATCCCAAGGAAGCCAAAATTTCCTTAATGATATATAACTTTCTTGAGATGGTTGACGAGTTAACCCTTAAGGGACCCAGTATTAGGAGGGAAGATACATATCTTGCTTGTAAGAATAGAATCTTTTGAAAAAAATCTCTCAATAAGCAAGGTCCAATAATCGTAGACTACTTTTTTACAGATGAATGCCATCAGAGCCAAGAGCTATAATCCATACTTCCAGGCAAAGTTGCATATTTTCTGGAAAATTCCGAGAGTTTTTCCCTTGAACTGACTCAAAAATCCTCGTTTTCCTTGCCTCCGATAACCTCTGGAGTTTTCTCGAATGTTTGACTATTACAATTTCGAATAAACAGTTAATTCAATGAAATGTTCTGCGTAATTTCAATTCTCGAATAACTCGATTTCCGATCACTCATTCGAGCAATCAGACGAATATTCGACCTGTTGTAGTTCGATGCGACATTGCTTTCATTTCTGATAGATATCGATTGTGCTTGATCGCAGCGATCGATAGTTGCCAGACCAAGCGCCATTCGTATCAAACCAAAGCAGCAGCAGCACAATCCCGTCACTTTGTTGCGGCGACCGCGTCGCGTCGAGTCTTGCGTAGCAACACGGGAGACAATAAACTTGGTAGCGTGTATGAATACATAGAATAACGATTTTTCAATGAGACGAACGATTGCTTCGCTCCAACTCAAATTATTCTTTTAGTAATATCTTGCAATAAATGCAATGTAATTGTAACTGTTATAATTATAATGTAATTAATTGTGATGTAATTAATGTAATTTGTAAGGTAGTAAGCTGCAATTATTAATTATCAAAAAAATTGTCGTTATCCTTTTTTTGAAGAATTTCTTTTCTTTTCATCTTTCCATTTATTAGCTTAGAGGTGTATTCGAGCGAAAATACATAAAATCCGATTACCTTATCAATAACTCCATCATCTAGGATATGGAAATCAACGTCGGTCCATGGCTAAAATAAAAAGTTAGCTAAATGGAAAATCAACAATCAACAAACAAACAATAATAAACAATAAGGCAATAATAACCTGAATAGCCATTCCTCGACTATCACTGTCAATAGTGATTAGTTTCTTGCCTTTATGTTCATTGACCATGCCCGGTTTAAAGCAAGCGGATAGCTCGATATCAGGCATGTAGATCAAATGGAAGTCCTGGAACACGCTCGGACAAATAAGGAATCTACAATGCAATAAATAACAATAGAAATGTAGCATTTGTTGAAATTTGTTAGAAATCTCCGCCAAAAAAATTTCCTCATCACATCTGAATGCAAATCTAATTCTTTGATTTTTTTTTGAAGTTTTTTTTTCTTTTTTTTTTTGAATTCTGACAATAAATCTTTCCTTCCCGTAAAAGAAGAACGCAAAAGAAAGAGCTAAGATGAGGAGAAAAATCAATATTAGTTTTTTTTTGGAGTTTTTTTTTAATTTGTATCGTTTGATTTAAAATCGCTGCACATCGTAGATGTGATCCCACCTTATTTTCGTGCAAACCGGTCATTATGGCTAGTAGCTTAGGATTTTGTCCTTTTCGTTGTGCTAACTCCAAAATTCCTTCACCACCACGAAATCCGGTTAGACGAGCTTCAAGTCGACCACCTTCTGTAAAAATATGTGAGTAGTGTAGTTTATCTTCAAAAAAAAAAATCACGTGAAAAAGTTAATCCCAACTCATCCACAACCTTTTTTCTCAAACTTTCTCAGTTGTACTTTTACTATTGACTTAGTCTTAGTCGAAGGAAAAACTACGGGAAATAGAATTTTAAATTTTTCCCGCTTTCAGTTTTTCGGTAGCGAAAATATACCTTTTGCGTGTTCTAGGTGGGAAAATACAAAAAATCGATATTTTCAATAGTTTCTCGGATTACTGCGACAGAGTTCAGGAAAAACAACAGAACAACATCTTTTGAGTGCGATAAGCTCATAAATCACCACCAAAAAATATATTTTAAAAAAATCATTTAAAAAACACTACGCGAACGCCACGATCCAACTATGAGGTTCACTTTTAGATTTAAAACCATCACCCCAGGAATCTGGGGTGGTATGGATTCTGGATGGCTAAAGACTATACGGGGTCGTAGTTTGCAGAAACGGGTGGGATCAACCGGTCATTTCTCCCTAATCGCCGTGAAAAAAAAAACGGTCCATGCTTCGAGCGTCACGGCGTTTTCTACGACGAGTTCTATTGGAGCGCGCCAGCCTTGTGCACGCGCCGCATCTTCGGGGCCGTTTTTTACGGCTATTAGGAGGAAATGAGCGTTATCCCACCCAAGTTTCTGCAATCAACGAGCCCGTATAGTCTTTAGCCATCGAAAATCCATACCACTCCAGATTCGCGTGGTGATGCCTTTAAAGTAGAACAGGACCTGTAGGTGGATCAAGATCAGCGTCGTTCACGGTGTCAGTCATCTTTTTTCCAGAATAATCTTTACGTATGAAATCATTCTGTCACATAAAGCCGACGACTGAGCCCGCCGCCGAAAAGCGACGCGACGAAGTTATTGACAGCCAGCTGACCAGCTATTTTTGATCTACAGGATCCATAATCCTGATCCAAAACGACCTAAGGGTGAAGTTCGTGGTGAAGTTGCGTAGGCCGTCGCTGCGCTAGAAGTAGCGTTAAGGGACCGTTGTTCACTTCTGTAGATCGACTGGAGTTAGCGAGGGTCCCATCTCGATTCGCTGTCGCTTTACGAAACTTCATCAAGAATAAGGTGTTTTTGACCCGACTTGATCTGAACCTTGCCAAGGATCAATCACCCAGTTGTGTTCCTTCACCAATATCCGTGTGACCGCACAAACTTTTCAGTTTTCAGTTTAAGGATGAACATCCTTGAGGTCATGTTGTCTGAAACCTAGTCGGTGAGGGACGACCTTCCCACTGTTTGATCAGGGCCATGTTAATATCAGCAGATCCATGGCGATTGTAATCCATGACCTACAGTACTTAGGTCACGCCAAATTTCCATACGATCCATCATATTGTCGTCATTTTGATCGGTTTTTCTTACTCAATCCTGCAGTACTACAGTAAGGTCGAAACGACATGAAGCACGTACGCAATTGCGTACGCGGCTTCTCTCGAGGCGATTCAGTGGAGCGTAGCGACTAGGAACCTACTGGGACCCTTGCTGGCACAACCCTTCGCTGCAGTTTGCGACGGTCCCACCTCGGTTCCAATCGCTGCCTCCAGTGAACTGTTTCGAGCGCGTACGCAAATGCACCGCAACTACACTCGTGCACATGTCGTTTTGACCCGACTATAGATTTTCATTTGAACATTTCAATATCGCTCCTTTCCCATGCTCAATACGCTAAATACAAAAGCGGTACGGTGAAGAGTAGCGTTTAGGATCGTGTCAACATCACTAATCGCTGCAGCTCACCTGGATCCCAGCCGCTACCGGCTTCACCGCGCCGCTTCGAGCGCAACCGCTTACGTGACCACGCACTGTGTTTCATATCGTTTTCACCCGACTGCGCTCCGAAGAAGTATCTTCAGGATTTTTACAAGTACATCCCGGTAAGATTTTCTCTTAATTAAGTACTTATGATTTACCTGCCAACTATTTCTTGCATACTTTCATATTTCTAGGTTTCATCCTTATAGGAGATCCATTTGTGATCGTGTTTACTTCCTTTCTTAGTTCTATCTCTATCTATTATATGGTTCTTTATGTAATAATGTTGCTAATTGGATCAAAACGATATTATAGTGGATCTACTATACTATTATTCAATTTCAGGTCAGTTCTTTTTTTCGCTTGGTATCGACTTTTCACTTTTACCAAATCTTTTTTTGGTTACAAAAGGTGAGTGAACGATTTCAATACTGTTTTCCTTGTGTTGATTCGGTATTGATTTGTATTTGGTGTTCGATTTTTATTGATTCTTTGAATTTTTCTCCGTAACTATTTGCTCGATTATTTATCATTCATTTACAACAGTTATGTTATTCCTGTGTTCCTCCTTACGTTCAGAAATCCTTCGTGATTTATTGATTATGTAATTAATTCCATTAATAAGCGCAGAAGCGCATTTTTTTCCCATAACCATTGGAGGGCAACAGTTTTGTCGTGGAGTATGAATGCAAATCAAAAAAACTTTAAATTTGTGTCTTTCTCATTCTAAGTAATACAAAAAAAAGCGTGAATATATGTTCTCTACGTTCTAACTATGGTGCAATTGTCTACAGTTTATGGGTCATGGCTCCGTGAACTTTGGATAATTCCACCATGATTCGTCAAATGTTCTTTTACTGAGAAATAGTTGAGGATATTAAGAAGTATCAAGCGGTAATACCACCCGTTTGTTTTGAAACTTTACCTAACCTTTTAAAGGCGGATCCACGCATGTGTTCCTAAAATAATTCACGGTAAAAGTGTTGTGCGCATCATTTTCGATAAATAAATCCGGTCTTGTTAATTGATCCTGATCCGAAATCACGCATTGATCATCGCCAGGAATATGCATTGCAGATTTACAACGTGAACCACGAATTAGCGCCGAAAGACATAGACGCAAACATTCGTCTTTGAACTGAAATAACGACTTTAGCGAAGAGTTTGAAGATTTTGGAGTAGAAAAAAAAGGATTTACTAAAGATATGAATCGTAGATGCTGGATTTAGAAAAGCTGAATGACAAAAAGAAGAGAGAAAGGCAGAGAGACAGAGAGATAGGGAGAAAGAGAGAAAGAGTGGGGAATCTTTGAAAACTATTTGCTGCTAGATGAGTTAGGTTCCAATGAAAGCTAGATGAAAAGAAACTTGCATAAAAATTGTATTTTCTAAGGCAAGGAGAAGAAACTTCTCCTTTTAAAGGTGCTAACTATATCGGAAAGCACCAGCTTAAAGACATCACCCCACGAATCTGAGGTGATACGGATTTTAGGTGGAGTATTCGAATACGGGATGGGAGACTGCGGAGAGGGGGGTGATTCCGTCCATTTCTTCCTAATTGCCGTAAAAAACGTCCCGGAAGATACGGCTTCATTCGTTTTGGCGCACCATTTTCTACAAGAGGTTAGATTGGAGCGCGCCAGTCTTGTGCGGCGCCACATCTTTCGGGCCGTTTTTTACGGCAATTAGGAAGAAATGGACGGAATCACCCCCCTCTCCGTAGTCTCCCATCCCGTATACGAATACTCCACCTGAAATCTGCACCACCTCAGATTCGTGGGGTGATGCCTTTAAGGTATTTTTTCAAGTTAGTAAGTCTCTGAATGTTGAATTTCATCAGGAAAAAGATCGTGAAATGAGTTTTAAATGTTTTCAAAACATCTGTTGTTTATACTTGTTTGCAATGTGGGCATCGTTAAAAATGTAGTAAACATCTGACTGGAATCCTCTTAAATTCGTTTAAAACCGTTCAAAAAAGTGACTTTATCGATTTATCCTACAGGATCAGAGTAGCTTTGGCGACATTAAGGCCTAAGTGAACAAACTTAAGTTAGGAATCTGGTTTTAATGGTCGTTTTTTTTTTGTTTAAAATCATAGCTAATCACTCACACGGTAGAAATAGTACAAATCCCACAACAAATTACGGTCAACGTGATTGTGTAATTTGTCGTGGAATGTGGTCATAGCATGCGATTCTTTCGTCGAATTCGTAAAGAAATAGTAGTGCCTATACACTAAAAGTCACCATTCGTAAATTGTTCGATTTCCCTCTCAAGGACGAGTGATACTCGTTGTTCCGTGGAACTAACGGAATGGTTTTTGATGCATCGGGTACGGGACTCGGCCCACTTTGTGTGACTTGTGATTTTCTTCAACACACAGTACAGTATTGTAGGAGCCTGTAACATGACAGAACGATGGAGAAGGTTAGGAATAGGAAAGTTCTGGTGGAGCTGGTTATCTCCATAAATGAACCCACATACCATCACATTATTTACTTAAATAAATTAAATGTCACATATAATTATGATTGTAATCAATTCACTTAACAACATTTCCATTGCAGTCATAGACGTTCAAAAATTTCATCTAACAGGTGGGCTGTGCAATTCCTACAACCAGTTTCATGTCAGAAAAATAAAGGAATCCGCTAATGTGAGCGAAGTTTTTGATCAGAAAACTCTATGGCTATCTGCGCGATCGCTCGATCACAATCCACTAAAAACTAGGAGATTGAACTGCAACGAGACGAAAAAAAAGAGCTTCCTAGAAAAATTATCTTAGAAAAATCAGTAGAACTACGTGGTTGTTTCTATGCACAAAAGAAAATTTCTTTCCAAATCAATGCGAATTTTAAATATTTGGCGGTGGTATGGAAAATGTGGCTTTTTAAAATTGATTTTTTTTTTCTGAATATGAGGAATGCTAGTAGTAGTGTGCTTCCCACAAATATAAATAGTTGAAGATTTCCTTTTTATTTTTTTCTTGATTGTGGATTATTATTTTTTGTTTGTTTTTAGTATTGTAGTTGTGGTACGAATATTTTACAGGAGAAAATCTGGGAAATTCTTAGTCAATCAAAAAAAAAAATCTGTACAATCAGAACTGGCTTTGCAATTAGTAAACCATTTATGCGGATGCCTTTGTTTGGCAAAGAGGAAAATTTGTTTACATGATTTGTTTTTCCTCATTCTTCCTTATTTATTGATCGCCTTGATTGAACCTACGAATAGATGAGGATAAAAACCCCAAGAAAGCCATTCAATCATTTAAAGACCTTTTTCTAATCGATTCAAAACGAGGGAAGGCAAACCTTATTGAAGATGAATATAAATTGAACACGAATAAGTATTCATTTCAATTTATATTCATCTTCAACAAGGTTTGCCTTTCTTCGTTTTGAATCGATTAGAATAATGTCTTTAAATGATTGAATGGCTTTCTTGGGGTTTTTATCCTCATCTATTCGTAGGTTCAATCAAGGCGAAAGGAATTTTCAGTGTAACGATTGTGGTACGAATATTTCAGAGGGAAAAATCTGGGGAATTGTGTAGTCAAACAAAATAATTTTCAACAATTAGACCAATCTAATCGATAAATAATAAATGAACAAGCACATAAATGCAGTTTTTTTTAAAGGAGGCATGCTAAGTACGTTTCCTGGGATTTCCATGGTTTCTGTTAGTTTGGACTGGATAAAGGATAAAAGGGTAGAGTTTCTGGCGTTAATCAATCCGCTTGGGATGCGCCCCCACGTTCACTTCAATTCAGAATCGTGATCTTACGGTGGCTAGCCGATGTGTCAAGTCAGTGTTTTTATCCTCCCAGACAAGTCTGGTACCAATTTATCGACCCCGTAGGGATGAAAGGCTTGGTGAGCGCTAGGGCGGATTCGAACCTCCGATCGATCGTGCAGGAAGCGGAACCTCTAACCGCTACACTACACCCGTCGCTTTCGACTGGAAGTTAAGACAAATGGTAAAGTGCAAATTTCTCAATGATGACCACAAGCTGGGGAAGTGATTGTCAAAATGGGATCAGTTTATGGATTTGTGATCTGCTTGGACGAGTTTACGGGACTGCCCTCTCCGTGCTAGTTGTACGTGCCTGTCCCCTGTACACGTGCACCCGAACAGATCACGTGATTGTGCCGTGATGTACGAGTGAACGCTGAAAACTCGTCCATTGAATTAATGTGACATTTTCGTTTCCTAGCAAAATCAGATCTTACTGGAGGAGTTTTGCATGAGTGTCTAATTCAGATCCACTCCTACAGTAATACATACAAGTAACTTTCTGTCAGGACTTTTCCTTCTATGTCTAGATACTGTTAGACTGTCGCGCTTTGGTGAAGATTTATCCTTTACCATAAATATTGTTTATTATTTACTATTGTTATTGTTTATCATTTATTGTTATCAGTGAAAATAGTTCTTTACTGCTATTATTGTTCAATATTTATTATTATTATCATTATTATTGTTATTATTGAAGAAAAAACCACTGCAAACTCAAAAGAGTGCACAAGTGAAAACGAGAGCATCAATTTTTTTTAAAATCTTATCTAGGTAAACCTCTTTAATACGTTTTTCAATAACTCAGGGAGAGACTGGGGGTACTGTAAACCGTTAGTAAATAAATTTTCGCCTTTTTTCTGTTACTTTTAGTTTTGTTTGGTCCTTTTGTTATATTTTATTATGTATGAGGCAAAATTTTGAGCAAACTCAACAATAATTCACAGTCACAGCTATAGATTATAGGCTCCTGATTGATCGATTGACCATTCAGGAACTCACTATGCACATAGATAAGGAAATTTGTGGAATTCTGCACTTAGGGACTTAGTCGTTCAAAAGTAGCAATTTTTCCAGAGATATCTTCTTAAACGCTTCGAGTAGATGAAATGAGTCAGTGAGGTAGGAAATGAAGAGATAAAGAAGAAGAAGAATGATGACAGAAGAAGAATTCTGGGACATTATTCGGCAAACCCTGGATGGGTCTAACCTTCGTAATACCCACTAGCTCATCTACTCGACAAAATCCGTGAGAAATATTTCCTTAAAAATATTTCAAAGTTCAAAATGGGGTAGTAAATCAGTGGTGGTCATCAATCTTAATAAAGGTGAAGTTCTTGAAAAGCACGATCTAGCAAGAGAATCTACAGTAAGATAAAGGTGCAGATAACAAAAGTAGAAGATACAGAAAGAAAAGCAACGAAAAAGCAAGGATCAAGAATAATCTAACCAAAGAATCTGAATCTCGATAAAATTTATACCGTACCTCCACAGATGAAGTGTGAAACGCGTAACCAACCAGCCAAAAATTACGTTTATAGTCGAAACATTCTAATAGCTTATAGTTTATGCCGAAATCAACCGCCGATGCAATATCCAGTATCGAACATACGAAGCCGAATAACCATATTAACCGCATATCAGCTGCCGATGCCGATCCGTAGTCTTGAATGAATGTCAGATGTGTGTATCAGATGACGACGACGACGACAACGACGACGTGCATCAGATTTCTTTGTAGGATTGTCAGCGATTGTGGGGCGTTACGTTTTCGCTGCTACGCCCACCCCACCCCCAAATCACATACACCTTAACAACGACCAACGGCCACATCTCATTTGTGAGTGTGTGTGCGTGTATGGAATGTCTTCTATGGATGGAACAAGTTCATTTCGATACACCGTAAATAGCAGCAGCAGCTCGCAAGGTCAGCAACCGGCCGATAACTGAAGATATCAGCTGTGATGTGATGGTTGAAATCGTCCGTTTTTATGATCGACAACGATTGAACATCAATCTAATCAATCTAAACCCCTTATATGGCCTAAAAATAGACATAGAACGATCTTCAAGTCTTTCCTTCTTAAAAATTCTTCATTGTGAACTGAATTTATGTTTTCTTGTTGTGCCATTAAGGTTTTGATGAAACTTTCTGCATCAAGATTTCTCTTTAGGGACAATTTGAGATAAGCCTTTGATAAAGAGAAGGTTGTCGAAACGTCATGGCACTAACAAAACTTCACCGAGACCTCGTTGCCACAACAAAAAAAAAACATAAATCTAGGCTTAGAACAGCCTCTGTGTTGCAAAGAAGACGTTACTTCCAAAGAAGCGGTGAACACTCGGCTCTACTCCTCATTCTGAAACCGACAACCTAGCGCCAAAATGTCAGTCCAAAATAGACATCTTATTAGCATCGTGCTAGGAGTAATCCATACGGAGTATTGATAAATAGGTTAAGCTTGGGTTAGATTTGCAAAGTACGCTAGCACATCCTTAGTTCCAAAAGCCAAGGATGGGGGAAAGATGCGTCCTCTTTCTGAGGATCCAGCGACAGTTCCTTAGGACCGAATCACATTCGCGCGAATCGCTTCACGTGCTTGTGGACCCATGTTCAGGTTCTAGTTTCTTAGGTTTTTTTTTTTTTTTTTTTTGTTCCGCTATCTCTAGGAACCTTTTAAACCCGAAACAAGAGAGAGGAATTTTTACTATCATCCCTTTATTTAGGATAAATGGATGTAAATTTAACGATAACTACCTACGGTCGTAGAGGAAAAGTTTGGTAGGGGAGATCAGTACAAGTTGATCAGGCGATTGTCGACTACTCCTTGCCTCTCTATGCTAAATTTAAGAGATGTTCGAGAAATAGAGAGAAAGAGGGAAGGAGAGAAAGAGAGAGAGATACATTTTAAAATGTTAAAAATTAACCAGATGGAGTTTCCTGGATCCCAGGGATGGTGTGGTCGCTTCCATATTAACTCGGAAGAGCAAGAGATTTTCTGCATATTTCATATTTTTCTGTGAGATTAATGTAGAATTGTACTTATATCTTTGTCCAAGATGTTCTTACAGCTTTCTTACAGTGCCATGATGGTCCCATTGATAATACTATCGCAGCGGTAGCCTCTAATGAAGAGGGAAGAATTTTTGGCTCCTTCTACCTCTTGAGAAACAAATTCGTCAAAGGATTCCTCACGTAAACATTTTAATTAGAGTTTTCTGGTTTTAGATAGATTAGAATAACCTTTCTGAATGATTACACGGTTTGTTTTTCGTCATTCTTCCTCATATACACATGTGTTCAATTTATATTCATTTTTATTTATTTTATATTAATTTCTTTTAATTTATTTCATACAAAGATAGTTGTTTATATCGTGGAGAACCTTGTGAGTTACTACCTGAACAGTTGATTGAAAACGAATTTACAGAAAATTTCTCCTTTGTAGATTGAAAGGAGTAAGGTCGAGAGAAGAGTAGCGAAAACTGGTAGCCTCTTCCACTTCTCTCAAAAATTAGAAATCTTTACGTGGTTCAAATCTCTCTCCACCTAAATGGTATGTCGTCTCTACGGTAATAAGAAAAGTGCAGAAACTTCTCTGAAATGCTTAGGTTCTTCTGCATCTGCAGGTAGATGATGAAAATCAGAAAATCGACTCAGAATCCAGAAAACAATCTTTTTCCGCTGAAGAATTACCTGGTCATATGAGTTGGAGCAGAAAATATTACAATTCCCAGTTTGTTGTTCTTTCCATATTTGAGTAAGTTTAAAAAATCTAAGGATAGAAATCAACTGAGAAAGTTTGAACGAACTTAATTACTTGACAGAAATCACTGGAAAAGGTTTTTAAAAAAAAAGTAATAAATTGTAGTAATAGTAATAATAATAGTAAGACTCCTCTTTGCGCGTGCTTAAATTTATAAAAAAAATGCATTCGTGAAAAATAAGAAGAAAGTTCCAACGAATCAAATCATTGAAACAATCTGTTGAGTCTTTTTAATTTCCCATTACCGATACACATTACCGAAATAAATCAAATTAAAAACAATTACTTGTATGGAATTCCAATCATCCGCGCAGTCAAGGTGAACCACCGTGGTTCGGTAACGAGGAGAGGAAAAAAAAACGCGCTCTCGCGAACGCTTCGACTGTAAATCACGCCGCGTCGCGCAATAACATTCCATTCGTTAACCAATGAACTAGGTGCGGGTGAGTCCTATACGGAAAAAAAGGAACCCTTTTACATCTAACCGACATTTTGAGAACGCAACGAATGAGGTGGAACGTGTTGGAGAATAACTCGTGGGGAGAAAAAAAACGAACGAACGACAGTTGAGTACGTGAGCGTGTAAGCGTTAAAGTATGAAATCGAATCTGACTCTGAGCAGAATCAAATCAAGCACACGGAATTCCTTGTATACCTCAAAATTAACGATGCGCGGCATCGTGTTTGGCGGATGTTTTCGTGGTTCCAACGTTACTTACGGTAACTGCTCTGAGATTCGGAGCATTCTGGATTTCCCGTCAAGAATCTATCCGTGAATAATAAAAAAGAGTGCTTATTAATTACCGGTGGACGTTATGGCGTTCGTAACACTCTGTGAGCTATAAGATTGTCTCACATACAGTTCTTTAGCGCTATCCAGACATCAATACTTAAAGGCATCACCCCACGAATCTGAGGTGATGCAGATTTCAGGTGGAGTATTCGTATACGGAATGGGAGACTATGGAGAGGGGGGTGATTCCGTCCATTTCTTCCTAATTGCCGTGAAAAACGGCCAGGAAGATGCGGCGCCGCACAGGGCTGGCGCCCTCCAGTCGAACTCCTTGTGGGAAATAGTGCGCCAGAACGCCCGAAGCCGTATCTTTCGGGCCTTTTTTTACGTCAATTAGGAAGAAATGGACAGAATCACCCACCTCCCCAAAATTTACTATCCTGTATACGAATACTCCACCTAAAATCCGTACCACCTCATATTGGAGTGATGCCTTTAAGGATGCTGCACAGTGTGTAGATATTATTCACGTTAGGTGACAATCCGTAGGAACGTAGGGGGTCACCAGCCCCGTTACTCGGTAAGATTCGACAGTTTGTTTTCCTGTTTAGAGTTCTAGCATGGTGTAATTAGAACAATATCGAGGTTTGGCGAGGACAGAGGAGGAGTTTGATGGGATATTCATAACATAAAAAAAACCTCGAACCATTTTCAGGTCATTGATTAAAAACGAGATTGCCGAAACGTCAGAAAATAGATAATGTTTCACCAGAACCTCGTTGGCATAACAAGAAAACATAAATACAGTTCCCAGTGCCGAGGTTTCAAGAAGAGAGGACTTGGAGACTATTATTATTATTCATTTCTTATTTTCTTATTTCTACTATTATCAAACAAACTAACCAATTAAACCTGAAAACACTTTAAAGAGCCCATTATTTCTTTTACACTACGGTATTATTTCCTGGTTCCTCGTTGCCAAAACACAAAGACATAAATTCTGATCTCTCTCTCTCCCTATTCTTCATTCTGATAACCATGTGCGAGCATAATTACGGTTATGAGATCTATTTTCAGAGACAATATGATTTTATGCTTGTCAGTAGTAAAGCGATCAGTATCAACTGTTCTGCTCTAAATTTATAATTCACTCTAATTTCATGCGCAGAACCGCTTCAAACAGAGCAAATTTTGTTTGCAACAGATTTATTCTGTTGCTACCAAGCGCAGTACGACCATTGCGGATCGAGTGCACTGATCAATACTCTGTGAGTTAACGGCAGCATTCCACGAATCTGGGGTGATACGGATTTCAGGTGGAGTATTCGTACGCGGGGTCGTAGATTATGGAGACCGAGGTGGTTCCGCTCATCTCTCCCTGAATCACTGCAAGCAGCCGGCCCCTGAATGCTGCTTTGTACGATGCTTTCTATTGCAGCGCGCCACCTTTGCACGCGTAGCGTCCCTTACTGGCCTATCGGGGCAGTCCGAATTGATTTTCGACGAATCACAGGGCGGCAGGGGGGAGCGTGCAATAGATGGCGTCGACAAAACCCATTCGGTGGGGGTTGTGCGGAGCAGGAAGCGGAACACCCCCCCCATAACACGACCCTGTATAGAAACCCACCTGGAATCCGCACCGCCTCAGATTCGTTGTATGCTGCCTTTAAATTTTGGGGTTAGTAGGTATCGAGGGTCAATTAGCAATGTCGCACGATAGCTCCACCATCTAGCTCTGCTATATAGCCTGAAGTATAGTGAGAGTCATTACAGTACGATGTGTCGAAGCGGCGGTGAGGCGTTTGCTTCACTTGCTCAACACAGAGTCACCAACACTTATGTTTGCTGGGATTGCCGCGACGCGTCTAGGAGAAATAACAGAACACTATTTTCTCGCTTCTCACCTTTCTATCTTTGTGCCCTGTCCCAATTAAAAATAGCGCCGCAGTACTTAGAATGTAAACCCTTTCTATGATTCCCTAATTTAGAAACAACGCCGTTGAGCGAGCTCTCTTACACTGAAAAACAGAAGAAGAAGAAGAGGAGAAAAAAAAAGGAAAAATGAAATGACAGAAATGTAAATACTGGCGCATACATCTAGCAGCGCAAGAGAACAAAATGTACAGTCGGGTCGAAACGGCCTAAAGCTCGCTGCAATTACGTAAGCGGCGCGTTGGAAGCGGTGTGATGAAGATAGCGATTGTGATCAAGATGGGACCCTTAGTCATCTTGATCACAATCGATCCAATCAATCAGTCGATTGGACCAAAGAAGTGTTTCTTCTCGATCTCACCCCGGCTTTGTGTCGTTTTCACTTGCCTAGGTCGAGGCTAGACAGTGAGTGTAGCGTAGTCGGTAAGAGGTTGCACTGTAACTGCACGATCGATCGATGGTTCGGAACCGCCTTGATGCCAACTAAGCCTTTCATCCCTCCGGCGTCGATAAAATGGTACCAGACTTGTCTGGAAGGACTGACTTGATACAACGGCTATTCCCTCAAATTATTGTATAGGCTACACACGTGTTCGTAAACCTCGAACAGTCCTGAATTGAAGTGATCATGAGTGAGTATCCCAAGCGGATTCACTAATGCCAGACACTTTATCCCCTATCCTTCTTGTTTTCGAATTCTTTTTCTTATGAGATGGTCTAGCGCTGAGGTAACAACATCTACAGTTTCCGTGGAGCCAAGGAGGTACTGTAATTGTTTGGTGTTGCTAGAACCAGTTGCTGCGCATTTGAGTTGTTGAGTGGGGGGAGGGGGTCTCGCGCTTGCGGTGCTTTACACGCGTGCTAATGGGACAATAAGAAAAAGATACTCTGTCTTTTCTATCTTTCTATCTCCTTCTACTTATCTCTTTTCCTTTCTCCTCTCTTTTATCTTTTTTTCTTTATCCAGCTTTTTTCTTTTGGTGCAAGACAGGATCACCATTACTTTAAACACGATTATCTATAGACAGGATAGGTGTAGCGCAGTTTCAGTTGATAGATTCCGGTGTGTCTCATGGTTTGAAACCTGCCTAGGGCAACCAAACTTCTCGTTCTGTCTTATGGTAGATGAACTACACTACGAGGTTTGTCTGGGAATATGAAAGCGCTGAGTTGATCAATCGGCTAATTTTAAGGACGAAACGATCAAACCCAGGAACTCCTGAAAAAACATTGTGCGGGTGATACTTTGATCCAAAAAATTGGAAATCCAAAGAATAAAAGATAAAGAGATGAAAAAAGAGATAAAATGATAATTTTGTGAAAAGATCCTAGTTGACCACAAACGATTAAACTGTTCCAGCAAAAAAAGCAAAAAAAAAACAATTCAGCGATAAAAATTGAGATCGAATAGCAACTCTTCATATTTGTTAAAAGAAAAGAAGGTATCAAAAAACGCCAAGCAACGCATCGTCTTAAGCAAAATAAGGATAGCACATTTCTTAAGATCACTTTTTCTGGGGAATTCTTGAATTCGGACTCAGAACATACACTTTTTCTAAATGAGTTTAAAGTAGCGTGACACGGAGAACCACATCCGAGAATTTGTGGTCCCATATTCCCGTAATAGGCAGCACGTTTATCAACTGTAGAAATGGATCTCAACTCGGGATTCACCTAACAATTAGTTTAATTGGTTTCATTTCGATTGGAGCACGTTATTGAACTTTATAGGTTGAAATATTTGTTGGTGCTCGGACTATGCATTTTCAGTCATCCTGTAATAAATAGCGGGTAGAAATGTGGAAATGTAGGAGAGCGAGCTCGAAAAAATGATTGATTCCACGTCAATTTCATAAATATGAAGAAGTTAACAGTGTCTGCCTTAAAATGGTAGAAAACACACGATAAATTGAATCATAAAGACATTATGGAACCAATTTGTAAAGCCACGGTTAGAGGAAAGAATAGAATTGTTGTAAATGAATACTGTCAGCGATGATTTATAGCGAATAGAACCAACAAAGTCAGCACATTGGCGGACTCCACGAATCAATCAATTCATATCCGCCGTACTGCGTCATGGTCGCGCTCGTGCCAGGTGCATGTCGTGAATCCCAAACAAGCAATCCCGTTAACGCCTATTAATAATTCTAACAGTTTTAATCTTTTCTTTCCCTAATCTAACCTGTGCCGCTTTCTCTTTATTTATTATTTTTTTACTTTATTTTTATTTATTCTTATCACATTATTTTTATTTATTTCTAGTACTTTTTTCTAGTAATTTTTTTTATTATCTTTATTTACTTCATAACTTTTGAATGACGAAGTTTCAGGGCAGTAATAGAAAAAAAAACAAGAATGCTATCTTACACCTTTTTTTTAAATAGAGTTATTCTTGTAATCGTATTTTTTCTTGTGGAAATCTTTCTTTTTTTCGGGTATGGTGACGTAATCGACATACTGCAGCTGAATCTCTTCTGAATTGCTTAAAAAAAGAACTCGGACACGAACTTTCTGTGACTAACACCAAAAGGAGAATAGTCATCCTTTTCCTCCCTTATTCATTCATTTTCGATAAAAGAATCTGAAAGATCCGAAAGAATTTGTCAGAGAATTTTCTCGTCTCTTCCTTACATGATAGATGTGACTTATAATTAGGCTAGGAAAAAAAGAAAGGCACTGGAACCGCACATAGTGCGACTGGAAAGGCCGGATTCTGTGAAGGGTTCTCGGAAAGATTGTAATCTCTAGGTGTGCTTAGAAAACTCGCATCAATTTAGGGATTTGATCACAGTTTCCATATTTCTTACTCAATAATTTATTAGTGCTTACGTAAACGAGTAAAGGAAGAGGTGGTCACATGACGGAAAGCTTTTCTGATCTATTTTATTTTCACCTTCACTGATGTAGAAAAAGGCAACAGAAGTGCTGTTAATATTGTAAGGAATCTTCCCGAAATTAAGAGAAGCTTTGATCTGGAATCCCCGGATGTGACGTGTACCTATTAAATAACAAAAGAAATAACGGCAAATTTGATCTGCTGCGACATTTCTATCGAAATGTCTTTTATTTAGAGCTGTTTTTTTTTGTTGATGTTTTTCTTTTCGAAACCACTCTTACCAAAATTTCACTTTCTCATTAAGAGAATAACAAGAAAAACTGCAAAAGAAAAATACTGTGGAAAATATTACAAAAATATCGCAGAACAAAACCACAAAACTTTTTCAAAAAAAAGTTACAGAAATATTGCTCTATATTATTGACTATTTGGACATAAGCACTTTGATTAATGTCTCTACGAAGTTCTTTTTCTGTAGATTCAGACACTTAAATTTTTGTAGATCATTTCGAAATAGCTTAAATTTTCGTAGATCACTTTGAAGTAGCTTCTGTATCTGCTTGCTTCTCTTCGTATACTTGATGCTAAAGAGGGGAGGAGGCTGCCCAATGTGTCAGTTTTATCTTCCGCCCCATAGGTACAATAGTTAAAGAATTACTATAGGTTCTGCTACAGTAATTTGCTACAAATAATTAAAGGCGCTGCTAGGACCTAGGACTTGACCCTTAGGACACAGGCAGATCGTTTTTGTAGCGGTCAGCAATTTCCATCTTTTATTATTGAATGCAATGCACCTATTGAATTCATTTCTCTTCCATCTTACAATTATTACCTCTTTTTTTTCTTTTTCTTCTAATTCATTTTTCCACAATTTTTTTTCCTAACTTTTCTGAGAGTTACGGATGATCATCCAAAAAACTCACAAAACTAGTGTTCTTTTCTGTTCCCGAAATCAGTAGTGGTGTGGAACGTTTCTTTTTCCCAGAACTAAGAGTTAATTACGTTTGTTGGTTTTTTTTGCGTTCCAAGATAGTGACTATTTAATTATCAATATTCTTTGTGAAGTCACACTCTTTTCTGATTAGTCATCTTAAATGAAATACTCGTAAAAAGCATCGAAACATATTGGAAGCTACTTGGGGAATATTGTTTTAACCTACTTTTTCTAATGGTAAAATATATAATATATCGAAATGTTTGACTTTCAATGATCCCTGACATAGAAGGATGTCGTATTGATTTCTAATGAGCCGAATACGAGGTTGTTATTGATTAATTTTATTGCCTAACGTTTCGACTAATCGCCTTCTTCATAGAGCATAAAAGGGCGATTCACAATCAATTGAATTCGTTATCAATTCACAGTCTAAGCGACCAAATCTCTCCACAGCTAAAGAGACAAGAAAACTCTAAACCTACTTTTTCGAACACTAACGTAGTGACTGCACTGAACGATCACCTTGGATTGGGGGAACCCTAGCAGGGACTGATGACTAATCGATCACGAGAACGAATGATTCGAATGTATCATTCGGATCAAAAGAACCATTTGAGATGAGGGGCGGGGGTCTCGCATTATTGAGAGACATCCACTGTAGCGATTCATTTTAAGGTTTGTGGTTTGGATCCGAAATGCCTCCAGCGATTATCGAGCCAACGTTTTAGATTTGTGCGCAAAGATTTATGCCCTGGTTCAAAGATTGGCTCCGTCGTGTGTTTGTTTTGTGTGTTTGTTGTTGTTTTTGTGTTTTTTGCCTAAAGGTGTCCATTTCATTCCAAATAACCCATTTTTTTCCATTCACACGCTCTTTAACGCGAGTATGTAGCGGTTGCGCAGTCTCACCAACATATGTATTCGTCACCACAGCTCTTGCATGAAATAAGGTAGATTACGCTGGATCTCAAGCAGTACCTGGTCTATCTGTGGGACAAACAACACAGTTTTGTGTTGTACAAATAGTACTGTACAAGCGATTTCGAATTAGCTGACGCTTTAAATTGTTCGATGCTATTTCAACAATTGAAACGGAGTTGTTTGAGTCTGCTCTTGTCAGAAACCACCTTCCGGCACTGCTCATTTCATCAAAGATATGAGAAAGCTATAAAGGTTTTATCCTATCTGTGGTTTTGGTTTTATGTATGAATTCACATTATAGGTGCGATAGGAAGAAGCCGGACCGTCCTCAGGTGAAGGGGGTTCAGCTAATGGGGTGCAGCTCAAAGGCATCACCCCACGAATCTGAGGTGGTGCAGATTTCAGGTGGAGTATTCGTATACGGGATGGGAGACTATCGAGAGGGGGGTGATTCTGTCCATTTCTTCCTAACTGCCGTAAAAAAACGGCCTGGAAGATGTGGCACCGCACAAGGCTGGCGCGCTCTAGTTGAACTCCTTGTAGAAAATAGTGCGCCAAAACGCCTGAAGCCGTATCTTGCGGACCGTTTTTTTATGGCAATTACGAGGAAATGGACGGAATCACCCCTCTCTCCATAGTCTCCCATCCCGTATACGAATACTCCACCTGAAATCGGTACCACCTCAGATTCGTGGAGTGATGCCTTCAAGTGAAGGCGGTCATTTCGATAGCCGTCCAGAAGTGAAGTGGTTAATTTCGCCAACCTTTTAAAAGTGAAGGAGGTCCTTTCCCCAACGTTCAAAAGTGAAGGGGTCTGAGCACCGGCTCCGACTATCGCATCCTATGATTCACATTGTATACCCAATACATAATGTAAATTCGTACATAAATATTAATTTAAAATTCATACAATGTAATAATATAATGTAAATAATGTAAATAAATGAAACGTTTATTCGTATTTGTAATAATGTAATGTAAGTAATGTAAATAAATTAAACATTTATAATGTAAATAAATGAAACGCCCAGTAATCGTTTTTAATTCAGGCAGAAATGAGTATGGTTAGGTCATTTTTATAGTTTTCTTCAAATGCGAAGCGGAGGGAGTCCTGTTTTTCGATTACCCGCATAGCTACCCTACAGCACCGGCGCTACCGTTTAACTTCATACAAGTTCCTGAAATGCTGCGCAGAGCTCGTACTTGTTACTCCACCCTGTAGGGTCCCTATTCATCATTCGATGCTGCAAAACTACGGGAACGGGTTTAGAAACCGCGCCACTGTAGATACAAGCGCTCACGATGTGATATATGGAAATAATTTTCTTTCTCGACATATAGTATGATCCGCTCTAGAGACACTAATCAATATTTTCCACAAAAGCTTTCAAATATCCCCTAAGGTTTCGTTCCTCTTTTAACCCTGCACCATCTTCATAAATTGTTCTTTGTAACATTCTCAACAAACAAACAAACAAATAGTATCAAGTACAGTTCCAATCTCTTCAGGGCGTACCTTCGTGTATCCACCAATTAAGGACTCCTTCTTTTTTCGAGAATGTGTCAAAAATTTTGTAAAATAATCAGTTATCAGTTACTGAGTTATTTTTGATTCTTCGTTTTTTACAACTATTATATTTTCTTCAGATAATTTTTTTCTAGCCATTATTATCGATTTGATTTCCCATTTTCGTCTCTGACTCTGTCAATTGGCCGCATTTCTTCCATGACCTTAACAAAATCCAATTCTACAAATTATTTCAAAGTTATGGTTTCAAAAAATTCGGATTTTCAAAAAGGTCTGTTCTAGATAAATAATATCCAGATTTTGTTTATAGTATTGTAGACAATTTTAAAATTTTGTTAAAATGTTAAAATGTTTGTTGACAATTGTTAAAATTTTGCACCAACCTGGTGGTCGCGCGCACACATTTTCATAGTAGCTTCCTCGCTTCGGCGTATTTGGTGCTTGCCTTTCGCCGGGTTTGTCCGATAGTACACAACTCTGAAAATTACGTAATTATGCACAAGTATCGTTGAACGATTTCTCCACCCACATTATCCTTGGGGCGATGTTCGACACCAGTGCATGGTTTTCCGCGCAATTGACTACGCAGACATGCTCGAAGGCAATCATCCTTGAATTCCACTGATTCGACTCCCATTGTATCCGTGGGAAGCTAGATTATTGATTATTGATTTATGGCATTTATTGATGGCAAAGTAGGAGAAACTGTTGATAGGGTTATAAAATGACGAATATATTAAGCTCATGAAATATTCCAGTATTATTTACAATTTTAAACTCTTAATTCAAGTTAATATAAGAAATAATACAATGAAAATATAAAATAAAAAGAAATGATATAAAAAATAAAATATCACTTATAATACAATGACAATAAAAAAGTATATTCAAAATATTTGAAATAGCATTTATGTAATAGATAAATGTTATAACTGTATATTATTGTTTTCAGACGGAAAATTCAGCAGCGAAAAAAAAAATACTCACTTCAAAATTTGGCAATTCCACGAAACATTCGTTGATATCGAGATAGTCTCCTAAAGAGAAAAATTAATTACTTTGACGTTCGGTTTTCTCGCAATCATGTCGGGTCACGGTCGCGTCAGTTGTTTTTATAGCGGTTCTTCTGAACTAAATACGCTCTTGCTTCTGGCTATTGATTGAGAGAACTTCGAAAGTATTACTCGTCTTGTTGCCTTCGATAAATCGATAAATTTGAATCTGTTCGGTTTATGACTCCCTTTTGGCTCTGAAAAAAGGTTAAAGCGTCTTGGTTCTATTGAATAGCTTGGAGTTATGAGCACCAAGCACTGGGAGAATCCGGTGAGGATTTCGCGCGCTTTGTGTTGCCGTCCTTTTTGCATGTGTCCGTATTAAAAGGGTTTACCGAAAGCCGAGGTGGGAGGGGCCGCTTCCGCAACGCGGCTTTTTGGCTCGAACCTCATCCACCATAATGAAATACATGTGATCGAAAGTCGTTGAAAAACTGTTCTTATCACGTGATCTCACAAAATAACACGTCTGATCACATGTAATCACGAAAAAAACACGATTTATTACTGTAACACTTCGTAAATAACTGTAATCACGTCGCACTGTACTCCATAAATCAAAGTATCCAGACTCCGTATTTGCAGTGTATTTGGATGGCATCCTACAGAAAAAAAAATCACAAAATTGGAAAGATTCGTGCTTTTGAGTACACTCCGAGAAAAAAGAACGTTTCCTACATAAATATAATAATATAATAATAAATATATGTAGCGTTGTAGTTCAGCACTTTTAAGAAAGACCACAGAAAAAAACCCTTCCTTCACCCACTCTAAAAATTCTTTTCACGTGAAATGTGACTGGAAGTTTCTAAGCTGTACTCTCCGCAAGGTTTTTTTTTTTTGAACAATTCAAACTTCGTTCACTTTTCCTAGTATTTTTATAATCTAATAGAAGCAGTTCCTTGAGATATTAGCTGAATATTAGATTTTGTGTACAGCATGCATTTATATAGTATTTGATGCACACACTTTTGACCGCTTAACAGTTACATATAATCGAATGTGAATACAAAAGAAAAAAAAAATTCTGAAAAAGGCGTTGCATAATCTTAAAAGGTGAGAAGAATCTTACTCAAGGATTGTTCCTTTGAAAAATATTTAGAGAAAAGAATTCAGAGAATAGAAAGAGAAGAAGAAGAAGAGGTGTAAAATGAGGATAATAGATGTGGAATTTGGAGGAAATTAGGTCACCGAACTTACAGATATTACACATTTGTAAGTGTAGCTTACTATTATTATAGTTATTACTATTAATATAGTTTGAGATTTTGCATATGCTAATAGAGAAATATCGAAAAAGAGGGAAAAGAATGCACTCATAGCAAGAATTTCGCTGGCGGGGATAGATAGAAGGCGGACCCTCCTCAGGTGAAAGGATTTAGCTCATGGGGTGCAGCTCAAGTGAAGGAGGTCCTGTCGCGAACCGTTCAAAAGTGAAGGGGGCAATTTCACCAACCGTTTAAAAGTGAAGGGGGTCAGACCACTGGCTCCGACTATCGCATCTATGCTGGCGGGGTGCCAAAAAATGAAGGGATCGGGACATTTGACTTCGTCTCTTCTATTTGTGAGCTGACGCTGAATGAGAGTAGGGAACACTTCAGCTCGATAACCAACAGCAAAGTTTCACTCTATAATTAAATCGAATACTGCTAGCAAAACATCTTTGAGATAATAATGTAACAAATAAAAATTTTTTTATCCATTCTTTTTTCTAACATTTAAAAATATTTAAAAGCTTTTTGCGAATACATAGTTTTCTAACGTTATTTTATATACTGGATGTTTTTTAATTACTTTTTCTGAAGCTTTTTTTTGCACGTTTTTTACTACAAATTAACTTTTTTTTTTAAAGGCTGGAGCTTATTTTCACAGTGATTGATGTTATTCAGGAGCGTAACAGTAAAGTTTCACTCAATAATTAAACTGAATACTGCTAGCAAAACATCTTTAAGATAATAAAGTAACCATTAAATTTTTTTCTTCATTCTTTTTCTTAACATTTAAAAATATTTAAAAACCAATCGCCAATACACGTACTTTTCTAGTGTTATTTCGAGTAAATCACATATTTAAAATCTCGTCACTGAAAATTTTGGAAAATAGATGGAGAAGGGAATTCAATTTTAGAAAAAAATAGTAAGATAAAAATTTCATATAAATAGTAACTGCTGGAATCGACACATTCACAAAAAAAAATTTTCATTTCTTAGTGTAGGCAATATTTTTGATTCTTGACTATCTTTGACTCTTTTTTAGTCAGTAGTTGATTTTTCGAATGATTCGAAACCCATTCGACTGATTCGTTTTGACTTTAGACGTTAAATTCCTTTATTTCGATAGGTTCTACCTTTTACGTGTTCACAACGCGTATACGTGGTAAGACACGTCTTACCTTTGAAAAGGTCACGTTTTTTCCCGTTTCACGGTCGTGGTTCTACTTGTCAGAAACACGTAAAGGCATGTTATTTGTCATTTATATTCAACATATAGACAATGACACGAAAACACGTATGAGATCACTATATATGCTCCTGCGGTCCTACCGCACAAAAAAAAAACTTCACGAAATTTTGTAAATGGGAAAATCCAGCTACACAGTGTAGAAGGAAGAATTTCCACTTCAAAGACTGACTACCACGTACCGATGATTTTATCCGTAAGGCTGATCAGTAGCAACGTTTCGAATAGCAATCGCATGGTCGACTAGGATGTGGTCAGGATGGTCAGCACACGCGCGCAAGTCGAGAACGTTGACAACGATAAGATGGCCGAGCGCGATCGACGGTGGTGGTGGCGGCGGCGATCGCAGTAGAACACGCATCGCACGTCGTCAAATACCGGTTCCGACCGACGTCACGGCGTTTGCACACCACGAACCACCACTGATTTAGGAAATCAATCGGATGCCCGAGAATAGTCTAGCGCGTACGGTCCCTCGTTCGTCGTGGAACGCATCTTCTTCCAGATTTTTAGGACCATCATTAGATTTCAGTATTCTACCCAGCTTTTCGACGATTACCGTGCAATACTCGTCGAATTCAAAGGCATCTTAGACGTCCGTCAATCGATACCCATCATAAAGACGATCGCAGTAGTCAAACCCAGCAGCAGGACTTTTTATTCGCTTTTGAATTGCTTTGCGAAAAGAAAAGAGTTATAGCTGGACTCCACAGATTTTCCAGAACAGTTCCCGCACCTTTGAAGTATGTGAATGATCGGTTCTCAAACTCATCGCCGCATTGTAACCCATAATCCAACGAACCGCCAATTTACACGTCCTAAAAAGCACACCTAAAATGGTTACTTGGCGTTTTATTGCGATACGCACCTTTCAATGCAAGAAAATCGCACCGTATAATCTCTACTCACATCGCTAATTTTCTGGAGCGTGTAAATTGGAGTTTTGTCAGATTTTAGGTCGCACAGAATAACACCTTTGGAGGGACTCTGTAATCAGACACTCCTCGCAGAGATAATGGAAAATCATTTGAAAGATAATGGCTAGTCAACTGATCGACTTCGTATTTTCGTATTCTGATAGTTTCGGAAATTCCCACTTTCTATGGCTTGTTTCCATAATAGATTATTATGTGTAAGCAAGATTCCTCATGTGGCCAAGTAAAACTTAGTTGGAAAGAAGTTTCGCTGCGTATGTACTGTCGATGGTTCGGAACCGCGCCAGAGACAACTAAGCCTTTCATGCTTATGGGATCAATAAACTGATGCCAGACTTTTCTGACCCGATAAAAACACTAATTTGTCGCCTGCACGTCATTTTATGGGTTCACATGCGCAAACGTACGTAAACCTAAATTAAAGTCGAACGATGCGGAGGTGCATCCCCATAGGGATTGATCAGCGCCGTGTATCTTATTGTACCTTATCCTTTTAAAAGTCAACAACCCTCCATTATTGATTTTTTCCGAGGAGCTCGGTAACTCATTTATACTAAGGTCTTCTTATTTCAG
Source organism: Necator americanus (assembly GCF_031761385.1). Lineage (NCBI taxonomy): Eukaryota > Metazoa > Nematoda > Chromadorea > Rhabditida > Ancylostomatidae > Necator > Necator americanus. The sequence goes on along the minus strand of NC_087373.1, from coordinate 35,696,936 downwards.
AGTAGCTAGAAAAATCTACTCTTCTTGCGCTTTCCTTCGATGTCTCACAAAAAGACAATTTTCTTTTTTTCTGCATTTGCAACAAAAAGAGCAAATATCATCAACCATCCTTGTCTTCCTCTGCTTACTAAGAGCCCAGGTTTCCAAACGTAGAAAGATTAGAGCAGGAGGAGCGGTTGTGTTTAAACGAGTTTCTTTGTTGTGTAAGCAATATGCAGGTCCCCGCTTTCTCTTACATATCTTCGCATAAGTCGACCGGACAAGCTGACGCTGAATCACTTGTCCATCATGCTGAATCTCCGGATTGTAACCATCAGTTTCCGCACCCCTCGCTCCAGGACAAAAATCGCTGCGTTCGAAAAGCTCACAATTGAGGTACCTTTGATATGCAGTACACAGTACAGTATATGCAGTTTCAAAAAAAAAGGAGGGTACAAAGTTCTAGACCTCAAGCTAAGCGGTCACCATGATTTACTTCTCCGATTCAACACTGTTCCTGATTATCAAGAAATGGATAAATTTCTGCTCTTTTCACCCACATTGTGACAGCCTCTTACATCGATATTCTCACGAAAACCAGCCGTTTTCGTGTAGTTCAAGTATACGCGCCAACAACTAACCATGATGACAACGAAATCGCTGATTCACTTCAAATTCTTTCTGAAGCACTGCGATTACGTCTCCAAAGTTCTCCACAAATTAGATATTCCAGATACAAATTCGTCGTTGGAGACTTAATGCTAAAGTTGAATGTGGAGAATTGGGAGAGAAACTTATTGGATCATGGACTAGGAAAATGCGACCGAAGAGGACACACAGTGGTTAGTTTCTGTTCGGAGAATGAGCCCTGTCTAACGCATAATCGCTTTCGCAGAAGGCTTTCTAGAAAATGAGCACATATATCTCCTAGTATGAATACAAGAAATGCCATCGATTTTCTCTCATCAACGAAATCTTCCATTTTCCCTGACGTCGACATCATCGGTCCATTCAAGTTTGATAATGAACATCGGCTCATCGTGGCAAAAATCTGTTTTCCGTCTCAGTTCCACTATTTTCCGAAGAAGCACAACATCAAGACAGTCTTGAATAGATCACTTTTCCGTTCTACTTTAAAACAACTTGCAACAACCGCCGATCTAAGTAGGTGTGAGCGACTGAAAGGAACAATAAAGATAGCGCCACTCCAGATTCCATCACTGCCAAACTGCTGATATCTGGATATAATGAGTCCAAAGATTTCTTGACCAAACTTTTTAATTGTTTTCTAGAAAGAAAAGCTTCCAGCTGCGCTTCCCGATCACTACTGTTGTTTAAAAAAGGGAAACATTTTAATATCAACAGCTACCGCCCAGTTCCACTGCTGCCCCTTATGATGGTTCCCCTAGACATCAACCAACCCTTTTAACAAGGTGGCTTCCGGCGCAACTTTTCCACCCTAAATCACATCTGGATCAATAACCTATTGTTAAAGGAAACCCTTGATTATAATTTTTCTCTGTACGTAGCTTCTGTTGACTACTAAAAAGTGTTTGATTCTGTGGAACATGACATGATTCGGACATCACTATATCGACAAAGAATCCATGATAAATAATTGGTCTTCTGCTGAACATCTACACATCTGCTGTTGTAACATTCAAAATATGGACCATCAAGTTCCTATCAACGCTAGAAGTGGTGCTTGACAAGGAGACCCTACCTCTCCTGCCCACTTAACTTCTTCACTGCCATTTTGGAAACCGTCTTCCGTAGCTCAGATTGGTGAAAGGAATCATCATGAATACCCTCCGTTTAAATTGTCTGAGGTACGCTGGTGATGTAGTTTTCTTCGCGCACGGATCACAAGAACTCCGCTTTATGCTTCAAGAAACAAGCGAAAAAAAATCAAATTGTACAACTGAGAATGAATTTTTCTAAGACAGTTGTCATGACCAGTTCCGAAGAAACACCGATCATCACTCATGGATCTCCTGTACATTACCACTGCAACTTCGTTTATCTTGGTCAGTGTTTGATTTTTGATAGGAATCTAACAGCTAAGTTAAACAGACTATTGGTTCCGTTTGGAACACTTTTAACCGATTCCGTTCATATTTCACAAGCAGAAGATTTCTAAGAGGTTGAAGCGTCGGCTCCATCCAAAATACGTGGAGCCTTCTCTCGTTTACAGCTCTGAATCATGGGCTACAAGAAGCAAGTATCTCAAAGCGCTCAACCGCAATTAATGGGAAGAATGCTTGGTGTTACTCATCTCATGGATCGTGCGGATATGTGGTTGGAAAATACTGCAAAACTCCCTGATACCAGGAGTAGGGCGATTGAAAGAAAATGGACGTGGGTCAGAGAGATGTGTGCTGCAAAACACAACCGATGGACGAAGATAATTACTGAATGGCAACGATGGATTTGCAAGCGACAAGTTGCCCGACCAAAAACAAGATGGAGAGATTGATTGTGTACTACTTTCTTAAGCTGAACCAAGATTGTTATTGATCTTTATTCTGGCTAACGTTTCGGCGTCGTCGCCTTCTTCAGAGCCTGGAAAAATCAAAGACACGTGTAATCTACTCTCTCAAACGCCTCGTCATCCCACAAGACATGATTTAGCAAACAGATTATTTAAAAGCAACGTCAGAAAAGCAGACCAGCGCTCACCTTGATAGCCACGAAATCGTGATGTTAGCGGACCACCAGTTGTGAGAGTTGCGCCGCTAGTATTAACTAATAACGATGCCCCGCCTCTGACCCCGTAGGTCAAAACCCGCAAAGGTCCTGATATGGCGCCAGCTCGTTGGTCACAGCGATGCATTCTTCTTTACGATTCATGATAGGACTTTTGGCCGTGATATAAAACGCTTACCAATGTTTTTCGCGCTAGAACGTCTGATTCGCGTGCTAAGATAGTGACAGCTATCTTGAAAGGGGTGTTGTCATGACACTGTCTGCGATGAGCACCTAAAGGGGATTATGTTTTTGATTTTAAGAGCCCGTCTAGGTGCTCCTTGATGCGGATACATAGTGATCTTCCTGTTTCGCCAATGCACTCAGCCCCACATAACTGACAGGTGATTAGGTAGATAACCCCCGATACCACGCAATCACCCTGCCTCCCGTTTGGACAAACGATGCAATTCGGTGTCTCACAAAGTCTGTCATATGCGCGATTGCGGACTAGCTGCTGCTTCAGGTTTACAGGTGGTATGTCCACTACTCTGACTGAGTCTTGCAGACCCGCCTGTCGTAAGCTTGCTCGCACTGCATTGCTCATGTCGTCCGAAATAAAAGGAAGGCAGAAAGAAATCTTTGTTGCTTGTTCTACCCTGTGGCACCGCCGCTCAGTTGCATGGCTCCGATTTGAATGAGAGACCTTTGCTGGGTACCCGTTGGACTGAGCAATGCGGTTAGCCATGTTTATGGAGGTAATGCGCCCTTGAGCCTCAGATGAAACCGTTGCCGCTGTCTTAAACATATTTTCAATGACTGACTTTTGGTTCTCCAGGGGTGCGCCGATTGGTAGTGAATCAGAATGTTTTTACAGCTTGGTTTTCGATACCATTTTGTTTTCCAATTTCCCCTACACAAATGAACCTGGACATTGAGAAACGGCAGCCAGTTGTCTTTAGGTGTTTCCCTCGTGAACTTTATGTACTGGGATTGTTTATTTAAGAGATCGAAGCAAGAGTCTATTTCAGCTTGTGTTGGACATACAATGCAACAATCATCTATGTATCGGCAGTATAATAAAGGTTTGCGTTCCAGTAGGGGTTTTTCCACTTTAGACATGAAAGCAACGGCTAATGTAGGCGCAAGTCTTTGTCCCATGGCCAATCTGCCTATAGTATTGCCCAGACCAGCGAAATACGGAACATCTCAAACATTCGCTCAGCAGCATCATTATTTGCTGTATCGCAAAACCATCCATGTTAAGAGTCCCCTTCTGTTCGAGAAGCAGCTCTGATGTTGCTTGTAGTGCAGCATCGATGGAGACGTTGGTGTAGAGCGAAGTGACATCGAAAGATTCGATGACACAATCTCCATCAAGGCGCGCTTTGCGGAGGTGCTCTATGAACATTTTTGTGTTTGAGAGATGAGCTGGAACGTACGGTAGTAGCTGGGTGAGAATAGTGTTAAGGAACCAGGATATTCTGTCGGTGGGACCTCCAATATTGCTAATGATAGGTCTAACCTTGAAATCCCCTGGGTTGTTTGAACTAAATTCGGCAGCGGAAAGCTTGTGGGCCTTGATGAGGACGTTAAGGACCGGGCAGGTGGGCCGATCACACTTTAGACGTGTGATAGTTGTTTTCGGTAAGCCTACTGATTTTGCGGTCTCTATCCATATCCTATTCGGGCGGCGATATTGTCTGCCAAATTCATGTGCCGATGAAGGGTGGTATAGACTATCGTCCGTAAGGTGAAGTTTCGTTATAGCCCTGTCCAGTTCACTTGAAATCACTACAAATTCTCCTCCTTTATCACTGACCGAGATTTTTATCTTCCCTCAGCGCAGATGTCACGTAGTTCGCACAAACCTTTGCGTTGTGTGGGTGTTAGATTTTCAAAAGCGCGTTTGTGTGAGTACCGGGAGAGAATTGAGAAAACCGAAGTAGCAAATAAGCGAAACTTAGTGTCTACCACCGAATTTGCTTCCTGTGGCTTGTACAGTAATGTAGGAAAAGGGATAGGAGGAAAAACTCGAACTCTAGAGGTTTCTTGCACTCTGTCTTGCTCTTCCTCTTTAGCTCTCAATCGCAGACGTTCATGAACCAATTGCAGGCTGCCCACTATCTTGCGCGATATCACGGGGCGTATTGATTGAGATGGAGCGAAATCGGAGCCATGCAACTGAGCGGCGGTGCCACAGGGTAGAATAAGCAACAAAGATCCCTTTCTGCCTTCCTTTTATTTCGGACGACATGAGCAATGCAGTGCGAGCAAGCTTACGACAGGCGGGTCTGCAAGACTCAGTCAGAGTAGTGGACATACCACCTGTAAACCTGAAGCAGCAGCTAGTCCGCAATCGCGCATATGACAGACTTTGTGAGACACCGAATTGCATCGTTTGTCCAAACGGGAGGCAGGGTGATTGCGTGGTATCGGGGGTTATCTACCTAATCACCTGTCAGTTATGTGGGGCTGAGGCATTGGCGAAACAGGAAGATCACTATGTATCCGCATCAAGGAGCACCTAGACGGGCTCTTAAAATCAAAAACATAATCCCCTTTAGGTGCTCATCGCAGACAGTGTCATGACAACACCCCTTTCAAGATAGCTGTCACTATCTTAGCACGCGAATCAGACGTTCTAGCGCGAAAAACATTGGTAAGCGTTTTATATCACGGCCAAAAGTCCTATCATGAATCGTAAAGAAGAATGCATCGCTGTGACCAACGAGCTGGCGCCATATCAGGACCTTTGCGGGTTTTGACCTACGGGGTCAGAGGCGGGGCATCGTTATTAGTTAATACTAGCGGCGCAACTCTCACAACTGGTGGTCCGCTAACATCACGATTTCGTGGCTATCAAGGTGAGCGCTGGTCTGCTTTTCTGACGTTGCTTTTAAATAATCTGTTTGCTAAATCATGTCTTGTGGGATGACGAGGCGTTTGAGAGAGTAGATTACACGTGTCTTTGATTTTTCCAGGCTCTGAAGAAGGCGACGACGCCGAAACGTTAGCCAGAATAAAGATCAATAACAATCTTGGTTTAGCTTAAGAAAGTAGTACACAATCAAACTCTACGATGCCAAGATTCAAAGAAGGTCGAACTTGAAACTAAAGATGGAGAGAGTTTGGAAAAACATGGAGGCGAAGCACCAATACTGATGTCTGATGTCAGCTGATGAGACGAATTATGCGACGACACATTGTAAAACTGTGGTATCGCATCTAATAAATTAATTCGTTATTTTAGTTATTTCACCCAAATATCAAAAAATGTCCATTTCAGCTGTCTATGTGGGATTTTCCACAGATTTCCCTCTCTGGAGGGATCACAGCCGTTTAGTTGCGAGGCGACGCTGCGCGTTAACGGGTGGCGGACAGGAGGCTGATCGCTGACCAAAAGCGGCCTTGTGCTTGTCCAGAGACGCGGGTGGATTCAAGGGATGGACTTCCTGTTTCTGCTGAGCCAGGACTGACTCATGACATCCTTGTATCCCGCACGTCGGTCCGGCCAAAAGCCTGCAATCAAGTGACTGGGAGGCGCAAAGGAGGCGGTTTGGAGTCGCCTCCAACAAATAAGCTCCACATGTCCACTCCGGGAGAACGGAAGTTCTCTCAAAAACTCATGGGACTAGAGGCTTGCAACCTTCCCATGGGTTTTAAAATTTTATTCATATCACAGTGATAAAAAAGAGTCTCCTGATTCTTGAGGAAAGCCTGGTACGGTAGCGCCAGGAAGGACGGGGTTGCAGGACTCATATAGGCTACCGAAACGGAAAAGGACTAGGATGACGATCTGTGCTTATAACGCTTGCATCGGAAGCGGCCATCGAAGATCTGATGATGCAAGCCAAGAAGATTAAGTACGACGTCATCGGACTGACCGAGCCGACGCAACGTAACCATCTCAACGCCGTTTATGAAAATGGAGAAGAACTGTTCTTAGGAACATGCGACAGTAGAGGTGTTGGTGGAGTTGGCGTTTTCGTCAAGAGTATGCCAAAGAACATCGACTTTTTCCAACAACTTACGACCCAAATCGGACGTCTGCGGATGAGAAGATGTGGTCCAACACCAGCTTTGACAATCTTCGTCGCCTGCGCTCCAACATCAAGCTACGAAGAAGAAGAAGAAGTCGAAGTTTTCTATATGGACCTGAAGAAGTTCTACCGAGAAGATCATGCCTTCTACAAGGTCATAATTGGTGAATTCAACGCCAAAATTGGCTTCCAGAAGAACGCCCTTCACATCGGGAGCCACGGCCTTCAATGGAATGAACAGGGGGAGAAGTTCTCAGAGTTCATCATGAAGACTAAGACCATCCATAAGAACTCGCAATTCAAGAAGCCCTCCTCTCTACGCTGGACGTGGAAGTTACCCGGTGGAGGTGTCACCGTAATAAAATAGATCACATCATCGTCAATAAAAGGTTCTGCAGACGTCGCTGTTGTGCCAAAGTTCTATACGAGATCGGACCATCGCCTCCTCCGAGGAAGATTTTCCTTCACAAGGATAGAAGAGACAGCCGCCAAGTTCAGAGAGCGAAATTCCAGAACTATCATTAACTGGGATCTCTCCGCTACGCTAGCTGGCTTTTGGGAAGAATCCGCAATGGACAACATGGACGAGAAATATGACCGGCTCGTTGAACACCTTCACGACTGCACGGTGGAAGCTGAGAGTTTGAAAACCACCAAGAGAGGCATGTCTCTTGAAACTCTTGGGCTGATACGCCAGAGTGGAGCAGCACGAGCCGGAAAAGAAACGTCCGACCCAAGGTTTGCAGAACCAAGAACTCAGGAGAGGAAACGACCATTGCAGTCGCAGACGGGGACGAAGGAAACGACCATTGCATCGAGAGGGGGATGGAGAAAATCATCTACGACTTCTACTCTGATCTCTTCGACAGCCATGTCCACCTGCCTCCTCACCATCTGAGGGAAGAGGGACATGTCATTCCAGAGGTTCTCCCGTCCGAGATACGAAGATACGACATGCTATCGTGTCGGTAAGAAGTCGTACGGCACCCGCTCCCGACAGAACAAGACCAGAACACCTCAAGAATTCCGCCAGTACTCATCAACACCCTGGCGGGGCTCATTACACGTTACCTGTCGGAATGCAAGGTTCCTAACCAGTGGAAGACCAGCAGGACCGTGTTGTTGTATAAAAAGGGAGATCCACATGACATCGGCGACTATCGTCCAATCTGCTGACCGTCCGTCATCTACAAGCTCTTTACAATAGTGATCATTAATAGGTTTGAAAAAGTCTTGGATGAGGAACAGCCATGCGAGCAAACAGGGTTTCGAAAAGGATTCAGCACGATTGACCACATTCACACCTGTTTCGAAACTCATCGAGGTATCACGAGAGTACAAGATGCCGCTCTGTCTCACGTTCATCGACTTGAAGAAGGCCTTCGACTCATTGAGACGGAAGCAGTCATGGAAGCCTTGGACAATCAAAGCGTCTCTACTCACTACATAAAGGTACTTCGAGAGTTGTGCAGTAACTTCGCGACCGAAATTTCGCCATTCTACAAGAACATCATTGACGTGAGGAGGGGGGTCCGACAGGGTGATACAATTTCACCCAAAATATTCACAGCCACCCTCGAGAACGCAATGCGAAAGTTGGAATGGGACGACATGGGAGTGAAGGTTGATGGTCGACAGCTACACCATTTGTGCTTTGTTGATGACATCGTACTGATAACACCTAGCATCAGCCAAGCGGAACGAATGCTGACCGAATTTGACGAAACATGTGGATGAATCGGTCTTCAGCTGAATCTACAAAAGACGATGTTCATGCGGAACGGATGGGTCTCGGATGCTCCGTTCACGCTCAACGGAAGGACCGGATTCGAATGCACCAGCTACATTTATCTGGGTCAGCGAATTGAATATGATGAACGACGCGATCCGCAGGTTCGTCAGGAGGAGACAGCTAAGGAAGCGTATAAGAGCATCGAGGATGTAGTGAAGAAGGCCAGCAACACCCAGCTCCGTGATGCACCTCTTCAACGATAACCGTACTTCCTGCTTTGACCTGAGCCGGTTTGCGAAACCTGAGCATTCCGCAAGCAGGATAGAAAACGCGGTGAGCGTCATTTAGCGCACAATTGGAAGAGCGCTCTAGGAGCATCCCGTTTCACGCAAGTGAGGGACGGGATTCGAAGTTCTCTCCTCACGTAGTGATTGAATATTAGAGACGCTACCGCGTTCGCAAGGAAAGTAAAATTAGGGGGCACGTGATGCTCCTTAACGACACGTCGGACCAGAGCCGTAGCGACTGGAACCACTGGGCGGCTCTGGCACGCGAGCGGGACAAATGGAAGAATTGCTAGCGCCTGCTCAACCAGTTCGAAGATCTACGTGATCAAGGTGATGTGGGATTTTGAATAAAGAGCTTTTGATTGATTCCCTGCTCCTAACCAAACCGCTAGAAATCTAAAAAATGAGCAGAAAGGATGACTGCATTGGAATCACAAGCGAACTCGTATCTGAGCAGGTTTTGATCTAAAGGGCCCTTTTAAAAACCCTTGTGACTCGTTGTTGTGGTACGTGATGGTCTGTAGCATTACCAGATTCTGCAGCTAAAGATCGAGGAGGATGGGTTCGGATATATTCGGCGAAGATGCGGATAGCCGCGGTAGGCCGTTTCACCTGTCCGCCGACTAAGTCAAGTAAGTAAGGCAGTAGGTTGTAAGAGGGTTAAAAATAATAGGGTTTACGAGTAGAATTCATCTGTATGAAGCTTTTGGAGGAATCTCCGTTTTTGAGATTTGAAGGCGACAATGCCGGTCATTTACCGACGGTTTTTGAGCATTCATGTATAGTATTGGAATTAGAATTGTAAAGTCCTTAATCCTGGTATGAAAAAATGAAACTCGTCCAGGGGCTCTTATTTATTTAATTTACACATAATTAAAATGCAAAGAAAATGCAGAGAAAAATCACTGCAAAATGCAGACAATGGAACTTGTCTAAGACGATATTGTCGATTGGAAAGACATGAAATCAATCACGAGAACAATTCGATATAACTAAAGAAATAAAATAAAAACATCGTAATTAGATGATCAAACAATCAGTAATGTCATAAGTGGCACAAGAACGAAACTGATAGAACTCTCGAAACAAATGAATTAAAACTCCATTCCAGTCATTAAATTCACTACCCTAGTACTCAGCGCTACAGTAATTCTATATTATTTTCGTTCCCGTACCGTAACGCCCGTAAACAATTGCTCCAAAAATGCACTGTATTCCGGTTATGATAAACACATAGGACCAATTGTTATCCGTCGCGTCTAGGATGTGACCAGCCACATACACCCCGATGAAGCCTGTGATCGCACCACATGCGTTGAAAATCCCTGCAATTTTTTATATAGGTCAGTTCGGCAAGTTTTCATATTGGTCATTTTTGCAACTACAGACAACACAAGAAAAACGCTAGGAAGCGCGTCCTGTAAAAAAAAAACATAAGGGGAGATCAATTGAGTCTTATTTTTCGATGCTTTTCTGCAGAAAATTTGTTGAAAGTATCAGACTATTGGTGGCGAGATCTGTATTCCAGGATGGTACCACAACTATAGAACCAAGGACTGAGTCCCACAACAAAGCTCAGTCAATTTTAACATGTTTCTGTAGTAGTTGCGCGAATTTTTAAAAAAATGAACGAACAATATCGGACGGGAACAAAAAAGATGAAAATTAACCGAGAGAAAAACTAACCAAAAACGGCTCCTGTGTGATGTGGAGCAAAATCGTGCGGATTCACAGAAACTCCACCATGATGAAGTCCACGACATGCCATAGCAAAAGAAAACACCAGGAGAGCAGGAACAAATGATGAGGTACCAGGAACAATGAATAAACAAAACGCGATCCCCAAGAGTGAAATGCCCTGCAAAATGGGCACTTTTTCAGAGTACGCCAACATTTCCGGTATCCAATATTTTTCTTGGGTAGATAAACACGATGGAATAACCACTGGTAACCTCTTTTCCAATCGCGCTGTTGAATATTATGTGGCTACTTTGTGGGTGCAAACTCAAGACGCAAATGCACTTCGCCGTGGGACCTAATCGTTTGTTGCAGAGATGTTTCCAGCGCCAAAACGAACGGAAACGTATTTCCGCCGCGTTTCCACGGGCAAATTTTTATTGGATACTAATGTAGTCAAGCAAAGCACGTTCCTCCGCTGTAGCACGTTTATTCAACTGAAAAAAAAATTGGACACAGGAACTGGTGATCGTTAGATCGCAACAATCGCATGCGCGCGCGTTCAGAGAGCGGTTCCGCGCAATCGATTGGCGGACGGGGTCCACATAATGATTGTGGTGCGACAGTAAAATGAGGGTGTTCAAGAACTTTACATTTTTTTTCTTAAACTACAAAAATTAACTCAGTAAACTGCATACTTCCATAATTTTCCTCGTTAATGTCATCGATCGACCAGAATTCAGCAATCGTGTTGCCAAAAAAGGTGAAACCATTGACGTGAAAACAATCGTTAAATTAGGAACAACATTATAAACAATGCCCTAAAAATATTATTTTTGTATTCATATTATTTTTATATCGTAACAATAAGACTCTTACTTGTGCTTCTGGAAATGTTTCATGGAAATAACTTGGTAACCAATTAAACATTGTGAAATAAGCATTTCCACCCGTATATTGTGCAACTGCGGCTGCCCTGAAATTTTCGTAATTACGGATTTCGTGTCGTGAGTCCATCTTTTGAATTTAACGAATCCGGTAAATTTAATATAGGAAGTCAAGTACGATTGATTTTTTTTTTTATTTTGCGAGTTTGAGTTATTTTGACTTTGTCTTACCAAACAGTGCAGCGACAAAATCAATAAGCATGTTCTGCACAGCATTAAATCCTAACCTATGAGTACTACTCAATCAATGCCATTTATTGAACATTGGAGTAGCTGTGGTGCAAGCGGTTGTAAGAATCATCTTAGATATGGACTTGAAAACAAATTTTTACTTGGTTTTTAGCGGATGCTTCTCCTGTTTTCGTTCTTCAACCCTTACTTTTCTTGGTTAAATTTACAAGCTGTTGCAGCTAATCTTCAATACTTCGGAACTTTTAACGTTAGAATGGAAAATATCACTTTTATGGCGTCTTTTCCAATCAAAATTTTTGTTCCTTTGATTGTCGCATTACGACCACGTCACGCCTTTTTGCCGCGCGATCCTGCGAACGTTCTATCGATCGATCAGCACAGCCACATGGTCACGTGCGAGTGCGATTGGTGGAACAAAAATGTTGGTAGGACCTCTAAAGTCTATTAATCCAAAACTTTGAAGCAAAAATAGTAGTTTGTGACATAGAAAAAAGGAGATTATCTCTGGTAGCTGTTTGCGTTTCTCAAAACCGCATCGCATTCCTCTTTTCCAAATAATAGGATTCTGACTTAGCCGAAAATAAGCTGATGGATGTTTTATTCCTATTTCATTCTCTTCTTTACTTTCACGAGTGCGTAACTGATGGAATATGCTCCCAGACGGGAGGTCAATCCTCATTTAAAATGAGGAATGTTTTAGTAAGGTGTAGGGTAAAGCTACTAAACTGTGGTGTGAATTGAACCTTCACCGAGGCACATAGCGCCGGATAACGCTTTTCACATAACTATTCACTTTGCTTACCAAAATCCTGGATGTCGAAACAGTGTTCTCCAAGGGACAGCTGATGATACTATACTAATCCCAGAGATTGAGATATGTCCATTTTGATCCGTTCGATCCTGAACGGATAACATATGTAAACTCCCTGAAAGATTTACTTTTCAACAATAAAATATAAAACAAACTTTCTTATCCAAATCATTCTCTGATATTGATGGGCTTAATTGTCGATAAGCGTATCGTGATAGGGCTAAATGAAGACACCAATACCATAGTAACGACAAAACACCTGCAATAAATGGTGTTTTTCTCTCTAAAATCCATAAAAATGCATCGCCATTGTCGGCATTTGAAGCGCTCAGCCAAGTGACCGCAACGCAGCGTCCGCCGCAATCGAACGCGCTTAGCGTCACCGTGGCGAAGAACTTCAAAGTCGACTACAGTACGTTGAACATAACCGCTCACCTACAAACTGAAATAAAGCTCTCCAACCATAATTTTCCACTAGCAAAGAACCAATGGAGCCAGCTAAAACGGTTCTGAAAATATCAAATATCAAGCACTTGTTTTGAGTAGTCATTCTTCTTCCTACCTTTCGACATGTGCACTAAATTATTTACTTTTTCTATTATTTATTTATTTGTTATTATTTAGGCACAATTATTTATCTTTATTATTTATATTGTGGGATTAATCATTCTAGAGATTTTGCAAAGATATTTGTCTATATGAATTTTTTTCCGATGTACCCAGTAAACCTTACGAAATATCAAAAATCTTTTTTAAAGGGATTCTTCCATTACATGCGGAATGTACGCGAACTTTTTATTCGTCGAATATAACCATTAGGGGGCAGGGGGTAAGACCGAAGCTTAGTGGGAAGCGGCGAGCCGCGCCGCAACCGCAAACGGGGCGTTCGTAGTGCAACGGCCACCGGAGAATAAATTTAGCTTTGACTTTCCTTCAGACTTCCTTTAGTTTTTCTGTAAATATGGTGGTGCGATATATTGGGAGAGTTTTATATCTCTTTGAAATTATCTTTGCATTTTTTTTGCACGAAAAAAACCTTCCTATTCGCTCGCAGTGTTCAGGTTAATTAATTGATTAGTGCTTATAATATAAAATAATCACTAATTCTGCTGTGATTCACGTCAAATCTATGGCATTTTGTCACTGATCAGTCAACATTAATAACCTATTTTCCGTCTAAATTTTTCCCCTCATATTTATTTATTTCGGATTTCGAATGCTAGGTAACTGCTTTCGTTTACTCCCTCCTCTCCATCAGACTCATCTCCTTTTCTATCATGTGGTTTCAAGCACATGACCGTATAGCACCAATCTTATTTTGGTGCTACTTCAAGTTTATACTCCCCCAAGTCGCTAACATTCGTCTCTTCTCACATCTTCATCGCGTTCAACCAACTTTGCTGAAGCAGAAGTGGTATTTTTTTTTTGAAGAAGTAATCGCTTGGACTCGGGTCGCTACTTATTGTCGCTTCTATTCGCTAAGATGCGATTTTCTCCCCGATCTGTAGCATGTAGCATGCTGCTGGCGACAACGTGAGCTACACATGTTTGCATTAGAAAGGTCATCCAAGACTTGTCCACAGGGCATCCGAACAACTACAAACAAAGAAAATAACATTGGTTGAATGAGAAGCACGATGGAAATGAGTTTGAAATAAAGTGTACGACATTACTTCGCGTGGAAGTAATATCTGCTGGAAAGGCATTAGAATCATTCTGAATTTCCGTCAGGAATCCATCCATGAACATCAAAAATGAGTGCTGATCTATTGGTGAAGACTTATGACGTTCGTAGCGGTCTATAAGATCGCCCCACATAAAGTTCCTTAACACACCAACACTTAAAGGCAGCATACCACGAATCTGAGGTGGTGAGGAATCTGCGCGAAAAACAAGAGCTAGGATTGTAGACTGCAGGATTAGGAGCGGTTCCGCTCATCTATCCCTGATCGTCATAAGAAACGGCGTGGAAGACGACATTTTTCTAAGGACGATTTCAGTTGCAACGCGCCACCTTTGTCCGCTAGCCGCATTCAAGTGAGATCGGTCGAAGATCACTGATGTCTTCTCACCAGCTTGCTCAAGTAGAACCAATGAATAGGTTGCTAGGAGGACCGGAACGTGTGCATAGAGGAGCGTTCTAACGTACTTCGAAATAACCAAAGTGGTTCCCATGCCGTTTCTTACGACGATCAGGGGAGGGGGGAATGAGCGGAACCACCTCTGATCCCACAATCTACAACCCCAGTTTTGCCTCAGATCCCCTCACTACTTCAGACTGGTGGTATGCTGCCCTTAAGGATACTGTACAGTGCGTAGATTTCATTCGCCTTTGATGACAATCCGTCAGAACGCGGTGGTTCACTAGCTCCTCTAGTCGGTGAGACTGGACAGTTGGTTTTCGTTCTGGAGTTCTTGCGTACCATACTTTGAACCACCCCGAGGCTTGGCAAAGAGAGAGGAGGAGTTTGATGGGATATGCATAGCATCAAAGGACCTCGAATCATTTTTAGGGCTTTGAAGAAGAGACGAAAGTATCGGAACGTCAAGCTACTAATGAAGTTTCATCCTCGTTGGTGAAACAAGAAAACATAAATTGTTTGGTTGACCTTCAATGTTGCGAGTGCTGATTCCCATTACACAAAACGAAAGAAAGGAAATAAAAATCCAACCCGCAATGAGATCCAGCAAGAATGATACCAAAAACTCGTCCCTTATCGGCTGCTGTCAGATGCCTGGAAACCATTGACGCCATTGAGGGGATATGAAACGCTGTGAATGATAAGAATTTAACAACAAAACTATTAATTCTTCAGTGCGTACAGATTACCTTGTCCAATTCCAGTGAGGATTCTCGTCAATAACAACACGATAAGTGGTAAACCGCTCCAATAAGCGAAATCAAAAAGTTGTGGAGTGAAAAAAGTCAGAATGATCCATACAATACTTGAGGTTGGCAGTATATTCTCGCCGCCGAAAGTGTCCGCAAAGCCGCCGGCAATCAATTGGGTCAACGCATAACCCCAAAAGAAGCACGACAATACAGTACCCTAGCAATTTTTCACGGTTATCGACTGGATACTGTAGTTGCACAACGCTAGCATGGGCACACGTACCGAGTCAGTTTTGTTCCACTCGTATTCTTTGGCGATGGCCGCCGCACATATTGGAAGTGCTACTCTAGAAGCGTACAGGACACTGGTACCGGAAAATAACGTCACCGTCCATATTCGCGACTCCGTCCTATAAGAGATAATTAGGTTTTGAAGTCAATCAATTTCCATATTTATCGCTATGCAGGACATGCTTTGCCGCAAGAAGTATGGTTGTGCTGCAGATTTTGTTTTAAAAAAATAGTTTCACCGAGCCACTGGTTGCCCTACTGATTCTATCTCCAATCTCTCCTCCTATTAGTTCTTGGCTCCATTGAAATATATTGAAAATCAACCAGGAATCGAAACTTTAAAATCGGCGTGGCCTCATAAAATGTAGGTGGATGTTGTGGATAAGCCACGCCCACAATGTGTTTCCATGTTCTAATCATCGTAGGGCACACTTACTTGGACCATAACCGCTTCGTGAGAAGAGGATCATCGTTTTCGCCCGGTCGCCTTAGCATGCCGCGCACCAGCTGCGCTGACGGGGCGAATTTTCACCTGAAAATAAAAAGTTGGGGTTGTTTTCTTGTTAAATGAATGGCCGAAGAAACGAATCATTAAAAAAAATAAAAAGCGAAGAAAATTTTGCGACTAGTTGTAATTTGATTTTTCTGATGGCGCAATATTACGTGCAAAACGCGGCATTTTCCAGTGCTGCCTGCAGAGTTTCCAAAAGCGGCGGCGCTGCGCCATCGCGTCGTTACCAATAGGTGAGTATCGATCCGTCGTGCCAGCGTTCGGTCAATCATGACCATTTGGTGGGCGCGCCATCGATTCCTCACACTCTGCGGTACTCCAGTCGTTCGTGAGCGAGCGTGCGTAACTGTGTAGCGCTGCGCAGACGTCTACGGTAGATTCGTGGTGTTTAGACACGAAGAAATAAGATCAGCATAGGGAACGCAAATTTTTGCCGGAGCATAACTGAATTGTTGATTATTTAATCGTTGCGAAGTTTTTTTTTAAAACATAATTACGATTGCGCTCTTTTTTAAACATTCTCGACACTTTATTTCTGTTTTCACCCATATTTTTTTGGATCGACCATTAGTCGTAGGATGAGGTGGTTGTAGAAATAAAAAATGGCGGAATGGTTGCAGGATAAAATAATTCCTGCGGTAGTTACTTCAGCGAAATGAGAGTGAGGAAATACCAGATAGGATCTATAGAGAACTAGAACTCCTTCCCAGAACACCTTTATCAACGCAAAACTGCAGTTATTCCGAAACAATTCTTTCCTTTAGTTAGATGGAACTATCGGTACTTCCGCAGGATTAATACATAGGTTTATCTACGTCAAAATCCATCTCATCGCTAATTCTATTATTTCGAATTATGCTTTATTATTGTTTTTTTATTATTATTGCTTAGCCTGTAGATCTGTAATTGAGCTCGATTTAATTAATCCAGAAATACAGTATGACCACATTAAAAAGGGCAGAACACAATAATAATGTAGGACTTTTGCTTCGAAAATTTCCCTTCGTAAATTACCGAAATATTGCGGCGTTATAGAGAAAAAGAGAGAATTTATGGAAATGGTAGAAAAAAAACCAGTGTTATCACACATACACGTATCAACACACACAAACACCGAAGCTAGTCTCAAGAAAAAAAAGCCAGCAGGATACTGGGAAAAACAAGGTGGAACAAAGAAAGAAAATAAGACAATAGAAATAAATACGTAGATGATTGAAGTCGATTCGTCGTATGCAGCGATAAGCGCGTACGATAAGCGAACAGCACCATCTAACCAGCAGCAGCAAATGAACAATAATAAAGATCGGCGAAGTCATTGAGCATCGACCGTTAGGAAACTTGCAAATGAATGAAATGTCATATACGGACACGTTCAATCATGAAATTTTCATGAGATGAACGCTAAGAGATAAACATCCAACGCATCTAATTACGATAACTATCGTGTCCCAAAAGTCATGCATGGAGGATCGGTCAAATGTCCAGTTTAATTGACTTTAGACGGTTTTTTTTCCTCACTTTCTTATCCACCTACTCATATATTGAGATGACCTATCTCTACGAATCGTCCGGTCCCCGGAACCAGGTTTTTCCTGAATTCCAGAATTCCCTAAAATGTAACCATAGATGAATTGTATCCGGAAAAGTTTGGTGAGACACAGTTTATCCGCTGTTAGCTACGAATAACTGTTACTAAGGAGATTTATGAAAAGACTACTTAAAATACTGTACTTAATTCGTACAGATCTGATAATTGACATTGTTAGATAAATTCATTTTTGGTGGTGTTCTCAGAAGAAAAATTAAACAAATAAGTTGGAAAACAAATAAAATACTTTTTTTTTTGCAAATGCAGCTGCAAAAACACGTTAAAAGATCATCTCTTTGACGTTTGATGTTGAAAATTTTGCATTGTTCGAAAGGAACATCGAGAACCTACAGGATCCCGCGTGTTTAGCAAAATTATTTACTCATAGCTCCAAAAAATAAGACAGAAAAATAAAAGTGGTCCTTAAAAATGGAGAAGCAGAGAAAAGGCAAGCTATCCTTCCAGAAACACGTGAATTTCTGTTCATTCGTTCTAATTTTTTTTTAATCCCAGCGGAATCACAGGAAAAGTTACTATTGTTAAAAGAGCTACTCAAAAGTTACTGTTTCGAGATTTAGAATGCAAATTTCTCTCTCTAAATTTATACTAGAGTTCTGGAGAACTCTGAGTAAGTTTCTCTAATAATTTTCTCAGAAATCTTCCTAAGTCCTGTTTGGAAAATGAAATAGCCTTTGTTTAGTACGCGTTGGTGGATGTCATAGACTGAGGTTTAAAAAAGAAAAAAACTGAACGAATTTCCCAGCATTCATGGAAATGAATGACACGTCGCCCATCGTTGAATGAGACTAATTTAGAAAATTCGTACTAATTGCAACAGAATTTTTTGGTTTTTCGGATTTCTCCATTTTCTTTTTGGTGTACACAAGCAATTTTTAATAATTAATAATGAATTAGTCAAGAAAATATGTGAATAAATAATCAGACACTGTATCATCAAGGGAGTCTACGTCCTTCAATGGTTCTTTGAAAAAAAAGAAAAAAGAAAAGAAATCGGACAATTATTTTGAAAAACGAGTCCCATGACCACACCATACTCTGGATGGGGTCAGTATCAGTTAAAATGATAACCTACGATTCAACAAATGGATTTCTCTATGGGAAGCACCTTATTTAGAGAAATGGCATGAAAAATTTATTAACAGTGCTGTATTGACTAAATTCAACATAGGATGTGGTCTTTGATGATCAAATTCGCTTCTAAACCAGTTCCATTAAAGTTAATTGTAAAAGTTAGTTCTCTAATAGGGAGGAAAAAATTTTTGGAGCACGTTGTGCAAACAAAATTATCTCAGACTAATCTATTAAATTTCTAGGACAAAGTTATCTTGTACAAATGTCGCAAAAATTATGGAAAGAACATCGCACAGATCTTTTCTCCACGTTTCACTTGAATTTTACAATTGTGAAGATTTCCTGGGATTTTTTCTCTTGAACCTCAACAAAAAATGGTGCGTGTAAAGAGAGTCCCGGCGGAATTTCGAGCATGCCCCTGTCATACCTCGTCAGAGCAATTAGCGATGGTGCATGTCCTAAGGAGATTCACTTTCGTTGGCACCTAAATAGCTGACTCTGCTTACCTACCACTAATCATACGCTGGATCAACGGTTAGGATATAATTCACTATCTGTTAAATTGTTCTGGAGAATCAGACACATTCACTGCAATTTTGTGACGTGAGGTGATCTCAATTTAGTAATCGTACCAGAAGCAAGAGAAATCCTCACGTGAAATATGAGATAAGGATATATCTAATAGCTTCAAATTACGTGAATAAAACTTTTCGTTAAAACGGAAAATTCCAGCTCTCAAAAGTAACGGTAATGAGAATTATGGTTATTCTGTAACTCCCAAGCTTTTTTGTAGCCTAATTTATTTCTGGACAGAGGAATCTTCTGTATCTCTGACTTCTTGAAACATACAGGAAGAAAAAGAGTTCAAATTTGGCAAGATTTCTGAACTTTCTGAAGGTGATATAAATAAAAACTCACTTAGAATTATTAGAATAAATTAGAATTATTAATTATAATTAGAATTCTTAATTAGAACACCATACAAAATCCCATGTACTTCTACTAGCACTATTATTCTTTGACTTATTCGCTAATTTCGACAGCTCAAACCACTTTCCTTTGCATATTTCCTTGTGTCTGCGCAGTTTTTTGCGTCTCTGTGGCTAGAAGAACATCTAAGACGGTTGCGTGCGTCTTCATGAACGACTGGAGCGTGACCTCTTCGAGGTATACTCGCGTATCCACCGGCATATCCACTGGGCACGTTATGTCTCGGAGGCATTCGCAGAGAATCGCCGGGACTCTCTTTACCGTTTGGTAGACAAAAAAAAAAAGAAAAAAATACAGAACTTCATATCGTACAAAACATTAACAATAAAGTAGCGGTGCTACCTTTCTTTAAAAAAGGCGATCAGCATTCAAACTACGTATGGAGAATCCAGTTTTTTTTTCATCGCCTTCCTTTGTTGGAAAAGTAAATTTTGTAAAAAAGACGCCATTGTGATCAGCATTTCGTCGTCTTTCATAACGATTAAATTAGAAAATTACTTCAAAAATTGGCTGCGATTTCGTCGCAATCGTGAAAATTCCAGGTCCAGGAGAGACTTTACAGCAACATCTTAAAGTGGATCGTCTAGGTAGAGACGAAACGATCCATCTTTTCGCCTCTATCTTTTTCTTTCTGATGTTTTTTTTCTCGTAAGGACAACGTAATTATGCCTCGCTTTAATTGCTTGACTTTGACATTGTTATAGACACGAGACTGAAACGAGAGCTGAAGAATAAAACCTTGAAAAATACTGTGTACAGATCATTTTTGACAACAAATCCACAACTGATCCATGGTCAGGTCAAAACAGCATGAACCACGTGCAGCAGCTGCGTAAACGGTTACGCTCGGAGCGGTTCCGTGGAGTGTAGCGTGGTTAGGATCGAGTGAGGACAATCCTGAACTGTAGTGATGAATGGTATTAGCAAGGGTCCTCCCCCCCCCCCGAATTTTACGCTACTGTACGGAGCTTCATTTTGTTTTGACCTTACTATTGCTACTCATATTGATCAGAATGGTTCCAAAGATCAAGAAGAACCAAGTTCCAAGGAAATTTCCTGAAAACTATTGCTGTTCTTTCTGTAGGGTGGATCTCAGCTTATCAAAAATTCGATTTCGACTCCTCCTTTCGTTTCCTTTTGTTCTTATTTGTTCTATTTTCTCATTTCCTTGTTTTTCTATATTAATATTTATTTGATTCTGTTTTCACTGTTAAATTTCTATTGGATTAACCTCCCTACCCTATTGAGGACCCTCAAGCGAGGCTAATGTAATGTGGATCGTCTAGGCAGAGGCGAAACGATCCACCCATTCAATTTTAGCCTTTATCCTTTTTCTTAGTGAGGTTTTTATGTGAGCAAAATCATACTCGTCACGCTCGTTCTTCAGTGAATCTTCAATATTGGAAATGTACATAGTTACGCTTACACCGCTAAGAAAACTAACAAAAGAAGCGATTTCGAACTGTGGAGCAATGTGTTTCTCTCTGTTTATTTGTTTATTACTCGCTCATTTAATTTCTTAAAAATTTCCTTTTTTTCCTTCTTAATTTTGCTTAATGCACATTTAATTGATTAATTCAATTGAGATGCTGGGGTACATCTTTTCAATGTAATAGCTTTGCAGTAATTCTTTCTTTTTCTTCTGAATTTTGCGACCTTATTGAGGTCACACATGGCTAATTCTGCTAGTCCTTAAGGTCATTTTCAAGGTCATCTGAATGCTCAGGGAATTTCACGGTTACCTCTAACAGTAGAAAGGTGTAGTAGATATAGGTTAAGTATTTCCTAAAGCAACGTAGGTCAAAGTAAACCTTGCTATACTTCTAACCTGAATAATAACGGTGCGACTGTACGACTGGACTAACTGAAATGTGGAAGATTTCAGATCATCTTGTCAGGAGTAGAAATTTTCCACTCCTGAGAGTTTTCAGAATATTAAGAAATACGCGGTGTGTACCTCAAAACCACCTGTTGTAATGTTGTTTTCTTAGGATCTATGCATAACTATACATTACATTCCAATACTGGAAATTTATCTAAGAACTTATGCGGCGAGTCCAATCTTGGCCACATGAGCTGAATTCCACTCTACTGAAAGAACAGTCAAATTTCTTTGAAAACTATTTTCCCTTGACTTATCGGCTCATTGTGACCTGCTACTGAGAACGTACGTAATATTAGTATTTTTTAAAATAAAAAAAATAATACTATAGTAAATAGCAGAAACGAATGTAATGTAAAATAAAATAAATAACAAATACAAAAGAAGTAAAATAAATTATAATAAATTAAATAATAATTTTAGTAACGCTAATTTTAAGTTAATGCTGCCAAAAATAATCTGTACTTTGAGCATATCCTATTGTATAGATAAGAAGAATTAGAAATTCTCTTACTGTCATACTTCTATTCAAGTGAATTCTACATCGCTAGTAATTAATAAGCTAATTTAGAAAATAACAGATTACAGTACTCGTTGTATTGTTAAACTGTAGTTGAAAGAAAGATTCCATATTGAGCATATAATCATGTATCAGGTAGAGTAAAGTTCATCTTCAAACCATCCTTTACGGCTATATTCGCTTTAGGATGGTTTGAAGATGAACTTTACCCCGCCTGATACATGATTATATGCTCAATATGGAATCTTTTGTTCAACTACAGTTTAACAATACAACGGGTACTGTAATCTGTCATTTTGTAAATTAGCTTATTAATTACTAAAGATATAGAATTCACTTGAATAGAAATCTGTACTTTGACATTAAGAAAACTTTACTTGCAAATTTAACACTGAAGTTCCAACTTTTTACTGCTGAACTTTTTATAGGACTGGTAATTATAACGAGACATAATTACGTTGACCATGAACGTGAACCGTAAACGAGCTCGCCACAATATTCCTCGCGTGTTTGTACCATACCAACGAATACGAAGTTGTTATCAAATTTTAAAGATTTTTTTTTCGAACGAACTGAACGTATCTCCTGAAAGATGGCTGGATGCTGATTATAACGGTGTCTTGTGCTTCTTAATTTATTCTTTCAATGATAGAAATAAGGCGAAAGCGCTGAAAAAGAAAAACGCGAATTCTTCGATAACGAGTCGTTTTTAAAGAGGACAGGGTCGCCGAAAATTCCGCCATTAATTCGTGATCTGTGATTCTTTAGCAAATAGCGATTGCACTTAAACTATCCCAACAACAAAAAAGATAAAGGGTCCAATGCGATGTAAAACAAGAAGAAACTTCTATGAGGATCGAAAGAGAGAATACAGTACGCTTACAAAATACATGACTGGTGGACGGAACAGAATGGAATCTAGCAGGCTCCAAAAAATTAAAAAAAAGAAAATACGTTTTTATTACGTCCTTGTGCTCAATAACGGCGGAAATACAAAAAAGGAAGAAAAGTAAGGAAAAAAGTACGAAAAAATCGTGAGAGAGAGGTCGGAAATACGCTCACCAACAACTTCACATGGACGAGTTTTCCCAATATGAGCTACTGACGAAACCAATCCTCACTTTTGCGATGTGCTCGCTTTCCACTTTTCACACTCAAAAAGTTTTCACATCCAAATCCGAAATGCATAAGGACGAGTTCTCGATAGCATTAACGAGTGATGAGAGCGTTTTTTCTTTCTTCCTACCCCTTAGTTTCGGCCCACGCCGCTCTCAGGAACCCGTCAACTATTTACGCAGATGCGGCCGGATGCGACAAGAAAAAAATACGGTAGAAACGAAAATAAAGTAAATATAAATAAATAATAAAAAAATAAACAAAAATACGGCAATGTTTCTAAAATAGAAGGGAACAAGAGGAGAAGAGGAAAAGAAAGCGATAGAGGAGGTCTCTCGTGCTAAATATTAGCAAAGCATAATATAAATAATATAAATATGATATTAATAATATAATATAGCAATATAAACACAATACAAGTATAAATATGGAATATTCGGTGAATCTTCATCGATAGAATGATACAATCACAAAACTTCTTCAATTTAGACATAATACCAATGGGAAGGAAGACCTGTGGTCGGTCGCTTAGCAATAGCGCTCACATATGTCAACATTATATGTATGTGTGCTTAATCGAATAAATATGTAACGCTGGCATGGTTACGAGGCACTTGTCCCCGGTAATATCATGACGTCGTTAACCATTTATGCAATAGCTGTGTCAATAGGACCGCGGGACTCTACTGATAAGGTCAATCCGATCAATTCGCATCTGAAGGATGGTCAGGTGTGGTGACGCAAAAAACTACCCACAACATGGCACCAATTAATCCAAATAAGATAAATCCAAATCCAATTTTTCTAAATTCAATAATCAGGAAATTCTACGTATAAGTCCCCACATATCATATACAGAATGACCGATTTTAGCTCTAATAAAAGCATCCAATCTTTCCCGGAAATTTTTGAGGATGCGCGCGATCATTTCCCACGCCCCATGCCTCTCCAAGGTTCATTTTAGCGAATCCAATGACTTTTGCTTAGAAGAGCAGGCTTTTTGCTCTGGAATCAATTTAAAAAGAATTGAATAGAATTTATGAGAACTGATTCAAATACTATAGAAATTCTTTGAGAAAAATGCAACCAGGCAGCAAAATCAAAAAAAAAAGATGAGATTGGGCGAGTTTGACGGCGAAACACCTTTGTCCAGAAATCCGGAAGATTGGTCTCACACCACTCCAATGTCTTTCTTGCGTCGTGGGCTGGCGCCCAATTTTGCAGCAAGGACCAGTCAGTGTCGCTACCGGTTTCGGTGCCTCAAGAAATCACCGCATCTCTGAATTTTCCGTTGCCCTCCGTCACTCTTTCGGTGGACCACCCTCACCAGGAGCCGAAGGAGCTACATATGCAGGAACGCGTTTTACATACAACTATACATCTTGTGCAAAAGATCACAGCTAATCAACAGATCACAGCCAATAGTGAACAACTTTCTGATCTTTCCCTTAGAAAACCTACACATCACTTGGAGAGATCTTAAAAAAAAACTTGATTTGAGTTGAATGAAAAAAGTTAAGATCCAATTAATCCCAATGGAAGTGGCTAAATCGTGCAAACTTTGTGCTGAATCAATCAAAAAAGGGAAATACCACAAAATCAAATAGAAAGGAGAACTTTCAGAAAAAAAAGGATGGAATAATTACTCAATTAGTAGTGACTCAAATAGTAAATAGTCAAATTAAAAAGTTGGGAAGTAAATAGTGGAATAAATAATACAATAAACCTGCCCACCATAGAATGGCATACGAAGAAAAATTCCTCTCTTTAGAGTGGATTTCGATTTTTTTTTTTGAATTTTCCCGTGCAATAAAACCGTGAAGAGGATGTTGAAAAAAAAGAGATTTCTTTTCCAGAGTGGATTATGTTACAAAATTTCTACGCAGTGGGGACCAGCTTACGATAGAAAATAAAGAAACAGATTTTTTCAAAGTGAATTTTTCCTCGAATTTGAACGCTTTCATTTAATCTGTTGTGTTATTCCTGAACATTCTGTTTTGTTGTTATCGTTCGACGACAGGGGGATTCCGGGCGTAAGAACAGCGCTTGTCGCCGCCACTTGAACGTGTCGAGCGTGACGAGAAACTGGTTCGGATTTAATCGAAGTACCGGTACATTTGTTCGATTACACCAATATCTACACAAGAAAAACTTTCAAATTTAAATGGCCAGGTGAGAAAAATTCGGAAAATCTTTCTAAAGTTCAGAAAAAAAACAAGAAATAACAGTGCAGAGGACTTTTTTCTACCTGAAAACACGTAATTAAGTTAGTGCAGTCCAGTTATTTCTTCCTCCCCTACAAGAAAATGCAGCAACTTGATAGAAGTTTGCAGTTAGAAATTTGAAGAAAAAAATTGAATTTTGAAAAGAATTAAATAGAATTTATGAGAACTGATTCAAATACTATAGAAATCCTTGGAGAAAAATGCACAAAAACTTCAGAAAGGGTTGCTTTCCTCTCTCATAACCCCGCTTTTCAAAAACCGCCATACTTCCATTTTTTGAATAATCATTTTTCCAATTCTGTCTAAAAAAAACTTCTATCTGATGTACAAGTCTAGGGAAAAGTAGAACGTCCCGGAATTTTTCTCGTAAGAAATCAGCTAAAAACTTCGTCAACTTCACAACATTCAACAAAACATTCTATATTTTTCTTATTGTTCCTCTTCTTACCTATGTAGATCACTTTTGTCAGAATAACACCAGGGTATATTTATGTAGTTCCGGATTTTTGTTTATTACAAAAAAAAAGTAGCTTCAGAGCTCATGCAGTCAGCAGAGGAATTTGAAAAAGAGAATTTCCTTCTAAGTTAAGTCTGCTTCTAAATGGCAAATGAATCATTATTTTCAGAAAAAAATGCTCGGAAATTGGGGAAATTTGAAAAATGGATGAGCATAAAGAACAGCGATCTCCAAAAGTTTTTATTTTTATTTTTAATAGAATTTCTCTAGAAGAAAAAAAATTTAGTGACGAGATGATGGAAAAAAGATGATATTTTCTGTTTCATCATAACTCTGAAAACAAAAATAGCTGCTTGCGATATGTGAACCATTTGAAGATTTCGAAAATTTTAAACAGTACTGATCTTTTTGTAAAATGCGGAAAAAAAAACAAAATGAGAAAACGTCAAGAAAAAAATAAACGCGAGCACGATATTTTTGGTGGTTCATTCGTTTTCAGCACTTGATAATTTTTTTTAAAAATGAATTTCAACGAAAAGAAACAGCTTTCACCAACAATGTCGTCACATGATTATCAAAGTTTTTTTTTCTTACAAGCGCAAATAGGTTGAATATTTAGCTCCAAACCGATCCTCTTTTTTTCGTTATTAGAAAAAAACCGTTATTGGAAAAATTATTGGCAAGATAGCATTTTGAGTTCCATGGATTCATGGAAATATTGTAGGAAATTTGGCTGAAATCTGACATTCTTTTCTATTTCCTTGAAGAGAAAAAAATTCGACTAATTGATTACGGGGGTCACATTTTGGGTTACAATCCTGGAAATAAATACGGAAATAGAAAATCAACCCTGAATCAGCCGTAAATTAGCCTAGTTTTAATTAGTTACGGTAGACTTTAAGCCATCCTATGGTATTCGTCATTTTTTTTTTTTTGATTTAATCACACTATCTTAGCTTTTTTTCAAACTGACGTCACTCCTGGAAAAATTTTATCATCTCTACCTAAATCATTTTAAACGATGTCACCTCTACAGATATTTACCAAGTACATATGACAAACGAGAAC
Organism: Necator americanus; assembly: GCF_031761385.1. Taxonomy (NCBI): domain Eukaryota; kingdom Metazoa; phylum Nematoda; class Chromadorea; order Rhabditida; family Ancylostomatidae; genus Necator; species Necator americanus. The sequence continues at coordinate 35,670,010 of NC_087373.1, read as the reverse complement.
CTGCAAAAACACTGAAAAACAGGCAACAAGTAATGTTGGATGAAAAACACGATAAATAAATTCGCGGAAATTCCCCCCCCCCCCCCTTTCCCCGTCCACCCTGCATCCCACTAAAACCAGTTATTCCAACGGATCGCGGGGGTGGTGAACAACGAAGATACGACGAGAATGAGTGGAACACGTGGATTGAAGTGGTGGAGCGAGTGAGCGAGCGAGCAGCGGAGGACGGGCGACTCGTAAAGATTTGAATCGCTTTCGCATTTACTTGCGCTGCGGACTTTTAAAAGAAATCAAGGGAGTCAGTGAAGCGTGAACAAACGAATTCGATTAGCAGAATTTTTTTATCTAACAGGAAATATGACGTTGTTTTTGTTGGAACTTTAATTTTTGGTTCTTATGTTGAGAGGGAACTGTCTTTTTCGTTGGTTTATCATTCTAATTTATTTATTTACTTATTCGCTTGTTTATTATTATTTTTATTTTATTTATCTATCTATTTATTCACATACACCAATGGCTCATTTAAAAAAACAAACAAAAACGCATTTGTCTAATTCAGAGTATTTAAGAAATGGAAAAATCGGTCATGCTATTTCTGGTAGAATCTAGAATTTAAACCAATCGTACGATGCAAATATTATAAAAAAACTATTTGGAATTAGTTTTAAAAATTATTTTAAAAAATAAAAATAAAAAATAAATAAAAAATAAAAATAAAAAATAAAAAAGCTTTAGAAAGTTAGTAATTTAAATAAAATAAAATAATAGTGCATCAAATATCGAATATTATTCTGCAATGTATGTCAGGCAAAGTTATTACGATGCCATGAAAAGCTTCCTATCCATATTTCTGTTACTGTAATAGAATAATTTTCATTCTTCCTGCACTTATTGGATGTAAACACGGTATGAAACGAAATTCAACCACGTTTTCAGAGCTTCGAAAACATCAGAGCGGTCAGAAATCACCATCTTTTCCATGCGAAAATTCACCGTAATAGTCTTGTAAGCGAACAGAATTAATATTCGATAAATTATGCTAACATTCCCCGAAAAATACACCGAGAATACAAAATAACACTCTCATCAGACAGCAATACATAATACCGTCAATACAAGTGAAATTTTCGTAGAGAACAGAAAAAAAAAAACATTAACAGCACTTTTTCAATTCCAGAAAAAAATCACCTTATTGTAAAACCTGCTCTTTTTTCGTTTATTTTTATGGTGGTTGTTTGATTAGGTGGAGTTTTGTGGTAAAAAGAAATGATATGGAAAACAACGACTACATAAATTACCGATTCAACCACACCATGGAAACGATTCTGAGAAATTTCGTGCAATGGGGAAGGCTTCGAATTTTTTTCCTTTAGAAATCAGTTGGATGCATTTCGAAGAGTTACTATATAATGATATTGTAAATGAGTTTTCAGTTGTTTGAACCTACTCTCACTCTTTTTTTTCTTTGCGCGAAATATTCGCTATTTTTCAGAAAATTTTCTTTTTACTACGTTTTTTTTGTTCAATCTTCTTCTCCTTTTCCTCTTTGGTCATCAACTCCAAAACTAAACAATTACCAGCGTTTTTGACGGTGCTAAAACGAGCAGCATTGACTCATCACTTAAAAACATCCTAAACGCACGAGAAACGTTTTGAAACGCTGCGAAAACGTTCTCGCTTGCTGCAGTAACGGATGGAAAAAGCGTCACAAGTTGTTCACGTGAGTACCACGGATACATTGACCTTACTGCTGTGACTTATTCGAGTTAATCGTCGTTAGACTCGGTTCTCAACCCCATCATCGCCCCATCATCGCCAAGGTGTGTCGTCCTTGAATACGGATCTGTTCAGAATTTCTTGATCTACAGCAAGAGTTTGAACAGAATCCATCCATCCATCCCTTACTTCCCCGTACCCTGCGGGACCTGTCATAGCGTCCTGACTGCCTATCGAGACCGAATGTCTGGTCAACCTCATCTCTGGAAATCTCTGGCAGTTCAGCATAATGAAACGGAGTCCAGGTATTTGACCTAGTAGGGCTGGGCTCTGGCGGTGTGCTCGAAAACAGCGCCTTTTTGCAATTTATTTGGGTAATTTCTATCATCAGGGCGGGTGTGGCGCAGTCGGCTAGAGGTCCGTTGTAGCCATACGGTCGAGGGTTCGAAACCGCCCTAGTGCAAACCAAGCCTTTCATCCCTCCGGGGTCGATAAATTGGTACCAAACTTGTCTGGGAGGATAAAAACACTGACTTGACCATCGGCTGGCCTCTGCAAGTCATTGTATAGGCCAACACGCGTTCCAAAACCTCATCGACTACGAATTCCAGTAAAACGCGTTGGCGCATCCCAAGTGGATTGATACGCCAGTGACTCTGACTTTTAATTTCTATCATCATACCGATGATGGTCACCTATCGTAACCTCGCTGCAACTCAAGTAGTTATGTGTGTGGCCTGCTTGCAGTAGCTCTTGCTTAGCATGTAGGGACATCTTCGCCTTCCCGTCCATATTACGGAACGATACGTGCCAAGATCCCAAGAGTCTTCGCACCCTACACAAATTCTGCCATATATATTCGGGTCAAGACGATATGAAGCACGGACAGTGCGGACGTAAGGTCGAAGCGGTGCAGTGGAGAAAGCGGTTGGAGTCGAGGTGGAACCATGGGGAACTGCAGAAATGGGTGGCGGTAGCGGAGATCATTACGCGATTCCAACCGCTACGCTACACCGCAGGGCTTCGAACGCACAGTCAGTCACTTACGCAACTGTCCGTGCTTCATGTGATTGTGACCCAATTGTAACTGTACAAGTCATACAGCTCATACGTGCTCAGAGCGTACACTTGTACGTATTTCACATGTAGGAACTACATTACAATATTGAAATCACGATCTAGACAAAATAATTCTTTCGATTCACCGAGAATACCGGAGGGCTCGAAGGGATTTTGCAGCAGATTCCCGACGACAAACTTTACGCACATAAATACTCAGTGCTCAAGCAGGTAGCAATCATACTGGTGCATGCAATCCGAAGTATTCAGTAACCTACGAGAACCTTAGCATAAAAATTATCCTGAAACAAATCACTAAGTCACTTATTTTAGTGCTGCATTAATTTTTAATGTGATTAGGTTGATAGCTACAATAGCGACGAATGAATTGATTCTGTGCAAGCTCTCGCAGAAGATCGAGAATGTTGGGCAGAGCTGTGTTCAAGGACGGCACACCTCGGCGAAGATGCGGGTAATCGCGTCAGGCGATGACATCACCCCGCCGATTAAGTCAAATTAAGTCAAGGTTGATAGCAGCTCATGTTAAAAAAAAAGAAATTTTAAAATAAATAAAATTAAATAAAAAAATAAAATTAGAAATAAAATTAAAAACTAAATAAAATTTCTTTGAATTTCCAAAAGAACTCTTTACTGGCAAGTTCAATCTTAACAACTGATTACTAAGTCCCCAAAAGTCGTGAGATTTATTTTTACAAAAACCGATTCGCAATTCCATAAAATTGTACAAAAATGTCAAATTTGGCAACAAAATGGAAACAGTGTGGTCTCGTGTGCACATAGATCGACGGCGTTCGGAGTAGCACACTGGAAAACATCGTTTCATATTCACTTCGTGGGAAAAAATCAATGGATAGAGATTTCAGCTCATAAACACACACACACACACATTCATATACGCGCACAGTCTCAGCATTATATTCGTGGTTTGGCTTGAAATCAGAGCTAAACGAGAGGGAATTGGTGGGCAAAAAACACAAAAATATTCCGGGCGGGAAAATTATTAACTGTTTACAATTGAAAATACGTTTTTCCCTCGGAAACAACTTGAAGGGGAACTTCTCGATCGCGTCTTTATAAAAGAGCGAGTGAATACGGAGGTATCGTGTGTTTTCGAGGGACGTGAAGACACGTTAACGGGTAAATGAAAGAGTGAATGGATGAATGAATGAATGAATAAATAAATAAATAAACCGTAGAATGAGTAAAGGAGTGATGGAGTGAATGTATATATGAATGAATGGATGAGTGGATGAATGAATGGATGAATGAATGAATGAATAAATAAATAAAAGATAAATAAGTAGATAAATAGATAAATAAATAAATAAATAAACCGTAATGTGTAATGGAGTGAATGAGTGAATATGTATATAAATGAATGGACGAGTCGATGAATAAATAAATAAACAAATATATAGATAAATAGATGAATTAATAAATAAACCGTAAAATGAATGAGTGAGGTATCATGAATGAATGGACGAGAGTATGAATAAATGGACGAGTGGATGAATGAATGAATGAATAAATAAATAAATAAATAAATAGATAAATAAAAAAATAAGTGAAAAGATAAATAGATAAATAAATAAATAAATGTACCGTAATGTGTAATGGAGTGAATGAGTGAATGTGTATATAAATGAATGGACGAGTTGATGAATAAATAAATAAACAAATATATAGATAAATAGATGAATTAATAAATAAACCGTAAAATGTGTAAAGGAGTGAATGAGTGAGTGTATACATGAATGAATGGACGAGAGTATGAATAAATGGACGAGTGGATGAATGAATGAATGAATGAATGAATAAATAAATAAATAAATAAATAGATAAATAGGCAAAGAAATAAACCGTAAAATGTGTGAAGGAGTGAAAAAGTGGATATAAACATGAATGAATGGACGGGTGAATGAATGAATGAATGATTAAATAAATAAATAAATAAACCGTAAATTGTGTAAAGGAGTGAATTGGTGACTGTACATATAAATGAATGGACGGGCGGATGAATAAATAAATAAATAAATAAATAAACAAATAAACAAATAATCAAACCGTAATATGTGTAAAGGAGTGAATGAGAAAATGTATATATGAATGAATGGACGAGTGGATGAATGAGCGGATGAATTTATGAATAAATAAATAAACCGTAAAATTTGTAAAGAAGTGAAAGAGGGGATGTATACATGAATGAATGGACGAGTGAATGAATGAATGAATAAATAAATGAATGAATGAATGAATGAATAAATAAATAAATAAATAAATAAATTGTGTAAAGGAGTGAATTGATGAGTAGTAGAAACAGGAAAATTTCTAGGAAAAACAGGCGAAAATTATGAGTGCAACAAGATAACCCGAGAGGAGAGGAGTTCCCACGCCCGAATGGCTGACCGTTGGTTCCGCGGTGGTCAAGGCGTCGCCACGTTGCAGCCGGCTCTTGCTGCCTGGATGACGGTTCCCTAGTCAAATAATCAAACAAAGCGATACCACCCGTAGCGTTGGCGGAGTTCGATGCGAACGATGGGATCGAAAACCGTGAAAACAAGTCAGATGAAGAGCGAATTCCGCAAAATTTTGAGCATTTGGAGGAAAATAAGAAAAAAAATAGAACAATGGTAGAAAAATAAATTTATGGAAAACTAAAATAATGGACATCATGTTAGTATTATTATTATTATTATCATTATATTATGTAGTATGAAAATTGTGTTTTTGTTTCCAAATGTCGTTGTTTGTTGTTCGTTATTTATTTTTTTTCGTTGTTTATTTTTTCTATTGAAAAGTTCTGACCTAACAAAAGCTATGGTAATCTAATATAACAAATTATTCATTAGCTAAAATAATATTGTTAATCTTAAAATAATAGGAAAAACAATTATATTATTAAAATTGTGGTTTTGTATTTAAGGTTTCTTTTTTTTTGAAAAGTTAAAGGTAGGAGAGTAGAATCCTTAAAAGTATTTTAAGAAAATTGGAAAAATAAACTGAATTTTATTTCTTCTGGTATTTTTTACTGTTATTATTCAATATCGCTACTATCATTTATCGATTTCGGGTTCTTTATTAAGTTGTTACAAAGTAGAAAGTAACTTTTTTGATTAAAAAATCTCTAAAAATTCAGATAATAAAACATATCTTAAATTCTAAAATTTTAATTTTTAACTCTTAAAGTATTTCTGGTACTATCAAATACTTTCAATTCACAAAGTGAATAACGAAAATGAGTTGTTTAAAGTGAATTGTTGAAAACGTATTGTAATCCTAGGAAATTTTTGATTGTAGAATTCTCTGCGGCTGCTCCTCAATCATGGAACAGTTACATGGCATCCATGAAATTTCCCCTGAAATTTCTAATAGTTCTCTCAAACCTCTTATCGAGGTGTGGTTTAAAGTAGATAAGAAGTCGGCGTCAAAGTTGTGGTTCGAACATTACAAAAATTCCTGAAAAAAAATTCACTACTGTGAAGCTTCTGGAATATTCAACTCGTGTACAGATTTTGCCTTTTTTTACAAAAAAAAAACCACCACTCAAACTTACCAGTTATATCGTATAGGCGTGTGAAAAAAGCTCTAGAAATGCCTTTAAGTTGACTTCCGAGTAATTTCTAACAAATCACAGCAAAATTTCAAACGAATTGTGTAGAATTTTGTTGGAAATCATTCAAAATCCCATCAGAATCCCCTAGAATCCCCATACTGTCGACAAGTCGACTACAGTTGATTAGTAGATAGGGTCATTATTTTACTCTATTATAGATTCTTCTTTGCTGTGACTATGTTATTCTGTATTTTGCATTTACATATTTTATTTTGCCTAGCGAGATTTGTGACACATGTTTACATATTTGTGTACTGTATATAAGCATGTATTCCCCATGCTTGGGGCGCTCGAACGGTTCGATAAACCTATTGTGAGCAAGTCTCGGAACAGTCGAACAAGTCATACAAGTCCCGCGTGGCAGGGAAAAATCCCCAACAAGTGAACCTACCACAAGTTACCACACACACTCCCATTTAAAAGAATCTTTTTTTTTCGATGAGCCAAAATTTGTCGTGAAAAATCTATAATGAATACGTATGAATGCAACAGATGAACACAACTAGGAAGATCCGATCTAAATGAAGCGTTCCTGCCGCAGCGATACGGCGAGGTTGTCAAGTGAGTCGTTGTCACAGCGACCGTCGTTCCTATTGTTCCACTAGGTACAAACGTATTCAAACAAATGCCGCTACATATATGTATGTACCTAAAATTACCCTTCTATTCGACCGTTTCCGTCGTCAAGAGGACAGAATTTATGATGTGATTTTTTGTGTATGATGACAATGGGAGGAAGAATAGCATACTGATTTAAAGCTCAACAAGTTAGACCACCGAAGCGGTCGGTCAACACATTCAACACTTTCGTGGACATTTCGTGAAGAGAATGCAATGTGCAATGGAAGTTGAAAATCTTCTCAGTGGAAAAAGGCGGAAAAGAAATAAAGATAGCGTTTGTGGAAACCACTCAGGATAGGATGGTGAGAAGAACTCATCAATCTTCGACCACTCCCTCGTGGATGCGGCGCATGTCGCATTGCAACAGACATTGCCGTGAAAAAAAAAAACGCCTTGGAAGACGCCGATTAGTTGGGAATGAACGGTGCCACCCCGAATCCCGCAATCCATAACCCTCTACCTCTGGTTTTTCCCGCGGGTTTCCTCACCATGTCAGATTCGTGGTATGCTGCTTTTAACACATTTCCAACTCTTGTACTGAACATATACGTTAATCCAACCCAGTTATGGTGATTCTGCCCTCCTCCATCCCATATGGAAGAGGCGTCTGCTGTATCTTTCAAAAATGGTGTGGAAATGAAGACAGCGTCCGTGGAATGCTCTTCACAATGCCGGATCTCTTCATCAATAAGCAACGTGATGTGCAAGTGTGTCTGATAAAGTGTGCCCAGAGTTAAAAGCATCACCCCACGAATCTGAGGTGGTACGGATTTCAGGTGGAGTATTCGTATACGGGATCGTAGATTATGGAGAGGAGGGTGATTCCGTCCATTTCTTCCTAATTTCCGTAAAAAACGGCCCGGAATATGCGGCGCCGCACAGTGCTGGCGCGCTCCAATCGAACTCCTTGTGAAAAGTAGTGCGCCGGAACGCTCGAAGCCGTATCTTCCGGGCCGTTTTCTACGGCAATTAGGAAGAAATGAACGGAATCACCCTCCTCCCCATAATCTACGACCCCGTATACGAATACTCCGCCAGAAATCTGTACCGCTACAGATTCGTGGGGTGATACCTTTAATAAATCCGCTTGGGACGCGCCAACGCATTCACTTCAATACAGGATCGTTTGAGATTTATGAACGAATGTCTAGAGTTATACAATGACTTGTGGGAGCAAGTCGAGATACGCAATCAGTGTTTCTATACTTCCACACAAGTCTGGTACCATATCATCGACCCGGGAGGGATGAATGGCTTCGTTGACCCTTGGGCGGTTTCAAACCATCAGCCGATCGTGGAGTCGCAGCGGAACCTCTTACCAACTGCGTTATAGTAACTCTCGTGATCAAGAAGATCAGCATAAGTATTACGGTAAAGACGTGCAACTTCCTCCCGCGGAAAAAATCCAGAGAAAATAGTGTGCTCAGTGTCGCTCAAAGAGACACACAATGTCCGCGAATACGTGGGCTTACGGGGCCATCACAAAATGCGGGCATGCACGGTACTGGAGCAGTAAAATCTTTCGTGAAATTTCTGTTGATAATTTGCTTAAACGCAAGCAGTAAACGCAATCACAAGAATTTTCTTCATTATTTCGACACGCTCAGGTTATTTTGTCAGACAATTTTTTGCAGATATGCACACTCTGGTGCCCCTGACAGCGCCTCTGACACCAAAAATTTACATTATGTCTATTCCACCAAGAAAATAGTAATGCCCCTGAGCTTCGGAATTTCAGATTTCTGAAAGATGAAGATGAAGCATAAAGGAAAGAAATTCTTTAGACGAAAAGACAAAACGATGACAACAGCTGAGGACCATTGCGTTGCGAGAAAAAAAAAAACTTTTACAAAGATCATGCGAAGCTCCCAGAGACTGGAACTGATAAGGCTAGTAGGAAAGCGCTATCAGCGTATGAATGCCGCATTGATACGAGGGCTTTATGTCCTTTATGAATAATTGTAGCTAGCACATGTACATACTTATGACGCAAAGAAGAATTATTCAAAAACAACATGAGTCAGGCGAGAAAAAACATAACAAGTGCGTAAAGATTAAGACAACAAAAATGACATTTCCAGGAAAGAAAAAAAAAACAGCGAAAATTTCTTGAATTTTCGCGAAAGCTGTTTGAAGGACTACTGAACTTTCTCTGGCTACTGAATCTGAATAATAATGTGAAAAGAATAAATTCTAATTAGAAATTCTTTTTATAAACTGCTGTAGACGACTGCAATGAATTTGCCACCATGCATAATAAAGGCTAAGAGAATGGAAAAGAAGAAAAGGAAGGAAGACAGAAGAAAGAAAGAAGGAGAGTTAGGATCCTGATTCTTCGGAACAATTTCTCGTGTTTACCACTTCTGTTTGCTAGAACTACAAATGAAATAGAAATAGGAACAATGGATTTCTCGGATTAGTAAACTAAACTAATTTTGAGTTTTATGGCTCAAAAGTAAAGTAATTACAACAAGTAGTACTTTTTTTAAAGGTTGCGTTTCACGAAATTTACGATATTGGGATATTTTCGCATGGAACTTGGAGTGTAGTTGTGATCACGCTCTATTCTTCATGGAAGTCCAGAAAAAGGCGTGTGAAACCGTCTTGGTTGCGCCTGTGTGGCCAACGATGCAACTAATTACGACGGGAAGTGGAAAGGCAATTCGCCACGTGTTTGCGATCGTGTTCAGGTAGGGCAGTTTCCGCTGCCTATTTGAGATAAATAAGTTGTATTACGTATGCTGGACGAAGCTGAGAGGACGTTCCGTGGCGTAACAAGTTGCATCGTTGGGGAGACAGGATAGCACAACACTTTCTCACGCTTCTTTTCTGAACTACCAGGCAGAATTGAGCGTGATTATCGTCATATCCGTAAACTACACTCCTACTCGTTGTAAATTTTCAGCACCTACGATTTCGCTGTGATACGCTGCTTTAAATAAACGTCAACAGATTATATCCATTCTCTTTTCCCCACCTGTTGTGTTGATTTGTTTATCGATTGACTGGAGTAACTTTTTGCGAAAGAGTTAGAAACCAGGAATTGTATCTAAAAAGTGAAGATTTCAATATTATATTTCCTTCAACAATTTAAACTCGAATTTAGTTGGAGTTAATAGCTTAAAAAAAAAGCTCAGATTGTATGAAAATTGTTGTTTGAAGGATAACCTCAAAAAAAAAAACAGCAACTTGAGAAACATTTTGAGGAGAAAGATTTGCTTCGTGGAAAAATTATAATGCTATTTTCTGGGACTTCCTAGTTTTCTTTGGGTATCAGATGGAAAACAAATGTAAAAATGAGGGATGGAGTCAAACAGGAGAGGAGAGGTCCTAATGTCGTTCTCGAAAATAACTGAAATTGAGACGATTGAGAGTAGTGCCTTGCAGGTTCGACAACTAGAGCTAGAGCAGGTTTGCATTAAAGGCAAAAACCTGAAATTACACCTAAGAAATGAATATTCCATTATTATATCATCTTCCGCAACGTAAACATGAATTTAATAAAATTTAATGAGCAAAAGAGTTCAGGTGACGTAAAAATATTAGGTTTAAAATATCGTTAAATCAGGAGGAGGCAGACATCTTTAAAAAATATTTTTAGATGTATTATTTATTATTAGAAGATTCTACGTGCAAAATAGTCATTTTGTCATATATTTTTTTGTCACCTAGTGTTAGTGTTTTGGGATTTAGATTTGGTACTTTTTCTCGATTTTTCACTTTTTTTTCTAGATTTGAAAAGAAACATACCATCTGGAAATGAGAAATTTTGTGTATTTAGGATTTTCCTCAGATCCTTTGTCCAAATACAGAGGTGAAATAATACAAATTTTATAAAACGCTGCTCCATTCTCATAGGACGGGAAACTTTGCTAAAATTCTGAATCATACTTGAACGTGAAAAAGTGTATGTCCTTGAATAATCGTCAGGAACTCGAATCACCTTTGATCTAAAACAGATCGGTTTCCAGTTGTTGTAGTGGAGAATAGCTCTCCATTCTTTGCTTTCTGGCCTCCCTCGTTCTTTTACGTTTTCCTAATTTCTGGATGAGAAATACACAAAACTGATATCTGAACCTCCAGAAACTACTAAGATGTCTCAGAAAATGAGAAATAAATCGAAGAGTGTTTTTCGAGCAAACCTTCTGAATAATGCTTCCAAAAATATTTTAGTTGTTAGCAATTTAAAGTTAATAACGTTAATAACTTAATAAGTTATTACCTATTTAACCTTGACAATATTCACACCATATAAGATCTTCTTGATGTTAAATCTTATTAAATTCATGTTTAAATTGAAGAAAACAATATTAAGTATTAATTATTTTATTTTTTTATATTTTATTATATTATTTTTTTAGTATATTAATTATTCATTTTCAAGGTGTAGTTTTTCCTACCTTTTCTGGAGTAGTTTGGCCCAATCAGGTGTCGAACCTGGTGGCGAGGTCCCATTGTCACTTTCGAGTGTTGAAATTTATTATCTATTTTTATTTATTTATTACTTATTTATTTATTAGCATTCAATATGTATATAAGTGTAGTAGTTTCAGTTCTAATAGAAATCTGCACTCTATCATCCAGATTTTGCAGATTTTCCGAGAGCACACAGCACATGAACATTGTTGGAAGGCATGTCATACAACATGTGTACATTATGCCAGTTCTGTCATCTTTATAGTACGGTTTTTGGAAGTACGATGCATGTGAAACCCAACGAAATCGACCGAATGAAACTTTTGAAGCGGACGGTGAGTGACGATGAAAAATGGTCACACACGAGAACAAAAACCGAAAGAGATCGTGGTCCAATCTAAAATTCGTGAAATTAGTGATCCAGAATGCTTAGAGACAAGTTCACAGAGTCATAGATTTAAAAAAAAAATCATTCTCCTTCTTCTAACTCTTTATTCCTTTGTGATGATCAAATTTCTTCAGTTTCTACCGCATTTCCCTTACTCTACTTCATCGTCTCATGGTCATCCTCAATCATGTTTTTTCCTCTTTATTCTCTTACAGAAGAGGCGAAAAGGAAAATGAGGAAAAGAAAAGGTTGAAGACAGAAATTGAAAAATGGAAGGCAATGGAAATGAAAATCACATATCCATTATTTCTATTTGCGTTTTTTCTTTTGTTTGTTATCGATATTTTGTTATTTTTGCTATGCTATCGTTCAAAACAAAAAAAAAATTGTTTCTTTCTCTATAGGTATTAAAAGGCCGAGGCATATAATTAGTCATTTTGTGGATAGAATTGTTCTACTTGTAAGAAATGGAAGTTTGTGGATGACAAACAACATTTCTTTGCATGATGATGCATGCAAAGAAAGGACAAACTTAAAAAAAAAAACTACAAAAATAGACTTGTTTTAATCCCGCGAATCAGTGGTACCAATCAGCGACTATCCTTCATTGACACTCATTGTGCCATCGGAACAATAAATTGCTAAAATTATCAGTGTAGAAAGTGATATTTTGCGCTAAGTCTTTAAAGGATAAGGGGATAAACTTTCTGGCGTTAATCAATCCGCTTGGGATGCGCCCCACGTTTACTTCAATTCAGAATCGTTGGAGGTTCACGAACGTGTGACTGGCCTATACAATGACTTGCGGTGGCTAGCCGATATGTCAAGTCAGTGTTTTTCTCCTCCCAGACAAGTCCGGTACCATTTTATCGACCCCGGAGGGATGGAAGGCTTGGTGAGCACCAGGGCGGTTTCGAACCTCCGATCGATCGTGCAGGAGGCGAAACCTCTAACCTCTCTAACCGCTCCACCACACCCGCCTCTTGGGAAGATATATTTATATTTTTTCACATCAACACTCCTTCTTTTTTCCTCAGAATCCATGACTGTTTCGTTTCCTATGAACTTATACTTATTGGTATAGAAGGACATAGTACAACAACCAGTGTATCTCGGCCACTTCCAGACCGATCGGAAGTCCAGGTTCTGTTGAGCGAGAATACATCGACAACAAAGAGGAGTAAAATCGGAAGAATTGATTTCATACTGGGTACCAGCTTTGGAAAGACATCGCTCACAAGGTTTTCGTTTGCTCCGATCATCCTGCTCCACCTCTCCATTGATCATAAGTGGTTTAATGTTCTCCATCATTAAATGTAGAGATTCAAATCCTTCTGCACTTTCTAAATATGTGCAGATCCAGCCAGTTCAAATTACATTATATAGCACTTTTGAGAGAAATAAATGGAATAAACACACAACAAGTACTTGTGGTTCAAATCATTCTTGCTTCAGATTAGAAAAAAAAAAACCCACAAGATTTTATGTTTCTGATAATTATTTGGTCCTCGCTGTGTCCTCGCTGTTAAACGGCAAATAAACACGGACCTACGGGCCATTACGGTGAATGATTTATTTTCAAGATTTTTGTAATCTAAGTTTTTCTTCTATGTTTTAGTTTTTATTCTCTGAAATTAGATTTGTGTTGTTCTAACAATGCTTTCTTCCTCTTTTCCTCTTTTTTTATTATAAATAAAGGCGAAAGATATCATAGTTTTCTTTCTAAACGTGTCAGCTCTGAAGTTGGAGAATACTCAAACTTCAAACACTTCTTCGTTCCCAACATAATGTAGACACGAATTGAAAGTGTTACTCGAAGTAGGGGTTTTCCTCTTGCTTCTCCCTAACAGTTATCGCAGAATAATGTTTTAACATGACGTGAACGACATCACCGTACTGATAAAGATAGCGTTCCACGTCAGATCATATAAACAGCTTGCTACTCTTTAAGCAGCCGGTGGCACTCCTGCTTCCACTTTCTGAGATGCGGAGAAATCGTAGAAGTAAAAAGCAATGCGGAAAGTGGATACGATTATGAAACGTTTGCAACGTCCGATTTACCTCTTGCGACATGCACACGAAGTTACTCTGCGATACTTCTACACCATGACACAGTAATTCGACCCCGTGGGACCCGCCTCACCACATTCCATAGCATTACGACGCCGGCGCACCAATCCGACGCCGGTGGACCCGTCGCATACCCCTTTTAGAATTTCGTGACACACACACACACGACAGAATAAGCCTTTTATTATATACCAGTCTGAACGAACTTCAGACTTTCTGTGGTGTTCGCCTCACTCCGTCGATACCAATGTAATATAGACACGACTTGGAATCATTACTCAATGTGTAGGTTTCCCTCTTGTTTCCCCCAACAGTTATCACAGAATGATGTTTCACATAAAATGAAGTGAACGACATCATCGTACTGATAAAGGTAGTGTTTCACATTAGATCATGTAAACAGTTGGCCACAATATAAGCAGCAGTTAGCATTCGTGTTTCCACTTTCTGAAGAACGGAGGAATCGTAGAGGTAAAAAGGAATGCAGAAAGTGGATACGACTATGAAACGTTCGCAAGATTCCATTTCCTTTTACGAAATGCACACAAAGTTACTCTGCGATACTTCTACACTATGACACAGGAATTCGACGCTGAGCGACCCGTCGTACCCCATTTTATGGATATCTGGCGCCGAGGCACCAATCCGACGCCGGGGGACCCGTCGCACTCCCTCTTCGAATTTCCTGACTGACACACACGTGACAGAATAAGAATAATAATAAGAAGTTATTATATACCAGTCTGAACGTCCGGCTAAAGCCGGCCTCCGGACTTTCTGTGCTGTTCGCTTCGCTCCCCTTCACTGATCAACAAAAATCAATATTAGTACCCTTTTCTGTGAAATTAGACTTGCGTATCTCTAACAATCTTTCTTCGTCTTTTTTTTTTATTGTAAATAAAGGCAAAAGATTTCATAGTTTTCTTTCTAACCGCGCCAGTACTACATTTCGAGAATATTCAAACTTCAGCTTCAAACACTCTGTCGATACCAATATATTGTAGACACAATTTGAAAGTATTACTCGAAATTTGGGTTTTCCTCCTATTTCTCTCCAAGAGTTATCAGTGAGTGATGTCTTAGCATAAAATGATGTTAAAGACTTTATCCTACTGATAAAGATAACGTTCTACTTCAGATCATTCGCTTATTAACTGTTCGCTACTATTTAAGCAGCCGTTTGCATGCATGTTTCCACTTTCTGAGGGAGGCATGCTACCAACTTGAGGCGAACGAAGAAGGAAATAGACACGTGGAGAAGTCATAAAGGTGAAAAGCAACGCGCCCAGTGGCCACGGCTATGAAGCATCTCATTCACCTTCTGCGACATGCACACGAAGTCATTGCGCACCATTTCGATGCCGCGGGACCCGTCTAATCCCATTTTATAGCTATCTAGCGCCAGCGCACCAATCGGACACCGGTGGACCCGTTGCGCCCCCCCCTTTTCGAATTTCGCGACTGACACACACACACACACACACACACACACACACACACACACACACACACACACACACACACACACACACACACACACACACACACACACACACACACACACACACTCGTCAGAATAGGCCCGTTATTAAATACCAGTCTGAACGTCCGGCTAAAGCCGGACTTCAGACTTTCTGTGGTGTTTGTTTTGCTCGCTCCACTGATCAGGAACTCGTGTATCTCCAAAACAATCATTCTTCCTTTTTTATATTATAACTAAAGGCGAAAGATTTCATAGCCTTCTTTTTAAAAGCGTCAGTTCTACATTTGGAGAACATTCGAATTTCAGCTTCAAACACTCCTTATCAATATGTTATAGACAAAACTCAAGAGTATCACTCGAGGCATAAAATGACGTGAAAGACATAATCCGTTGGCGCAGGAATCCGACGACGGCGGACACACATTCACACACACGCACTATGCTCGTTAATTATATATCATGATCATGATCATGATCATGATATAACAGCTTTTAATGCTGCCAAAACTCCTGAACCCTTGCATTCTGAGGTCGGGCAAGCTTCAAGTATCTGTCTCTTTACTACATATAGCTTCTTTTGTGAACTTTATCTGTGGGAAAGGCCCATTCCCGTAGTGCTCGTCGGGTCATCGATTAGAACTGAAACGAAGCGCGATGCATTCCAAAGGTTTCTATAAAAACCAAGCTCCGGATGTACACGAGAACTGTCGATGGTAAACAATCTTCATTCAATAGACGTTTATTGCTTAATTATTCTGTTTATGCCTTCTTCCACAGCAGCGCCTCACATTATCCGCGGCGGAGTAGACTTCCTATGTTATATCCGACCACTAAAATATTACCACTAAAAATTTGATAACATCGAACTGAACTAAAAAGTAATTTTGACAAGAGGATGAGTTCTTACCACCGCCGAGTAACAATGCGCCTAAAATTTTGAGTAGCATTAAACTATGTAGTCAACAAGGTTAATGTCAAATTTCCTCACCGAAAATAGGGAGAGCTTTATATTTTTTCACATCAGCACTCTTTCTTCCTTCCTCAGAGTCCGCGACTCTTTCGTTTCCTGTGAACTTATACTTGTTGGTATAGAAGAACATATACAACAACAGCTAGTGTATCTCGGGAAGTAACCATAAAAACCCCTTCATACTTCTAATCAAACCGTTTTTATTGAATGACATACTTGCAAATGATTGTACTCACCGATTGCGCCACTTCCAGACCGGTCGGAAGTCCAGGTTCTGTTGAGCGAGAACACATCGACAACAAAGAGAAGTATAATCGGCAGAATTGCTTTCATACTGGGTACCAGCTTTGGAATGACATCGTTCACAAGGTTTCTATTTCTATTTGTTGCGATCATCCAGCTCCACCTCTCCATTGATCATAAATGATTTAATGTTCTCCATTATCAAATGTAGAGATTCGAATCTTTCTGCATTTTCTAAATGTCTGTAGATCCACGTGTGCACTTTTAAAATATGGCTGGTACTAATGCATAGATTGCGCTAAAATTACATTATATAGCACTTCTAGGAGAAATAAATGGAGTAGACACATGGACTTGTGGTTCAAATCATTCTTGCTTCAGATTAGAAAAAACCCACGAGCTTCTATATTTCTGATAATTATTTGGTGTTCGCTGTGTCTTCGCTGTTAGGTTACAAATAAACACGAACCTACGGGCTGTTACTGTGAAAGATTTATTTTCAGGATTTTTGTAGCTTAAGTTTTCGATGCTAACTTCTTCTTCGGTATTTTGGTGGTGTGTAATTTTTCTGCAAATTTGACTATCACAGTAACTGCTCGTACTAGTAACCGCTTATTAACACCACCACAAGCTTTTGTGTTTCTGATGACTATTTGGTGTTTGTTCTATTTTTTTTATTTTTTTATTTTTTCTATTTCTATCTATTTAACAGCTGGTAGATTTCTAAATGTGTAGAGAATTATGTTCATTGCCTGATTTCTCCGACACATTAGGTCCCAATGTACAAAATTCTTAGAAGTGTGCGGTTTGAGTTCCGAATCTCGAACATATGTAAGTGCACGCATATGAAAAGTCACCCGATTGGGAAATTAGTGCTTGGTTGTATCCACACGTCAACAATGTGCGGTGTTTCTACACGGTATGTGGATGATATGATTTGAGAATGCAGTATTTAGCAATTAAATAAATAAATAAATAAAATTATAATAATAAATAAATAAAATTTAAATAATTAAATTTTGGGAAAGATTTTCATAAAGAGCGGAAGAAATGACGTGGGAATTTTTCTTAACGCGTTTTTTATGTGTCTTAGGATTCAGCAAAAATATATCAAAACTCCGTCTAGCGATGATTTCAAAATATTACTTTCATATTCTTAAGTTTCACTGATAGTGATTGCTCAGAACAATTTCTCACGCTTTTTAAACTGGAGACTTTTTGAAGTAGGGGAGTACGCTCAAATCAGACTCATTGCTGGAGAGTTCATTCGGAAAATTGAGAAAAGTGAAAATGAAGTGAAGAAAGACAGAATTTTCCTGACAAAAAACAGAAAGCTGACAAAAAGGAAAAACTCGCTAAAAGTTTTGATTAGATAGCAAACGTTAAGTCACGTTACAGTATTCAGTCGACAGTACATTAACAAATGATAGCGTTTCACCTATGAGCAGGAAAACAGGGGCGAACGATATGTATTTTCGTTTTGAGACTTCGTTACTTTCTCAGAATTCGGAGCCGTTTCATTCCCTGGGAATGCCATAGTTATTATAAATATATATATATATATATAAACTAGTATAGAAGAAAATGCTATATTAGCAAATGTAGCTAAGAAGCGCGCTATTTTAATTCAGAACACCCTCGTACCTCTAACCAATTTTTCTTGGTTGTGAACAGTAATAAATGACTGTACTCACCGAATACGCATTTTTCGAAATGGTCAGAAGACAAACTTCTGTTGAACGACATTGCATCGACAGTAACTAGGAGTGAAATCAGCAGGAAAACTTCTATGCGAGGCTTCGGAGGCTTGAAAATCATCGTTCACAATGTTTTATGTGCTCCTATCATGCATTGTCAGCTCTCCATTAACCATCGATTTAATGTTTTTCATAATCAAATGCAGAAATTCGAATCTTTCTGCATTTTTGGAATATGTGCAGATTCACGTGTCTCATTTTAAAATACCGTTGGTACTAACAAATTTTGAAACATCATAGTGCTATCAAATATATTGCGCTAATGTTATATTATACAACACTCGTAGCAAAATTAGATTGGCTAAATACATAGAGTTGTGCTCCTAAACATTACTGCTGTTGAATAGCTAAAAATCACAGCTTCAATGACTTTGAACTTTTTTGGTCTTCGAGCAAAATATCTATCCTGCTGAGCTAAGAATAATCTCGACCATACAGGTTGTTGGAGTGGACAACTCAATCCTTACATTTTTGAAGACCCAAGTTTTTGACGGCTATCTCTCTTTCAGTATTGTGTAGGTGCCGATTTTCTTGCAATGCGACCATCAAATAAGCTGCCTGTGCTAGTAACTATCTACTAATGTCACCCCCATCTTAACTCTAAAAAAGAACGACCTGATCTAGGGCAGTATTCGTATATAAGGTGGTGGTGGAGAAAGCAAGAAATGGCTGCTGAGGAATTTAGGACCCATCTGTTTCTCATGAACAAATTTGCGAATTCGTCTGAAGCCTGAGCTTACCACAATCTTCATTGAACTCGCCCAAGGTCCGTTTTACTTTCCCGATGCTTGATATTGTCAGAATCGTCTCATGGGCGAAACGAAGATGGTGCAGCTGTCAGCCGTCAACTTTCACTCTGATGTCAAATCGTTCCAACACTCGCATTGCGTTCTCGAAAGTAGCTCTACGTATTTTGGGTGAGGTTGTTTCACTTCACGTGGACTCTTCACGTTCAATTCTAATCAAGCAAACCTCTTCCTTAAAGGCATCAC
Source organism: Necator americanus (assembly GCF_031761385.1). Taxonomy (NCBI): domain Eukaryota; kingdom Metazoa; phylum Nematoda; class Chromadorea; order Rhabditida; family Ancylostomatidae; genus Necator; species Necator americanus. The sequence continues at coordinate 35,650,661 of NC_087373.1, read as the reverse complement.
CCCAAGAATCTGAGGTGGTACGGATTTCAGGTAGAGCATTCTTATACGGGATCGTAGGGAAGAAGTGGATGGAATCACTCCTCTTTCAATAATCTACTATGCCGTATACGCGTACTCCACCTGAAATCCGTACCAGCTCATATTCGTGGGCTGATGTCGACCTTTAAGTCGACGAAAGCGACTTAGGGGTATCTTGTACCCCTTCAATACATAGGTACGTCTCGAAATCGTGCTATTGCGGTTATTCGAGCTTAATCATTTTGAGAACTCTTTACAATCCGTCGTCTAATTATTTTAAAGTAGTGAACTTCAGAGCCTAAAAAATCTACGTTATCAGGGATTTTTCTCGCAGGCGCCTCATCATCCCATGCAAAATATTCAAAGCTCAAAGATAAAAGAGTGATTTAGGAGATAACCATAAGGAGGAACGCTCCCCATATTAGTGTTTTGCGTGCAAGAATCTCCGACTAGGAGGACGGTACCGTAACTTATACCTTTGCTTCGGTCCTAATGACATATTCTACGCCAGGTGAGCTCCTGTGGGATCGAAAACTTAGATTTTGTGAGGCCATCTGAAAGCTCTTTTATCCGGATACACAATAGAAGTTCCCATGTAATCATCAGAACACGATCTGCTGGTGAAACCATACACCACTTCAGACACCATAGAATCACTTTCTCTCTCTCTGCCATGTGTTACAACATGTAGTTAGAAATTCTGCGGAACGCTTTCTCCACATTCGTTACGTTGTAGATCGTGGATTCCGATGTATTCATTTTCGGGGGCCCTTCTGGAGTCAATTTTGGCGTTGTAGTCAGCAAGTGGTGATAATTACCTTGTGGAAGGCGTGGTCATCTTCGGAGAACTTCCTCCGGTCTGAAAAACTTCAACTTTCCCTTCCTCTTTGTAGCTTGAGGTTAAATCGTAGTCGACGAAGATAGTTAAAGCTGGCGTTGATCTAATACGTGAACTTAAGATTCAAGTTGTGAATTGTTCGGGTTCAAAGAGCATGTACATTACCACACTCGAGTTGGCAAATACAGCGACTCCGCCAACAGCTCTGACGCCGGATATTCATGAGAAAAGTGCCTTCTCTACTTTCATATACAACGTTTTGCGGGGATGGAGTCGTTTCGATCAATCCCATGACGTCGTACCTGATCTCCTCGGTCTCCAGGTCTCCAACTGCCGCTTCCGATGCTAGCGCACGTCTATGTAGGCACAAAACGTCATCCTAGTCCTCTACCATTGCGTTATATTCAATTCTTTTTCGTCCGTGGTTTTCCCTCATTTAGCAGTCAGAGCTGGTTAATATTGTGGCATCTCCAGACGGCGAATAGTGGTCTAACCGCCAATCAAAAGTGACCTTATCCCTGCTTTGCGGCACATTTAGATCCAAAGAAAAGACCCACCTATGAGCTTGCAATCAAGTGACTGGGAAGTGCTAAAGAAGCGGTATTCTTCAACAAACCAGTTCCATCTGTTCACCCATAGGGACTCGACGCTCTCTCACGAGACAACGTGTGATTAAAGATTAGCTACTTGCCGGTGGGATTTTGTTTCAACGTTAGACATACACAGAGGGAGGAGTCTACTGACTACGGAGGAGTGCCTTGACAGCGCCAGGAAGGATAGAATTGCAGATGTCATCTATTCTGTCAAACTGGAAAAGGACAACAATGAAAACTTGTACCTACAATGGACGTATGGTAGCATCGAAAGCGGCAGTTGAAGACCTAATTATGTAAGCTAAGAAGCTCAAAAGTGGCCTCATCGAACTAACTGAAAAGAGACGACGTCATCCACTGAGCACCGCATATGAAACTGATGAAGAACCATCCATAGGAGCATGCGATGAGAGAGGAGTCAACTCCTTTCGCCAACACGAGTGTGACAATGAATATCGGTCGTTTGAACAGCTTCGGATCCAAATCCCAGGTTTATGTGTGAGTCAACCCTAGCTTTGATTGCCTTCGTCACTTACTTTCTAACGTCGAGCTATGGAGAAGAAGACGAGCCTTCTTTAAGGACCTGGAGAAGTTCTACAGAGAACATCATGCCTTCTATAATGCCATTGTTTCATCGTCAAAATTGGTTCCGGAAGAACTCCTGAGGAGCATCACATCGGGAGCTAATGTCTGCAGCGGAACGAGTAGGGGAGGGGGAGGGGGCTTTCAAGTTTATCGACTTACACGTTTTTATAGAAGTTTGCATTCGCAAAAGCCCTCTTATTTGGGTTGGACGCAGGAAACGCCCGGTGGAGAATACTATAATAACACAGGCCACATCGTCGTTAGTAAAAGGTTTTCCACTAAGGATTTCGCTGTTGCACAAAAATTCTACGACGTCGCCTGTATTTTCCGATGATTGCAACAGAAGGCACAGGATAAACTGTAACAGAAGATTTCCTCATCCTTTCGAGTGGTGCATTGGACACACATATCCTAAATCTTATCTGTCAACTCCCAGTTACTTGGCTGAGGACATCTCTTTAAATGAACAATTTTTATTACCAAATGAACGACAGCTGACCACATCTGTCACTCATAAGTATTGCACAGGTATGGTCGGTTCAAAACTATTTGAAACATGGTGCCGATAGGTGGAACCATCGGTTGCGATGGGGGTGGAATCATGCCTAGTTCTGCAGTCCAGACTGAGTGAACTTAGCATAGTTCGCACTTCGACTGCAACCAACAGCAGTCGGATAAAAAGGATCCCTCAGGTCATTTTGACTAAACTACACTTTAATGCTGCTCTATCCAGCACATGGTACCCACTGTACTTTGGTGCTAAATCTCAATAAATTTTTGCTTTTGTTCTTATTATTAAAAACTATTTCATCGGCTTCTTTCAGCGGTTTTTGAACCAGCATTTAAAGTGCAAAAATTGAATTTTGATACCCCGATTTCTTAGTTTCGAGAACAATCATAATCTATCATTGCACCCGCCTATTCTGTCACGTACGTGAAACTATGTGTGAAACAAAATTCCAGAAAACAAAGAAAGAGGAGGGTCCAGTACGTTCGAATGGTGCATCGAGGTGAGAAAGTGCCAAAAAATGAAAAGCCATTCGTGCGTGAGAATTCTTGAAGATTCTTCTCGAAAACGTGAGGAGGCATTTCCAGAGGCAAGAAGGATCGTGAGCGTTAATCGATAACTAATCATACCTGCCGAATGCAGTGATTGAAGTAATCCGTCTACATAGCCAAACAATTTCCAAAGAATTCAGCATAGTCTATTTATCATTTCAAACCATAGCGAAAAAAAAATTCTTTTTAAAAAGTTCGGTATTCCTGGTCCTGCGCTGGAGAATGAAATTCGAAATGAAAGTTTGCTGCTAGCATTATTCAGAAAAGTTTACAGTCAGCTATTAAATTCTAACCTTGAACGGCAACCATTTTGCTGTGAATTGTGCTGAACAGATCAGAGTGGGTTTTGCCAAGCAATTTCCTTTTGCTATTCTCTGTAGCAAAGTACGAACTCATGAGTCAAAATCTTATAAATCTAAAAGCATCACCCCACGAATCTGGGGTGGGGCGGGTTTCAGCCCACAGGTTCGTAGATTGTGGGGAAGAGGGGGATTCCGTTCATCTCTCCCTGTATCCCTGCGTCTGAATGGGTTTTCGACGAATCGCAGGCGGGGCGCAAAGATTGCGCCGTTTACACTGATACAGGCATAGAGGAACGGAATCAGCCTCTTCCCCACGATCTACGACCCCCCATAGCCATTGCCTGGCTGAAACTCGTACTACTCCAGATTCGTGGGGTGATGCCTTTAATGTTTTGATAGTTTTTGTATGGACAGTTTGAAACCTATGGTGGTGGAGGTACACATAAACTTTGCACGAATCGGAAGAGAGGATATTATATTTAGAGTTAGCATGTAAATTCAATCAGCCATTAGTCTCGAGTTTTAGGATTCTTACCAAACAAAACAACAGTGCAGGATTATGTTGCTCCGACTCCGTCGCAACCTGCTTGGCTGTTATTCATTATAGACGAGAATGCAATCAAGAATATTCTAATAATTCGATTGATACACTCACTGAGTGTTGAATGCTAAACAGATCGGAGTCAATTTTTTTATTGATTCATCTCTTGAAATCACACGCAGTTGCTTGTACTGGGATTAGTTTTAAAGGCATCACTCCATGAATCTGAGGTGGTGCAGATTTCAGGTGGAGTATTCGTATACGGGATGGGAGACTACGGAGAGGGAGGTGATTCCGTCCATTTCTTCCTAATTGCCGTAAAAAATGGCCCGGAAGATACGGCTTCATTCGTTTTGGCGCACTATTTTGTACAAGAGGTTCGAATGGTGCGCGCCAAACTTAAGCGAAGCCGTATCTTCCGGGCCGTTTTTTACGGCAATTAGGAAGAAATGGACGGATTCACCTCCCTCTCCGTAGTCTTCCATCCCCTATACGAATACTCCACTTGAAATCTGCACCACCTCAGATTCATGAGGTGATGCCTTTAAAACAAGCTGCGCGCCTAAAGCCTAAAAAAATAGACTTTCAGATGGGCCTCAAAAACATACTGAAATCCTTCCGCTACGTTAAAATCCTTTATGAGATTAGCAGCAGTTCAATTTTCTCTTAATTGTTGCCAATTTTTTTAAGGAATCAGTTATATGAAAGCTCACAAACACCTCGAGGAACCTTTCAAAAGGTGCGAGTGAAGTGAAATTGAGTAACTTTCAGTATTTACATTGTTCCCCTCCCTATTCACTAACTTCTCTATTGGCGATTGCTTTAAATATCCATCCGTTTTACTGAATGTAGCCTTTTTGTGGTTGAGTTAAACTCCATGTGTGCGAAGGCGCATTCACATCGATGCATCATCGATGAGCACCGGAAAGCGGTTTGATGTTTATCAAATGTTCCCATGAAGTTCAAGTTCACAGTGAACTAGGCAAAAATTGATGGTAAATAAACGTTGCTCAGAAATATTTATTGTTTAATTAGTACGTTCCTGCTGTCGGCTGTCATCCTTTCGTGATAGCGTTTGCAACAGTCTCTATACCTTTTCCAACAACTTAAAAACCATTAGAATTTAATAACGTAGGACTAAATGAAGAACAAATTTTGAAAAGAGGTTAAGAACTTACCGCGGGCGGCCCAACGCGCAGCGGCTGAAATTTTGAGCAACATTCGACTATTCAGTCAACAGAATAAAGCAAAATTAATGTCAAAATTTCCCACCATTTTCGATAGCTCGGTAAATAAACGAGGGTAGTTTCTGTTTTTTCCTATCAATAGTCTTCCTTACTTCGTTAAAATCCACGACTGTTTCATTCCCTATGAACTCATAATTTTATTAGTATAGAAGGAAATACTATAACTATCTCAGGGGTTTACCATTTTACTTCAAAATCCCTTCTTACCTACAACTAAATTGTTCTCAGTGAATAAGGGTTGTAAATGATCGTACTCACCGATTACGCCACTTTCAGACTGGTCGAAAGTCGAGGTTCTGTTGAGCGAGAACACATCGACAACAAGGAGTGAAATTAGCAAAATGGATTTCATACCGGGTACCAGCTTTGAAAAAGCATCGTTCACAAGGTTTTTATTTGTTCCGATCATCCAGCTCCACCTCTCCATTGATCATAAATGATTTAATGTTCTCCATTATCAAATGTAGAAATTCGAATCATTTTATGCATTTTCAAAATCTATGCAGATCGATGCGTGCCTTCTTAAAAATGCTTTTAGCACTAGCTGAATTGGGGTAATGCTATCCTTATTAAACAACAGTCTTAGAAAAATGAGATAACAAAGAAGATCTACATAGATCTACATAGATAGTTGTCCACAAAACTAGAACTGCTGAATAATTGAAAAGCCAAAACTCTGCTCTATGTTATTTTGGCGCTTGGAAACACCTTCTTTGTAGTTCAAGAAATAATGGATCTTACATGTCATTACGGTAGAAGATCTATTCCTTGAACTTTTTAAAGGCATCACTCCACGAATTTGAGGTGGTACGGATTTCAGGTGGAGTATTCGTATACGTGATCGTAGATTATGGAGAGGGGGTGTCCATTCCGTCCATTTCTTCCTAATTGCCGCAAAAAACGGCCCGGAAGATACGACTTCGGGCGTTCTGGCGCACTATTTTCTAAAGGGAGTTCGACTGGAGCGCGCCAGGCTTGTGCGGCGCCGCATCTTCTGGGCCATTTTTCACTGCGATTAGGAAGAAATGGACGGAATCACCTTTCTCTCTATAATCTACTATCCCATATAACAATACTCCATCTGAAATCTGCATCACCTCAGATTCGTGGGATGATGCCTTTAATCTTTCTTATTTTCAATATTTCAATCATCCCCAGATATTTGAAAACAGGAACGAAAGGTTTGTAGGATAATCACTGAATTTTTCAAATTATTCGTATGATTCGATGAATTTACAAATACTTCCAGCGGTTTTTCAACTAGCGTTTCGAGCATTTTTATTTCAACACTAACATTATCACATAATAGCCACATTCACTTCCAATATGCCTATTTGGAGAGTTCGGTTAATTCAGAACATTACCAATCCCAGCCCTATCTTAATTCATTTCTCTTAGCAGCCTTACCCTCCATGACATGTATCTCCGACAACTAAAGCTTAGGTTTTAGGGCCCAACTGACTCAGCAATCCAGATCCAGTGATGAACTGTTTGGAAAGCCAATAATTAACAAAATTAAAATATTTTTATACCAACAATTTTGAAAAACGTAAAACACTAAAGTGATGACGACTAAGAAAGACAAACTATAAAAATACTGGGAACTTGAAGGCATAAAAATGACGGCTAAAGCAAAAACGAGGACGATTTTTCCAAGTTCGAATAAGAATTGAATTATTTCTGTAGTTATATGTTGCTACCTCTAGTTGTTCGTTAAAAAATATCATCCTAGATTCTATAATCCATAGTACTCTGACAAGCTACGTAAATATGGTATGCTTCAGTGTAAACAAATAGATTTCAGGATATAAGCGTCTAAAACAAAGCAAAAGTTAAGTGCCTATGATAACTATGTACGCTTATCCCTCCGGATAAAGTAGCTAAATCAACCCCATCAATCAACCGCAACGTCACGATAACACTGATAAATGGTCGATTCTTTTTCATTGAAATTACATTATTGTCCTGGATTCGTTCGTGTATATCTCAATTTCTCACTGTCAGCATAGGCGAACGGTCTGCTACAAACGGTCTGCAACTACTAACACAATCTGCCTCGCTTGGTACGTCTCAAAACGAACGTTTTCAACGTAGATCTCACAAATATTCTCTACATTTCACAGATGACCAAGAAGAAATCGAATGGATTCATGTTCTTCGCGGATTCACGTCGGGCGTTCTACGAGGCCGAGGCCGGCTGTAATTTCGGCTCAAAAAGGCTTGTTGAACGAGCTGCTGACGACTGGAAACAGATGAGTCATACTGAACAAGAGCACTGGAAAACGGAGAGTAAACGGAGAGCAGAGGAACAGGTATGAATGTCTGTACGGAATGTCCTGGTGGGAATCTATGGAAGTGAACGGAATGAGGCGGAATAGACAGCACTTTCCGTATCCTACTTGCTTTCAGCTATGAATAATAGACACATAAACTGCAATGCTTTTCTGGCAGTTGGTCGAATTATTCGAAGTATAGAAGATTTCTGTAGATTCCATAGTACGTGTGAGACTGAAAATGACGGGTAGTGCCATGCGAGAACGGAATGCGAGTTCCCTAATGGTCACCATGCTCCGTTCCACTACGGTACGATATTTGGCGGAGCCTCAGGATAGTGGGATCAAAACGACCCATCACTCATCGCAGTAAGCGTAGCGGATGCGCTTGAACCGATGCAGTGGAGCGGAGCCATTAGGATCGAAGTGGAACCATTGCCAGCTTCGTCAAGCACTCGTCAAAGCACTCCAACTGTAGCAATAAGTGGAGTTAACGAGGGTCCCAGCTCCACTACCACCAACTGCTAACTCTATCGCTTCGATTCGAGCGCAGCCGCTTAACCTGCAGCAACTGCACTAAACATCAGGTTGCTTTGACGAGACTATAGTTATTGTCTGTATCAAGAGCGTTCAAGATGAAGAGCAGATTCTCGATACTTCTAGAAGTTCTCATCCTAGAAGTATTTCTTTCCAAATCTTTCTTTTAAGTTTCAATTGTTTTTGTTTAGTTTTCGGCGACGAGGGGGTTAGGTGGGGAGGCAGTCAAAACGACTCCAATCGAACTGCTAAATAGAGCACAAAAATCGTTCATAACTCTAAAATGCTGGTTGCAGAATATTCATCTCTCGGGGCATTTTACGGTTTTTTTTTTCTTTGTTGAAAGAAATACATGACCATTGACTAAGCTAATCACTTCGAGTAAACCTGCTTGGGAAGTTTGGGAAGTTAAAAAATGAAGTTAAAGTTAGCTATTAATTCCGGGTCTTCCTTTCTATCTTCCTTTTTCCTTAATAATATAAAAAAAGTAAACATAAACGTCTGAAGAACAAGAAGAACAATGCGTGAATTTGTGTGGAGTGGTGGGAACTCATTACGAAGTATCTGCTCTCTAATATTAGAGAACTGATGGGTCCCAAGGGGAAAGGGTCGGAAATTTGAGCAAGCCCTGGTGCGGTCAAGAACGATTTTTGTGCTCTGGAACAATTCACTACAGTTGCTATGTCCCACCAACAGTTTGACATTATACTACAAATCTAAAGAACCTTTTGTACCCTTTCTTTTACCGCTTCCTTGATGTAAACAAGATTCTTCAATTCTTGTTTGCGGTAAAGAAATTGATTAAGGCATACCGACATACCTGATTTTCAGGGATCATCTCACTCTTCGCATCATATGCACCATCATGGTCCTCGTCAGAAACAACGAGTGATGTCCCAACTCGAGAAGGAACTAATCGAACGTGCCAAAGAACGTGGTGTAGACCGTGCCACCGCCCGTCAAACGCTCACCGACAAACTACTCTGGAAAGAGAAGGGCGAAGTTGTATGGGTTAACGGACTTTTACCGTCTCCAACTTATCCATTTAACATGATTTCGCATCTAGATTGCAGGCAACGATACGTATGCTCCGTTGGGCGTTAGTGGTGCTGAGTAAGGATTCAGTTGGTGTGATTCCAAATGAAATCTGTGCAGTTGTGATGGAAAAGGCGGCCATTGTAGGCGAACTGCGTCTGATTCGTCGCGGATTTCAGCCGAGTACGTGAAGTCATCGAGGGGATTTGATATTGTAAGCCTTAATGAATACATCTTATTCCAGAGCCATCCAGGAATGCTCAGAACGTTCGTAACGTCGTTTGGGATCCAAGTCTTTTGTCCGACGTTAATATGGCTGCCGTTCAGTTGGTCAAATTCGTTCAAGGGACATGGAATGGTTTGGTTATGGTAGGCTAATGGTGTCATATACTAGGGTAAAAACGACATGAAACACGGTGCAATTGCGTACGCGGCTTCTCTCGAGGCGGTTCGGTGGGGCGTAGCGGCTAGTAGCGTGGTGAAATCCTTGCTGGCACCACCCATCCGTTGCAGTGTGCGACGGTCCCAACTCAGTTCCAACTGCTGCCTCCACCGCGCAATTTCGAGCCCACCGCAACTACACCCGTGATTCATGTCGTCTTGACCGGACTATAGCATACTGTTCACATTCAGTGTCTTAAGTATAATATATGTCCGTATTTGGTAATCCTGGCCTATGTTTGTGGCTTCGGACACTGTAGTAGAGTCAAAACGATATTAAACACGGTGAAATTGCGTAGGCGATTGCACTCGGAGCGGTGCGGTGGAGTGCAGGGGTTAGAATTGAATGAAAACCCCTGCTGTCTCGCCGTTCATTGCTGCTAGTTCGCGATGGTCCCACCTCGATTTCATTGGCTGTGCTCCATGGCGCCGCTTCGAGCGTATCCGCTTACGCAGTTGCACCCTGCTTCATGTCGTTTTGACCCATTTTGAGCGGCAATACACATGTGTTCGCCTGAACGATTCTAGCAACAATTTCTTTACATTATTCATCAGACACGGCGGGTCTGGCGCAGTCGGTTAGAGGTCCGTTGTAGCCACACGGTCGAGGGTTCGAAACCGTCCTAGTGCAAACCGAGCCTTTCATCCCTCCGGGGTCGATAAATTGGTATCAGACTTGTCTGGGAGGATAAAAGCACTGACTTGATCATCGGCTGGCCCCCGCATGTCATTGTATAGGCCAACACGCGTTCCAAAACCTAAACGATTACGAATTCCAGTAAAACGCATTGGCGCATCCCGAGTGGATTGATACGCCGGTGACTTTATCCTTTATCCTTTTGTTCATCAGGCATGAAATTTGCGGTATGACCATGCCGTAATCGTAGTCATAGGGCGAATGTGGGGATAAATGCCCTTATTTCTCGAAGTAAATAACCAAATCAATCGGGGCCCTAAGGCCTAAGCATTAGTGTTAGAGGACCTATGACATGTAAGCTAAGGTTGCTAAGAGAAAAAAATAAGTTAGAGCCTCCGGAAATAAGGGCGCCACTGAGCGCCCCCCTCCCACCAACATTTTTCCTGGGAATGTGTAATGTGTAGTGCATATCCTTTTATCTAGGAAGTGTAATGGAAGTACAGCGCGACATTTGCACAGCCGCACAGTTCTCCATTCAGTTTGCAGTGTTAGATGAGCATTTTCGAAGAATTCGTTAAATTTTAGCATCAAAAAACTTCCACTATAATAAACAAAGTTTTATATTGTATTTCGTACTCAGTTAGAACACTTGATCATAACACTTTCTCGCAAGTTCGATAATTGTTGCAGCAGGAGTCCATAAGTCCTTGAGCCATAATCATTATGGTCATGAACGCCGGTGCGGTTGCGTAAGCGGCGTGTTCGAACCGGCGCTGTGGAGCATAGCGAGAGAGATCGAGTCGAGGAACCTCGGTAGCGGAAATTACTGCTGCCGTCCGAATGAAACCAGCGATGGTCCCAGCTCGATCCCAACTGCTAGCTCCACTGAACTGCTTCGAGTGCAGTAGCTCACGCAGCAGCACCGGGTTCAGGTCATTTCGACTCAACTATTTTTTGATGGGGGAAGGGGTTCATCGCATTAGTTACTACGGTATGTGGACTAGCATATGTAGAGAAGATTTAGTCACGCTTCGAAAGGAAAAATGGAAGAAATTTCATCAAATCAATATCTTCGCTCAAAGTGGTTACCACATTATCATATCATAATCGTCTGAAATTAAATGCAGTAACCACAACAAAAAAGTTTCATTGAACGGATAAAAATCAACAAATCGATAAAGTCGAAATTCTTATGCCACGTATTGTCAGATCAAAACACCATGAAGCACGGTGCAGGTACGTAAGCGGCTGGACTCCCAGGGACAGGTGGTGCTAGTGATGGCCCCTACACGGTCCCAAGCGCTACGTCCACCGCGCCGCTTCGAGCGCAGTTGCCTACGCAACTGCATTTCGCAACTTCATTTCGTTTTGATCCTATTCTATCTATCGCTTTCGAAGACAGTGTACACTGGATATTTGACAACTTTTGAGGCGAATCTGCGCTCTGCTCACATATCTTGCACGTGTATGTTGTTCTTTACGTTAGACGAACTTATTTTTTATACGACAGGATTAATAGATAGTTTAATTATGTGATGGTGTTGTGCTGCTGCCGGTTACGTTAGCTTCGAAAATGTTCCAGGTTCCAGAACATCAAATGAGCCGTCTCGGAATAGCTATGCATTGGATGAAGCAAAATAGAGATGTATACTGTAGACGTGAGCACACCTTTCAGATATCTTGGTACTTGCGTTGTTTTCAGTGGTAATGCAGAAGCACAGTAAAATCGACTTTAAGCTTAGTAAAGCATGACTATAGTGACTATATATGTATAACCTTTTCCAAAACCCCAAAAAATTCACTTCCTCCTAATCGTACTAAATAACGGGGTAGAAAGTAGCCTTTTTCATGTTTTTTTTTCCCACCAAGCACGTTACAACTCCACATCTCTGTACACGCATCGCATACGCGAGCGAGCGGAAGAAAATCAATGAGGTTTCCCCAGCGATCTATTCGTGAAAAATCAATGGATGGACAGCTGAAGGACAAGCCACGTATACAAAAAGGTCGCTATTACCTGCCTTGTAAGAAAAAGTATAAAAAGACTGTTTCCCACGCCCTCTTTCATTTTTCGCTCATTGTCGTACTCTACACTCCTAACCCTATCTTTTTCCTGAAAAAATCCGAACTTTGGTGGTATGCTGCCTTTAAGAGGAAGCACAAAATCAAACTTGAGAAGGTGCAGCAGATATTTTTTTTTCGGTTCTTGTTCAAGAGACATTTCCCAGATATACCTGTATCTAGATATAATTCCTCGTGAAGTGCTTGTACTTTCTCATTTACACTTGTTTGCGGACTCTCGTTCAGAAATGAATTCTAAATTTTAATTAGCTTAAAAATATTGAAAGGTAATTCACTTGTTTCATAGAAGTCCCTCAATTCTTTTCACCTAAGATCTATGACGACCTTTTTTCCGCGGTTAAGTAGCCAGGAAGCCGTAGCTCAAGTCATCCTTAAAGTGTTCACTATACAAGAAAAGAACTTCTTATGACGATTTTCATCGGTGTGCTTGGAGAGCCTCCACAACACTTTAACGCCTCATAGTGGCGTGGAGATGCCACTGGGCGTCGAACTGCGATACACAGCGGAGGTTCGTCCTCCGGCAGGGTCTCCCAAGCTGAGAAGGAGTTCGACGCATCCGACTTTCCGACTTCTCGGAGTCGGAAGCCTAGCAAAGAGTAAACCACTGCTAAGATTCACCACCGTCTTGGCAAAATGTCGCAAGCAGGGCTGCTTAGTTTGGGGAAAAGTCTTTTTGCCGCTCCAGCATATTCGCTGCCTCAGTACCGTGCACACTGGGCCCTGTCGTCTCAGACGTGGGACGGTATGGCGACCGATGATAGGCGATCAAATCTCAGCTTGCTTTGATTCTGGACCAAGGCGACACACGCACGACTCGCCATGGAAACTGTCTCAGACTGTGTACTTACAACGCGAGAACAGTGTCCACATACGCTGACCTGCATGCCATTTTCGGACCTGCAGATCGTATCAAATTTCACGTAATTGCTCTGCAGGAGACCAAGTGCAGAAGGAGGGGCGTAAGACAGATGAATGACGGTACACTCGTCACTCGTGGAGAGAAGGTTCCGTCGCGAAATGTAGGCGGTGTTTCTTGTGCACCCATCCGTCGTCCATCTGTTGATTCTCACGAGATCCTGTCACCCCATCTAGCCATCGCCTCCATCCTCTGCGCCAAAAACCCCTCAGTATCATCAACTGCTACTCACCAACATCAGCAGTTGATGAATCCGAATTGGACGCGTTCTACGAGGAGCTGGAGGAAGTGATCTGCGACGAGAAATCCTTCTATAAATTCGTTATCGGAGACTTCAGCGCAAAACTAGGAAAGGCTACAGAAAAGGAATACAAGATCGGAAGATTTGGACTAGGGGACCGGAATGAAAACGGCAATCGTCTCGTCGGGTTGTTGTCCGCCGCTTGCCTCTTTCATGGGAATTCTCGCTTCATGAAGAAAGATCATGGTCGGTTTACATAGGAATCGCCCATGACTTGTGCGGAGGTCGACCACATACCAGCCGGAGGTGTGGTGTCTACTTGATGTCTCAGTAGTATAATCCTTTTGTAGTGGTTATGATCACCGTCTCTTTCGTGCGAAAATACGACTCAGGCACACGATGGAAAAGAACATCTGCTATCGGCAACGAAGGAGAAAAGAAGTCGTCTACGACGATTGCGTACTCGAGGACTCCTTGTCCCAAGGTGACTGGCACATCGAGGAGGACCCAAACGTGGACTACGAGAATCTGCCCAGAGGATTATGAACCTGTGCTGAACTTGCCTCGAAGCCGCGCACGACAAACTTGGATCGAATTTCGAAGACCACCAAGGAATCGTTAGGAAGAAGAAGGACTTTGAGGCTTGATCCGAATGCATCGCACTCCGAAAGATTAGTAGTAGTAGCAAACACTAGCTGCAGAAAAGTGTTGCAGGAGAATCTTTCGAAATACAGGCAGGAGATTCTGGAAGGAGCACAAAGAACGACTCTAAAGAAGTGCCGCAGTTATTTCCGTGAATATAATATTCCAATAGCAGCCTCGCACGTCTTCTCTTCTTGAGATGGAGATCATTACGGAGAGGTTCTACTTGAAACTTTTCCGTTCATCAACTCGTCAAGCCCGATCATCCCCACTGGTGAAGCTCCACCACTCTCGAAGTACGAGTCGCTAACAAGAGCATGAAACCTGGGATAGCCCGCGGACCTGATTTTATATCAGCAGACTTTCTTCTGGCCGGTGGCCATCCTTTTCGTGTAATCTTAGCAGCGCACATGACATCCTACCTTCAGAAAGAAAGGATCCCAGACCAATGGAAGACCTTACGAACCGTTCTTATCCTTACGAAAGGTGACCGAAAGGACCTTCAGAACTACCGCCCGATACGCTTGCTGAGCGTGGTATACAAAGTATTCACCAAGATCATCCTCACGCGCATATCTAGGACGCCAGATGAATGAGCCTCAAGAACAAGCTGGATTCCGTCAGGAGTTCAGCTGCTTGGACCACATCCAGTGTAGAAACGAATGCAGCACTCTCAGCGCTGGTCGATCAAGGTGTGGATGCGTCGTATGTGAGGACAGTAGCCAATTGCTACGATCGATGCACGACTAGAATACAGCTTTTCCACCGCCCTCTCACTATACCCATTGGAAAGGGGATGCGACAAGGCAATACTATATCGCCGAAGCTGTTCACGGCTGCATTACAATGGATAATGAAATCGCTTTCCTGGAAAGAAAGGGTCATACGTTTTGATGGAAGATTTCTATCGAAACTTCGTTTTGCGGACGACATTGTTCTCTTTTCGAGCAGTACCAATGAAGCAGAAGCGATGCTCAACGAGTTGGACGAAGCAGAGAAGAGAATAGGACTGCGAATAAACAGAAAGAAGACACAGTTCATGAAGAACACCTACTGCGAGGATGGAGGAGTACAACTTGAAGGCTCCTAAATCGTGAAAACTTCGTCGTACGTATACCTTGGACGTTCTATGAACATGGAAAACGATTTGAAGGAATAACTGAATAGAAGAATGAGAGCAGCATGGACAGCATTCGCACCCGTCAAGGAAGCTATGGACCAACTGACGGACCAAGATCTTCGTGATAATCTGTTCGACTCAACAGTTCTTCCTGCGCTATTTTACGCAGCGGAGACGTGGACAGACACTGCTGCCACGTCTAGAAAGCTACTTGCTACCCACAGAGCCCTTGAGAGATGTTTCCTGAAGTTTAACCGGCGCACACAACACCTTGGCGGTCTTCGTAGCTCCGACTTAAGAGGAATGTCCCGTTTTCGCGACCCAGCTGAATGTAAATCAAAAGCAAAGCCTAGATGGGCCACTCACATTATGAGAAGAATCGACTATAGATGGACTAAATGAACGCTAGAGTGGAACCTAAGAGATGCTTAACGTCCTAGAGGGAGACCGCCTACGAGATGGGGTGACGTGTTCGCTACAAGGATGGTCCAGCTGACAGCTCAGCTGGATACGGCTCAAGCACCTCGTCAACGTCACTCACGAAACTTGAGAACATCTTGCCCGCACGTCCAGTGAAGACGGGCCATCTAAGTATCTAAGTCTAAGTAAGTGCTTGGAGAGCAGTCATACTTGTATGTGCCATTGCAGCACAGCTTCTGGTTTGTTTTCATATTCCCACGTAGGGATTGAAAGCAGCATATCACGAATCTGACGTGATGGGGGAATCCACGACAAAAGTCAGAGATGGGATTGTAGATTGTGGGATCAGAGCTGGTTCCACTCTCCGCTCCCTAGTCACCCTAAAAGATGAGGAACCGCTTTAGTTCCTACAAGAAACATTAGATCGTTCCTCCATTAACACGTTCTAGTCCCCTCAGCAACCTATTCATTGGTTTCACTTGAACAAGCAGTCGATGAAAACTCACTGGCTTTCGACTGTTGCGCAGCTGAATGAGGCACATGTACAAGGGTGGCCCGTTGCGATTAAAATTTCCGTGAAAAACGGAGTCTGCCGTTCTTTTACAACGATTAGGAAGAGATGAGCGGAACCAGCCCTGATCTCGTATAGAGTTTGTCTATCAGAAATCCATACCACAGATATCGTCAGATTCATGTCTTGTCTTTAAGCGATATCTTTAAGCGATGATGCCACGGCGCAGATGTCCACTATAAGTCCGTTGGACGTACAGTGGATCGCAGAAAGGAGACTGCAATTTTTTCTCCGACTCCACATACATGAGCCGCTAAGAAAAACATTCATATGTTCTCAAAAACGAAACGATTCGACAACACAAGTACCAACCGTCCTGCTCCAGAAGCTCAACTCAATGAGTTTTTACATCCCGTTCTATTCAGGTGACACAAGCACGATGCGTCTAGACCGTATCATGTGTCTCGAAGATATCATTACTGTGTTTCGCGAAGTCAACGAGAAAAGTCCGGTATAGAATTTCAATTTTTACTGCTTACGTATGCCCTTATGCCATTAGTTGCGGGTTTCGAAAAGAAAATCGTGCAAAATTGGAAAAAAAAAACGATTTTTAACTGACTTCTTACGTTGGGAAGTGGAGCCTTCGTAGTTGCTACGTAGGAAGTCAGGAAGCAGAAAATAAGTCCTCAATTCTACTTCTTTTTCCTTCTCGTCTCTATTCAAATTTTCATGATTTAAACTAGTTTGCTTCAAAAAAACTTTTAAACAAACCAGTTGTTTTTTGCTTTTTTTCTAAACTGTTTTCAGATCGATGCTGATGAGGACGAACAATATGAGCAACTCCGCGATCTTGAACTCAGTGACACGATTCTCTTTGTCCGAGCAGCAGCGTAAGATACTTTTAGATGATCCTATCTATGCGACGTTTGATGCAGCGTGGAGTTTCATAAGCGCAAATACGATATTAGGCATTTGACTTGATTAGGTTGTCGGGAAAGTCATGACGTATTTCTCCTGTTTTTCAAACGTTATATTATTCATATAAAGAACAAAGATCAATCAATGACATATTGCCCTTTCAATGAGCTTCATAACTCCTTGTTCATAAAAGGATCTGTTTTTATCGACGATAAACTGAGTAAGGTGCTGATTTACAGCCTCATCTTAGGTGAATGTTATACCACGCAAGGAGTTTCGAAGAGAGCGAGAAACAAGTGGAATGATCGGGATGGCGTCGAGTATGGTAGGTATGGAAACACATCTCATTCAAGCTCCAAAAATCTTAGGGTTTGAGGAGTCATGTCCATCACGACAACGCGAGACCACACATAAGTTTGATCACGCGTAAAAAATTATTGAAGATTGGATTGGATGTATACGGGGTATGTATACTGATTCTCATCTGGTTTTGTACAATCAGATTTGCACCTGTTTCGCCCCCTTCAAACCGCGATATAACATTCGATTTAGCTGTAAATTAGCACCTTACTCAGTTTTTCATGAACAAAGAATTTTGAAACTCGCTAAAAGATGGCAAAAAGCCATCGAACAAAACGGGAAATATATCATTGGTTGATCTTTATTTTTATATTAATAACCTTTGAAAAACCTAGGAATAATACGTCATGACTTTTCCGAGAACCTAATAGAATTAGAGTTACTGCGGCCCGCAAAGACCATCATAGGACAGCAAAATTATGCTACTACGGCACTGATATTAACGTTCAACTTCCACGCACCAGTACTCAGCCCTTTCGATTAAAGATATCACCACACGAATCTGGGGTGGTACAGGTTTCAGACGGGTAACGTCTATACGGGGTTGTAGATTTTGGAGAAGAGGGTGATTTGGTTCATCTTTCCCTGTATCAGTGTAAACAAACGACCCCGGAACGCTGTTTCTTACGACGGCTTCTGTTGCAATGCGGAACCCTTCCGTCCTGCCCCCGCCGGCGATTCGTTGGAAACCCATTCGGACGAAACGAAGGCGGGGCAGGACGTAAGGGTTCCGCATTGCAACAGAAGCCGACGTAAGAAACAGCGTTATGGGCTCGTCCGTTTACACTGGTACGGGGAGAGATGGACCGAATACCCGAAGTGTACGATGCCCCCACCCGCTCCTGATTATTTGCATCGTTATTACCATCACATACCCTTTTCCCCACAGTCTACGACCCCGTATAGGCATTACCCGCCTGAAACCCGTACCACCCCAGATTTGTGGGGTAATTCCTTTAATATCTTAATATCTCTCTTCATAGGAGTTATGCTGGCATTACTCTCCTACTTTTTCAGGGAGTACTTTGCTCGTGTAATGAAAATGTGTACGATGCCCCCACCCGCTCCTGATTATTTGCATCGTTATTACCATCACAATCTCGTACACCAGCCCGTGGTGCATCACTGTTGCAACGCTTCCGTTTCGGACAACTCGTCAACGGAAGAAACTACAGTCCAAGGACAAGGTGACAATTGTTGGGCACTCGGGCCTCCTATATGTTCGTCGGAGACCAGAGCACCTGAACTCTATCCGATTCATTACGAACCACCTCGGCGGAAGATCTTTGGAAAGATGGCTTCGAATCCGTTCACGAAACCTGCGAATCCACAACCTTCTGAGCCAGGTGAGTGTAGACGAATAGTCGACATATTGTTATATATCCTGAGCGATAATAGGGTAAATTTACAGAGTTGTCGCATGTTGCTCGTTGGTTGGACACTATTCGTTTGGACGATATCGAGAAATATCATGAGCCATTGTAGGGGTTTGTTTTGGTAAGACAGCGAAAGTAGGCGGTTAGGGCGAAAAGAAACAGAACGGGTCCGTTGCCTACATCCATTAGATCATTAGCAGTAGTATGGCAAACAACTGTCTCTCAAACCTTAATGTTAGAAGAAACATATTTTGGCAGAACTTTAACTTTTTAAGTCCATGCACAACTTCTAAAAAACGTCGATTTCTATCCTTTCAGTCTAGAAACATACGAAGACTCCGATAGAACAGAAGACATTCTCTCGTCAGACTGTGCTTGTAGCAACTGAGGCTTTGAAATTTATAATTTATTAAAAATTTTCACTTTCTCAACCATCACAAATTACGAGCCACGTCCACATTAGATATACAAGATTCGCTGTTTACATGATAAGCAAATGGGATCTTGATTTCTTTATGAAAAAAAACAACTATGATAACGACATGACACGTATTGGATCCGCATATCCGGATATGAGGTGGGAATGTATCTAGAAAACTGGATTATGCAGGTCTGCTCTCATTATATTAAGCATTATATCAAGTTCTTGCCTGATTGCCAAAACAAGGAAAATGTAATTGTCAAGGGATTTTGGAAGAAATCTAGTCATCATATGCCTTGATTTTATTCGTAGAAGAAATTCTAGCGAATTGGGTGTGAACATTTTGCTATATTAATAACGTCATACACAACTGACGTTCTAAAAAAGAACTCATTGAAACCATTGAAACCTCTTAGCCCCTCTAGGCTCTGTACGAAAATGATTAAAACCTCATGTTAGCTGCATACTAAGGTGGAAAGAAACTTGACAATTCCTAAGCACCTAAGCAGAGCTACTAGAAACAGACTGAGATAGCATAAAACAAACCATACAATAAAGCAAAAACACTTGCACAGCAAGGAATCAAATGAAAGGATCACAAACCGTTTACCCAAGCTGCTATGCGGAACAAGTGAGCGTTTAAAAAGACTAGAATAATAGAACTACTCTAACAAAGTAGCTTATCAAGTTGACACTGTTAAAGGCCATAAACTTGGCAACTAAACACCTCGTAGTAACCACCTGTTATTCAATTCGTTCCACACCTTGCTCCGGTGGAAGCATTTTGTATGCCGTCACGTCAGCCAGTCCTTCAAAGTCGATAGGAGATGGAGCCAGCTTCTTTTTAGGGCTGGCTTGGCCAGTACTGAAAGGTAGGTCATTAGAACTGCATGAAGAAATTTGTCTGAAATTGTGGCTAAACTAATCAAACTATTAGGTTGGTCCAAAAATAATGCGCGTTTTCAAACATTCACTTTGAGACGCTACAACTCCCCTCAAAATCAACTTTATCAATCGAAATATGAACCATTACAGTACAGGAATCATTGCAAATTTGCTTATTCCGCTGAGTAAAAGTCCACGAACTTCCGGAAGTCGTTTTCTGCATAACCTTGGTTTTGGAGGATATTAACCCTTAGGCAGTTGTCCAGATGTATGAAAAAGTGATAGTCGATTAGCGAAAGGTCTGACGAACATGATGGGTGAGGCAGAATTTCATAGCCTAACTCGTCCAAGTTCAGTAGCGTAACCTTTGCGGCCGAAGAAGTTGGAGTTTCTGGAACATTTCGTGCAACTCTTTGCAGTACTTCTCTGCAGTGATGGTACCACCAGATTTCATGACCCTGGATTGGATTACACCTGTGGCACACCATCATGCTGTCACTCTGGTCTTCTTCGGCCACATTTTCGGTTTCCTTAACTTGCTGCTTGGAAGCTTCATCCTTGTTAATTTATTAAGACGACTCTTTCTGTTGTCGTAAAGGATCCGTTTCTCATCGGTCGTAACAATAAGATCGAGAAATGAACTGTTATTGTTGCGTAACGGAAGCGTTGAGCGGATCTCAAAATGGTTTCTTTGGGATTCGCTCAGTTCGTGCGGCACACACTTGTACCGTGGATTCGGTGCTGCTTCCCTCACTCCAGACAGCGTTGATATTCCTAGCTTTCTCCGCTACAAAAATGCTCATCCTGATTTCGTAGATTTGGTGAGAATCTTCCCTGGACATATTATCTTCTCAGTCTTGCTATTGAACAAATACTGATTCTCGTTCGAAAGCACTTCCGCACTAATAACCACAAAGAAATGCGCTACGAAATGCTATACGGCTTCTAATATTAAATTTGAGCGTAACCGAAAAAAAAAACTGGTTGTAAAGATAAGGCAACGAAAAACGTGCATTATTTTTGCAGGAACCTAATATAAGTGAAATTAAACAAGAGTTCCGAAATGACATAGAAAAAAACTCCCACAATCCACGATGAAACTTTGACATGCTTGGTTTCACGATTCGCAAATTTTAAAATCAGCGCATATTCCCAAGGCCACCTTATTCTTCTGCATAAGGATCTTTCAAACCTCAGTACTTCAGCGTTAGAGTGACACAGAGAGGTGTGGAAAAAAATCATGAAGTAGGTACGAAATAGAGCAAATAATGACTGCACTAAGCGTCATCTATCAAAAAAAAAAAGACTCTCGCGTTCTCTATTATTTCTAGTCAGCGCTAATTGGACTTCGCGATTAAAGCCATAACACTAGATTTTCCGCTACCTCACCGTTTCCGCACAGCGCAACTACCCGGTAACAGAAAAACTGCAAGAACTCTTCAAATTTCTAAAATTTTGCTATATTCTGTCAGTTTGTGTTAGTGCAAATAATTTAACTAGACACTTACTCAGATTTTTCTTTCTCTTTTTCTTTCTTCTCAGTTGTCGATGATGAATCATCCTTAATTGACTTCTCTTCACCTTCTGGAATTGATGGAGGTGGTTCGCTTTTGTCTCGTTTAGCGCTAAAACAAGTTGAACTTGGAAACATTTGTGTTAGTTGAGGAAGATGAAGGAAAAATACGTACCGTGACATATGTGCAAGGCTCTGAGTCCTTCTTGGTGGGCGTTCCTCTCGTTCGCGTTCAATACTTCTTCTCTGACTAGCTATCTCGAGTTCATCCCATTGACTCATTAAATCGGAAACAGTGAATCCCTTAACTCCAGCCGTCTGATGTAAGACGTCTGAACAGATAATTTCTGGGATGATATTATAGGACAGAAACAGGAAGGAGTATTTAAAAGTACCAGAAAAGTCGATTAGACTTATTCGTGGGGAACTTGGTGCGCTTTTGCTCTTCTTTTCTACCATTCTCTTACGGTACAGGTCATACTCAGCGCGAGCCTAGATTGAAATGTAATGCAGAAAAGTAGAGATCTACTCTAAGTACAGTTTCAATGTAAAAGATGATGAAACCGACCTGCAACTCCTTATATTCCGTAACATGGACGCACGCCTTTCCAAGCAATACTATACCATTGCATATTTTGATTGAAACCATAAGCAACCAAGCAATCACTGAAAACTTTTAAATAGGAGGAAACTTCCAGGTTCTTGTAAGTAAATATTCGTCCCTACCGCATATAACCAAACTTGTCTTGCTTTGAAGTGTAAATGTTTGGCTTAAGACTCGTATAAGCATGATAGATAGCGGTATTGGGATAAATCCCATTCTCCTCGAGACCTTGAAAAATATTTCCTTTAGTTATTGCTTTCTTTCTTATTCGACACATATGCTTGTTCTAACGATGCGTTGGGTTAAAGGCAGCATACCACGAATCTGGTATGGATTCCAGGTGGAGTATCCGTCTACGGAGTCGCAGATTATGGAGAACGGGGTGGTTCCACTCATTTCTCGCTGAACCACTACAAGCAGCCGGTTTTGTTGCTGTTTTGCACGATGCCTTCTATTGCAGCGCGCCATCCTTGCACGCGTAGCGTCTCTTACTGCCTATCAGGGCAGTCCGAATTGATTTTCAACGAATCGCAGGGTGGAGACGGCACAAGGGATGAAGCGTTACAATAGATGGCGTCGTACAGTACAGCATTCTCGAGGCAGCTGTTTGCAATGATGCAGGGAGAGATGAGCGGAACTGACGTCGTCTCCATAATCTACGACCCCGTATACGGATACTCCACCTGAAATTCGCACCACCTCAGATTCATGGTATGCTGCCTTTAAGCACAACATAGTGGAAAGACCAATCAATAGACCTCACTCAGTTCTATCAATTACCTTGCAAGTACTAAAAATTCCGGCTTATCAATATTTCTACAGAGAGCATGAAACTAACACTTATTTTCCTTGCTCAAGAATGACTGTTCATTATTGTTTCCGTCTATGAGAAATAAAGTCTAAATTGACATCGGCATTACAGTCAAGGGACGCTAAGCAAGGAAGCATGCATAATCCGTTTTTAAAATCTAGTTAGAAGTCAGCATGTCACGGTTTTGACGCGGTGCAAAGCCCACAGCGAAAGCGCAGAGATTGGATAGTAAACTGCGAAACCCAGCATGATTCCACTCATCTTTCCCTAATCGTCATTTTAAAAAAACGGCGTGGAATACGCCGTTTTCAATCGTAACGCCCCATCCTTGTGCATGCGCTGCGTTCAAGAGAGAAAAAAATAACTATTTCTTCTCTCCAATCAGCTGAGACAAATGAATAAGCTGCTGAGAGGACTGGAACGCGTATATTGAAGCGCGCTCTAACGTACCTCGTAGGAACTAAAGCGGTTTAAACTAAAGCACGCTGGGTTCCCCAATGTACTATCCGAACTCTAAGTTTCAATGTTGGTTCCGCACCACGTCAAAGTCATGATACGCTGCCTTTAAGCATCATAATGTTCATGAAGCTCTTCAGGGAAAAAATATTATAAGGAATGACAAATTAGGTGAGAAACCACCTCACCTGGTCTGAATAATCGCTAAATGCTGATGAGTCACGACTCCTCACCACATCATAAGCTATGGTAATTGTGAAATCTGGAAAATTTATAAATTCATTTAAGTAATCTAAGAGAAATCCTATAGAGAAGCGGATATGCTTACGGCATAGAGTAAAATCATAATGCAACAAATCTTGTAAATACGTATCCGAGGAACTGTAAAGTGGGTCCTGGTGGATTCTCCACGGATGTAGTTAAAAGTACATGTCATTTTGTATGGTGTTCTAATCAAAGAAGGGACTGAGTTTTGTCTAGATATTACCTCCAGAAAATCTAAAAATCTTATCAAATGATCTCTTTTTCTTGCAAGAGGTCAGAGATAGAGAAGGTCCATCTGTCCGGAAATAAATTAGGCTACAAAAAAGCTTGGAACTTATAGGATAACAATTATACTCAGTCCCGTCACTCTTGAAAGTTGGAATCTTCCTTTTTTGACGAAAATTTTCATAGACGTAATTTGAAGCTTTCTCTCATATTCGACGTGAGGATTTCTCTTGCTTTTGGTACGGTTACTATTTGAGATCCGACACATCACAAAATTCGCAGTGGTTGTGTCTGATTCTCCAGAACAGTTTAGTAGGTCGTGAATTATATACTAGCTCAAAATGTTGCTCAAAAATCCCTCCTTACACGCAGCCATACGTACCCGACACGGTGACGGCAATCGTTCCAAAAAGAAAGATCTTTTCAATACCCATCGTAGTTCAACAAAGAGAAAACTTTTAGGACCTTTATAAACTTCTGCGTTAATCTCATTGAACTTCGTGATAAATGCGTGCTTTAGCCAGTCCACCAATAGTTCAGCGCCCACAACCATCAACTAAAATACTCAATAATTTCTTAGGAAATTAAAAATTCAGAAATTACCCACAATATCTGGCATCATTTCACGTAAATGCTCGTTACTCCAGTTAACGGCCATCATATTTCGTACCATAACAACGAACAACAACGCAATAATATGAAATCGTTCACGAACATCACTAAATAAGCAGATAGGAAGAATTAATGCTGAATCCTTCTCATAAAATTCACAATAAGATACCCGGCAAATGAGGTTGCCGACTTTCGGCAGTTTTGTGGATCGATGTACAGCAAAGCAAAGCATACCTGCAAGCCATTTGGAAAAGATTGGCCTTAGCGAACTTCTTGAATACTGAGCCCTTTAGCTCGACGAAGTTATTAGACATCATTATTGCCAGAAGAGCTTGATTATGGGAGTTGAAGGCAACGTTTAACGTGGTAGCCTAAGGATAAAGACGATTATGTCTTATGTGAACATCTGGACGAAAACATACATGGAAAACTGTTTAAATTTTAAATGATGTAGTTAAACCTTCGAACGAGTGTTAAGTTAAACAAATATGACGTAAAAACGGTTCCTTCAAAGCAATCCGTATGAAGTCCAAATGAATCAGTGCTGGGTACTAGAGAAAAGTTTTTTTTTTTTGAACCGTAACCTTTTTTCAGAAATCGAAACATGTTTCAATCAATGTAGTATAGCTTTACGCTGTTCAATTTCAAAAAAAAAGTTGTAGGAGCAGATCTACACCTGAACTAAGTCGATCTACTTCGAAACAGATGAAGACAGATGATTCACTCCAAATTTTGCAACGAAATAAAGATTTATTGCGATTTGGATTTCAACATATTCAGTTTATCTTAGATTAACCTATTCTTTAGATGTATAAACTTGAATAAACTTTAAAAAAACCTACAAATTACCTGTAGTAGAACCAAAAATGTGTGTATTGTAGCATACGAAAGCGCAAATGCAAAATGAAACAGTGTCCTTACGACACTTTTAAAAGTTTTCGGTTCATTCGCTGTCCAGAATAAAGCATCAAGGATATCCTATAACACAACTGTTTTCCTACAAACAGAATTCTGTTAAATAAAAAAAAATTCCAGAATTACCTGTCCTAAGCTACTGAAAAGCTTATCTGCCACTTCTAACATGTTATAGAATATGTACAATTTTATAACTCCTTGCCCGCGTACTTGATGATAAACCACTGATGTATCTAGAAGTTATTCACAATAGTAAAACGAAAACATCAATATATTCCAAGAAACGAGATGAGAAGCTGATAAACAAACCTATATGTTGCATAAGAATAGATCCAAAAACTATAATCCAAACTTTGAAAAAATCACAAGTCTCAGCAGAAGTCCAAGGTTGCAGTCGAAGTATGAAACCCATGATTGACATCTATAAAACTTTTCTATTCTGTCGCCAATATGAAATTAATAAAAAAAAATACTAACTTACAAAAAATCTAATGGGTAAAAAAGTGAAAAGATAGCAAAATGCATCAATGCACTGCAACAGCCCATAGAAAAGAAACCGCTCGACCTAGAAGGATTTTATATGAAAAAACATTTCATATATAATATATATATATATATATATATATATATATATATATATATATATTTATATATATATATATATATATATGAAAAAACACGGTAATACAATAGGAACTCACTTCAATGGGTATGCTTAGAAATGCATAAACTTTCCGTCGTTTTTCAGTGTATCGTGTTTGATCATTATGCAAAGAGTATCCTCTGTAAAAAAAACTAAATGCATTTCTTAAGAAAGATATATTCTGAAACTCGTAGGAATTCTCCCCTTAATTTCGTTGCATTTTGTATTGTCACTAATCAGATACGTGGAATTAAAAAGTTATCGAAACTGCTACCTACTACCTAACGAAAGTAAATCATGTACGAAAAATTTGAACGAATCTAATTTATTGCTGCGCTAGTGTTGTTAGCTCAACTTCGCCGCAAAAGTTGGCAAGTGTTAAGTGTACACCATCTTCGAAAGCGATAGATAGAGTAGGGCCAAACGAAATGAAGCTCGGCTGCAGTTGCGCAGGCGGCTCCGCTCGAAGCAGTGCGGTGTAGCGTAGCCGTTGGGATCGAAGAAGGTGGGACCTTTGCTGGCGCTATTCATAGCTGCAGTTCGCGATGGTCCCATCTCGATTCCAACGCTAGCTCGACTTCACGGCTTCGAGCGCAGCTGCTTATGCAACTGGTGCTTCATGTCGTTTCGACTATACTACGCATATTTTCCCTTAGCTCATAAAATCCATAAAATCCAACGAAAAAAAGCAAGACAATAAAAGGTAAGGACTGGAACTGACCTGGTAAGCTCATTCCAACAATATTCGAAGAAACTATATGACTGAGGAGGGAGATTAGATTGACGCTGATCATCTGAAAGGTAGTGACACAATTCGAAATTCGCACCACAACGTAGTGCAGCACAAAATATGCATATTAATTAGTTGATCACTCAGTTATTTTTATCACAGTTCCCAAACAGATTACTTACTATAAGAACTGACGATAACAAACGAGATTCAACCTATCGGACAGCATATAAACGTCAAAAGCAGACGTACTACAGAAAATAGTTGAAGGAAACATCTTATCTCCCTGTTGTACAACGAACGCGTTTTATCACGCATTTTTATGGGATAAAATATACAAGTAGAGTTTATCCTAGAAGCCATAGACAAACAACACTGTTTTACGCTAATAATTTTGGATCCGGAAGTCAAAGCAGAGAAAATGTGGTTACGGACCGATTAGTATGACGAGGATTCGTTTTAGAAGTCAAATCTTTGACTGTTTGCATGCAAATAGCACTTTTTAGGGCTGTTTGCATAGTTATAATAGTAGAAAAGATGACGTCGCTCAATCGCGTCTAGACCAACGGGTGACTATCAACCGAGCGCTGTGACATTACTGAGTTCGATCGATAATAACTAGTTAACCCGCTCATCGCTTCTATTGATTATGCGGATGGCTCAAAAGCAAGGAGTTCGATTGGAGGGCGCCAGTCTTGTGAATGCGCCGCATCTTCCGGGCCATATTTTAGGGTAATTAGGAAGAAATGGACGGAATCACACCCCTCTCCATAATCTACTATCCTGTATAAGAATACTCCACCTGAAACCCGTACCACCTCAGATTCGTGGGGTAATGCCTTTAAGTTGGGAAGTTCAACATGTCTTAATTTTTAACACGAGCATATCGTTCATTACTAAAGGCTCTCAAAAAGAAAAAAAAAACAGAAACAAAGGAAACTGACCCTGATCAGCCAGGAGCAACTCTACGTCATCATCACAAAATATGGTAAGATTTTCAGCTATCGATATGCGTGCCGGACGATATGACGATGAGTTCGGCTCATCCTCCAGGTCGCTGCCGATCGTGAATCCTTCCGATGAACGTGTAGAATCTGTTCGCACCTTCCTCAATCGTATCTCTTCCGCCTCCTCTTGGGTCATGGCTGTAAAACAGAAACATTTCAAGCGAAAAGCTGCTGAAAACATCAGGAATGGTGGAAGAAACATTTGAGGGCATATTTCATGTACGCTTTGTGTAGAATTTAATCGCTATCATCGAAAACATACAAGAGTGAGTTCAAGAAAGTTTATTTCAGTATTGTTTTGCGTGGATGGAAGTTACTGTCAATGAAGAAATACAATAATGGAATGGAATAAGCAACGTTTCGGTCGGTACTTCAATAGGAAAAACTAATTTAGAGGGTTATTGAAAGTGATAAGCACCAAGTGAGGTCCGGACATGTTTCAACACTAGAAGAATAATATTACAAAGGTGTACATTACATCCAATGCATTGCGTTGTGTTGTACTGTATTGTTAGAATTGTGCGCATTGAAGGGTAACGATAGTTTCGTTTTCAAAGCTTCAAAGAATCGGGAATCACGACCACCCGTGGATCAGAACAGCAGAAGCAAAGAAGAGCAAAAAAAAAGGACATAGAAACAAAGGAAAATAAAGATCAACCCTAATCCCAGCTACAGCTCAAGGAAATCAGTAAATAGGCACAACTATTTTGAAACAATTAGAGAAAGATAAAGTGTCGTGGTGGTTTGTCGAGGCATCCGAAAAGGTGCTTCAAAGTAAAACAACGCTCTGTCGCTACGCTGCGACCTTTAACTTGTCAAGTTTTTGTAGAACCTGCCTTGTCGATTCAGATGGTGCTGGCAGCGGTGGGTATCGTTTTCGTGGGATTGTTTTTTCACGATTAATAGTGCTACTGAAAAGGTCACTGATTTCTTCTCTCTCAGGATCTCCCACAGGAGCGGTCCTCTGCAGCTCTTTGATAAAACACTATTTCAAGCGTTGCTTAGTCATGTTACGACTTTTTCACTGCCCAATAACAATCAGCAGAAGAACCTGTTGTATGTCGTACCTTCCCCATCTGTATCTCTTCGCCTTCGCATAGTAGAACAGCTCATTTCTGCCCAACGATGACTCATTCGCACCGTCCCCAACGTTCTCTGATGTTATTGAGCACTTGTTCATTCCGTTTCTCATACCTCTCAACGGAATTTTGTGTCTTTTTATAAGTAACGGTGTTCATTGTGGTCTTGAAGTGCATTGTAAACCTTCATACATACATTTCTTTCACTCATTCTTCACATTCTATCGCGTTTTGTTTTATTGGTTGATCTTTAATCCACATAGATTTCGAGGATATTTCGTTAGATAAAGGTAGAAAGTGCTCACTGTTCAAGGGTACAGCGATCAGTTTGTTATTGGAAGTTGGACGAGTTTCCCTTCAACGTACTTTGTTGGTTCTTTCTTATTTAGTGCCCTAATAGTTAACATTTTTTTTGGGAAAAAAAGAAGTAACGTTGTGGTCAAGGCAGACCATTTTAATATTCAGAGCTGTTCACCTGTAAACTAATAAACAAAAAATACAGTTCTGGTGATCACTTTTCTCTGTCTTTAGGGTGGAGGTGGAAAGAAACAAAATTCCAATGGTCCAATGTTGAATTTGGGAGTATTTCTAAGTATTTCTAGAATTAAATGCGTTCACCTTGTACAATCCAACACACGAGGACCCAGATTTTCTCGGTCGCAAACTAGGACGACTTTAACTTTTTCCTTTGCATCCACCTATGCTGTATCTTTTTCTTCCAGTTCTCGTCTTGAAATTTCTCAATTAAATTATCTACTGGGAATTTTTTTACTATCAGCTATTCCTTTTCATCTGCTATGTATGCTCGATTCTATGTTTTTCTCTTTGTTTACTCTGTCAAGACGGATGTAAGGTGTTGCGTCGTTGAATAATTTCATCGTCAATCTATTATCCGCGATTTCATTCTCCCCAAAGAAGCAAAGAGTTGCATTGTTGGGTGAACTGAGGCTTCTGATTCCGGGATTTGTAGGGAAATTTTTTCTAAAACTACGTCCCTTATGCAATTTCCTAGTTGGAAAACCCAGAACCACAGCACGTGAATTTCACCGAAGTATACAACTTCTTTCGTAGGCTTGGAACTCGAACCAATTGCAGAACGTTGCGTTTCTCTATTCCATCCTATTCTCTATTTTTTTTAATGATTTGCCAGTAATTCAGACTTCTAAATCTCTATTTAGTTCATTTCTCTTCATAAGATCTAAGTTACCTGCAAGCTGCACCAACTATTGATGAACATCGCCCATTTCATTACGTGTTATTCATTTATTATTCTTTTATGTGTTTGTTGTCGACACGTATCAGTGTGAACCTTTAATTTGTTGAAGAAATTGATACGGCTGCTGTTATGATGCTGTCAATTTTGCTTATCGAAAACAGCACTACTTCGTTTTTCACCACATACCTGAACGATTTTCCATTGATGTACGTCCTTTTCTACAGTTTCTACGTTTCGTTTTGCTTTGCGTTTTGCAAATGCACCGCTCGGAAATTGGTTCACCGATTCACCGCTCAATGATATGTATTTTGATCTACAAGTCTTAATTTGCTTTTTGGCTAGTTCTATCACGGTTTTGATACAGTCTCGTTTTGTAGGAGACTGCGTTGATAGAATACCGGCTATATATATTGGTTAATTTGTCTCATAAATGTCAAAAATTGTGCGCTATTCACTTCCGTCCATTGACATAAATATATCATACTACCCTGCATTGTTGGTTGTTGTTTTACTGTTTTATTGTTTCCTCTGCTTTCTTTGGATTCCCCTAAATGCATCTTTTCTCACTTCGTTTTTGACGATCGACGTACTCGTATTCATCGTTAGCTTCAGGTATAAAAAAATATATAAACTATATTTAAGGGCCCAGCTATCAAATGAGAGTTTGAGTTCAGCTCGTATCTCGGAAGGAGGAGTTCGTCGATCATCTATCTATTGCTCAAAATGTCTGCTAAACCGCCAGTTCCTAAGCCAAGGACCCGTTTTAATGTGAGCCAAAAGATTTTACTGCTATTTTCTTCCTCTTTTGTTAAATCTATTTTTTTGCGCATTGCTTTCTTCTATCACAGATGGGCTTGGTTTCCGAAGGATCTCCGAGTCGATCCGCTTCTCATTCGACAGCATCTTCGACCGATAGCACTGCCGTCGTCGACAAGAACGGAAATTCTGAAGCTCACATCAACAATATTTACCCCGTTATCGAAAGTTAGTCATATCCAAACATTCGAAATTTAAAATCCATTTTAGAGTGTCTGTTCGAACAATTTTTTCAAATTGGACTTTTCGTCCTCTATTCTCTTATTCCGTTGTTCACATATATAAGGCTTTGCTTTCATTCATTTGCTTTTATTTCCCTCTTTCCCCCACATTTTCCCAATAATCTACTGATTGAACTGTACCAAGCGACCAAAGATAATGAGCATAATTAACGTTAGATATTGACTTTCTTTTTAGGAGATAGGCTGCAGATATTGTCTTTTTTTCCTCTAGGAGTATTCTACTGTCCACAGAGAGGCAGTAGAATACAGTAGAGATTGTTGGCCATGAATTGTGGTCAGAATGCGGTATATGCTTCACAGCCGAGGGATCACGGTAGAATCGTGGAAACACGTCATTTCCACGATTTGCAGTTATTTGCGCTGAATGTGCACATGCCTGCAACGAATGTCAACGATTTCATTTCCCAAATGTGTTCGAAGTTCTCATATATGCACGAATATGCATATCCCTACCACTTGACTAGAAAAGAGTTGGGATATCTTCAAGCACTCGACTTTCTTAGAAAGATTACAAGCCAACTTTTTAAAGTTATGAAAATTTGCTATAGGTTGTACATAGATTTCTGTCTTTAGTCTGATCAATAAATTCAATTGTTCATAGTTTCCCTATATTTGTGCACTCCATGAAAATTTACCTTTCTTTGTAACTTCTGTCCTTCTACGTACTTGAAAAGTTCGGCTTGGAACTAAATCTTCGAACATCAGATTTTTTGAAGGATTTGTACATGTAGTTGGATTTGAAAGGAAAATATTCATCGCCCAAACTGAGCATGCGTTTTGATGTCGAAGCTCCCAATGAAATGGTTTCATTTTATGAAAACTTATGATGAGTTATAACTCAAATTACGATGATTGTTTCTATTCATAGAACATTTGTTGTTTTTGGTTCTTTAGTCAGTTTGATTAGAAGTATTGATTATTTGGGAGGACTAATCTTTGAAAGTAGTAGGGTTTAATGGTTGCGTCCAAACTGGACATGTTTACTTTTTTCACCTACTAAAAGTAAAATCCTAGATGAACAGTGGATTAAGGCCATCCGAAGAACAAGGGCTACTTTGACATTCTATGAAATGATTTGTTCTTCGTTTACTTTCATCTTTTTTCCGGATTGCTCTCAACAGCTGTGACAAATTAAGACATTATTAAAAAGAGATTTAACAGTACTCTTGAAATGAATTCGAAAAATGTCTTGATCTACCGAAAAA
Source organism: Necator americanus (assembly GCF_031761385.1). Lineage (NCBI taxonomy): Eukaryota > Metazoa > Nematoda > Chromadorea > Rhabditida > Ancylostomatidae > Necator > Necator americanus. Next base: position 35,618,325 of record NC_087373.1, on the reverse strand, counting down.
TAGCCTTTTCGTTTGTTTTCTTTTTATTTTTGATTTGTTTTTAAGACGTGAGGTGCATTAATATGAGTAGTCCTCTTTATGTTTAGTTCAGCCAAGTCATTATCCGCACAATTTTTGTTGATTTCTAAGTTCCCGGGTTCGTAAGCGAAATTTCGAGATGTATAAGTCTACTTAGACACACTAAATAATATTAATTTCATTGTATTTCCGAATTTTAGATGCACCACCTCCGGAACCTCCTCTTGTTGCCCCGCAGTCAACTCCTCTTAACCATCGTACTGCCCCTCCGCCACCTCGACCACCACCACCGATGCTTCCACCGCCACCTCCGCCACCACCACCACCGCCGGGGTGGAAGGTCTGAATATTCGAATTCCTTTCTTTGCTTTGTCTATTCCAGTTCCTCGTCCTTAAAAGAACAATATTTCACCATCCCATTAGCCATCCTATCACTTCCATTCTATTTCACTGCACAGTTGTTTCTGCGTGTTTTCGAAGCTGCATAGATTGTTCAGGTTCCTCCTCCTATTCCTCCCCTTCCACCAATTTTTCTTCCATCACCTCCACCTCCTGACACACGTAGTCAGAATAGTTCTTCATCGGTGTCCACTCCTTCGCCTCCCGTACCTCCTCGTCCGGTAACAATTTTTGGCCCTTTTCCTCACCTATAACCTTTTTACCATTTTCTCACTTTAGAAAAAATGGGAAACAGCTAAAACTGTCGTGCATTCTCACGGTGACGATGGGTTGTACGATATAATGCCGAGGTAAATATTTGCATTCCCGCTAGTCTACGTCTTTTGGTTCGAAGTTGCGGCCAAGTTCAATTTTAGTGAGAAAGTACCGAATCAATCGCATCTTACTGCTGAAAGAATTGATTTTATCGAAAATCCTATCTACATGTCGCTCTTTTCCACGAAGAAACTTTCACTCCCTAACGGTGACGGAAATTCTGAACAAAACGGTGCGATAAAGCAGGATCTACCAGCACCTGTTAAAGAACTGCCGCCATCGCCAGTGGAGAAAGAATATCCGTTGCGAGTCAATGACACCAGCAGGTAATATTCGATAACATCCTAAATCCTTATGTAATCTTTATTTTAATGTTTTCGTTTAGAACCGACGTGAGCGAGGGTGTAAAAAGTCAACAGTCTGCTTCAGAAGTTTCCTGCTCATCAGGTGTGAATCTTTTTTCAATATTGAATATCAGCCACTCAGCAATATGACCTGTCGAGTACCACTATTTAGATGTTCCGCGAGGTAGATTCGACGCAACTGTTCCTATTCCTCGTCCTCCTATTTCATCATTGAACGACTCCTACGAGGACAGGTACACGCCTACCCCCAGAAGGTATACGATTATTTGAGAAAAGTTACCAGGAAAAGCACAGGAAATGTGGATATTTACGTTTTTCTCTTTTTCTTCTTCTAGAAGTGTTGCACCAAGTGTGGATAGTTTTGCGGCGAATTCGATACCATTTGATCAATTTGAGAAGGTAGTGGAGATAGCTGAGATTCCGGAGAATATAAGCGATACGGTTGAGCTGGGTAAGTGAAAATTACTCTTAAACTCTGACATCTTCCAAAACTTGTAGGCACATATTTCTTGAAATTGCTAAGGTGTTTTTTTTTATTCAATTTGCAGTGTATCTATTGAAATGTTTCAGTGAATGCCGAGATCTCTTCTGGAGATCATGCTAATGGATCAACTGTTGCTTACTTTGGCGACGTTTCTCTCCACATTGGCAAGAAAGAGCGGAAGAAGGCCCATTGTCGTCTAAGAAATATGGAACTCAGTTTCCACGAAGATGACACGGTGAGTTTCAAAGATTTGATGCTTAGACTTCTTTATTATAAATCAAGATTCACCCTTTTTTCAGACAGAGGATTGTATTGCTGGCCCATTTTCTCTTCTCGGTTGCGAACTCATCTGCAGAGAAGAACAAACAATCACTATCAGACTTAATGAAAGGGAAACGACAAAAGTGGTCACTTTCAGCGCCGAAAAGGACTCCGAAACTTGGATTCTGCTTCTAGGAGAGGTGCAAGTGTTTCTTTTTTTAAGTTTGAATTCTTTCATTTGGTTATTGGCTTTGTGATTCAGATGTGCTTATCTGTGCATTTTCCCTTGTTATTCCATCCTTCTGTTAACTTATTCCATATTGAAGTTTCGAGAGGATATTCCACTGAATTTCTGTTTTTTTCAAATTGTTTGGTTTCCATGATTGTTTTGTTGAGAAACAACATAGTGAATCCTTTCTTTCGTCAGACTAACCGCAAATAGCTCACAGTGCGGTAGTTAGAAAATAAATAGCTAGTGAAAATGTGAAGATATGAATATTATGCGAATTTTATTCGTTTCTTTATAGTGTTGGTTGTCCGAATACGATTTACTGCGCTCAAGTGTGCAACAGGTACACGCATGTGGAACTTTTTGGTTACGTCAAGGTATCTTGTATTTTTTCATCCTTATTTCTTCATTTTTTTACTGTTGGGTGTATCTCTATTGTATTTATCGTTTTCTTCTGCATACAAGGATGTTTTAGTCTCTCGAGCTAACTTTTGAGGCTGTTATATTTCTTCTCCTATATTATTAATAACTGTTTCGTCATGAATTTTCATGAAAAAAATGAAAACAACTGTCGATATCGATGTTGTTCAGGAACCACTAGTGATTGGATGTATACAGCGGCAGCTCTTCACGGTAGAACAATGTTTTATGTGCTTCTCGACTCTCCAGATTATATTTATGAGTTGGACGTGAGGAAAGTCAGTGTTGTTTGTACTTTCTTTTTTTGTAAACAATAACGTTTGGTTATTACTCTTTTCTAGGTGTTATTGCTTCGCGAACGCCTTGATAAAAATGATTGGTGTCCGAAATGTAAGCGAAAGGATCAAAAAGGCCCTTTTCTAATATCATTGGAAGGATGGTTAGTTTCCTAGTAATTACTCATCACTTAGCGTAGGGTAATCTCGGCTATTAAAAAAAGTAAATTTTCTACTAAATGACTCCTTGAAATGTCCTATTTCAGTGCTCTGTACGTGGAGTGTTGCGATGATCTATGCACAGGGAAATGGTACTCCACCATACAGGATTCTCTATCCATGTCGCCTCTTGTTGTTGAAGATTTTCGCCTTACTGCTGATAATATTCCAATTGTAAGCCATATTTTCTCAACCTTATCTTTGTACGATGTCGAACTGTAGCACTAACTACTGTAATAGATGTTGACATGACATTGACCCGAATTACTCTTGTTCCAGATTGTTGACAAATGTCTCCGTTTCGTTGCCGCCTATGGAATTCGATCTGAAGGTATTTACAGAAGAAATGGGAAGATATCCGAAGCTAAGGACATTTATAAAAGACTTACAGAAGGTAAATACACATACTGAGTAGATGTGTTCTCCATTTTTTAAATTATACTATTATTACATTTTTTATTATTTTCGGCTTTAGTACATTTTTTTTATCTCCAAATACCTCTTCAGTGGAAAACCTTCCCACGTTTGGCGGCAACTGAGTTTTCTTGATTCATTCCTCTTTCTTAAATATATGATCCGGCGGGGATGTCGCTTATCTTGTTTCCCTTCTGGTAGTTTTTCAAAATCTTTTTCTTTTTTTACCTAGTCCAGATATTTTTTGAAAAAAAAAGCCAAGGAAAAGAAGGATCCCAAGTTCTGCACTAAGACAAACACTAACACGCTAAAAGTGTGAGGTTTATTGTTTATCATACTCTCTTTCGATCTATCTTTCTGCTATCAGGGAACTTCAGTTTTTTTTTTGAATTCCCAGATTTCTCTTTTCCACACTTTTACTTTTTAAATACTTATGTTTAAAGCGCTTTTATTGTCAATATTCTAATGCAGAATTAAACAGCGAACGACAATTCAAGTGTAATCTATTCAATGCTTATAGGAAAAGCTCCTATGAGTCATTTTTCAACATACTTGCGTCCCGTTTATCGTTGCCTCTCCGATTCTCGTGCAAATTTTGATTCGTTGCAGATCCTGTCCGAACACATATAGCGTCTACATCTGAAGAAACCGCTTATGCTGTTGCTG